>NC_044930.1:5184296-5315153 GCF_003576645.1 Ipomoea triloba
ATCGAGAGTTCAAACTCCCTCTTGTATAAAAAAATCAATCTGACCATGATTTTACCCTTTAATTGAGCCGACCTCTTGCGAATGGGGATTAGTTAAAGTATGTACACCTCATGGTCTACCTAAAAAAAATTTGTTAACGGATTTATTTCCACCCCTATCTGCTGGCCTTGAATCACCAAATCGGTGTAGTGGTGTCTAATTGCGGTGGCATTGGATTACTGAGTAATTTGATCATTTTCACACATCTTAAAGACCAAATATGTGATTAACAAAATATATTTTACACAATATTTTACTTTAAAAAAGAAACTCAAAAACTAAACCCTAAGAAACAAGTCAACTATCGACCAAGCAATGATTAGTAGAGGGGTGTGCCAGACTTGGGAATTGAAGCTCATGCATGTTCTTCCTAGGCACGTGACATGGCGTGGAGACCGATTTGATCGGCACGTGCATACCACGTGAGAATTTGGGTCTACTGCCTACTCCTTAACAGATAAAACAGATCAAAAAAAAAAAAAAATATAAAAAATAAACAGATTATCTAGATCTAGATGATTGTTAGATTCATAACCTTCAAAAGTCAATTTCCGATTTTGAAAATGGAAAATATTAATTAAATTTTTTTGAAGGTAAACGTAACTATTCCATTAATTCATAACATAAAACGTTTACATCAACGTTTACATCAACGATCAATGAAATGGTAAACCATTCCTTACAGTCAGACATAGAAACAACTTTTCTAACTATGCTATAGAAAACTTGAATCGCAGACTGTTTCATAACTAGGAAGCTATGTTCCTTCAAGGAGCTTAAAGCTTCATCAAAGATCTGGGTCTTCATCATCATTCTTTTTTGCTCGCCCATGATAAGATCAACACTTGCCGAAACCAAACTAAACGATTTATGCTAATGATAATGAAAAGCTCGTGAAAGTAACGAGAGGAAAAAGCCCGTGAAAGTAACGAGAGGAGAACACAATAATAGAGAAAATAAAAAGTGGTAAAGCCAAAATAGGGTTGGGAGTTCAAGACTACCAACACAAACCTCAATACCTACCTACTATTATTTTATTCAAAGGGAAAGAAAACAGAAGAAGAAGATTTGTGGCGATGGTCGGAGGCGGACGGGGCTGCAACGGTGGTCGGGACGGAAGAAGAGCGAGAGTAAACGTAGAAGGTGACCAAAACCGCCGGCTCAAAGCTCCATTAGAGCTCCGGCCGGAGGCCGGCGGTGGAAGCCGAAGTTGAGCAGCAGAGAAAAGCTTTTTGTTTTAGAGAGAAAAGGGAGGCAGCATTAGGGTTTTCAGAATATGCAAAATATTATTTAAATTAAATTTAAATTAAATCTTTTTAATCACACATTTTATCTCATATATAATAATATTTATTGATTATAAGTAAATTAGCTAATCACATCAAAATCAAAACTTAAAACTATATAAATTCATGTTACACTACCCATCCACATATCTTTATTCGAAGTATTACATGATGTAGAATATTACATATTTGTCTCAAAAGAGTGATTAAATGAGTAAAGCGTGATTTTTTATTTTTGTGTCGAATTATTCAGCTATATATATTACATGTTTATAAAAAGAATAAGTGCAATGATTAATGAGAAGTTATTCAATTTTACAAATCTGGTCGTCGAGACTCGAGATGTTGACTTGTTTGAGATGGAAATAAAGAATATATAATATTGTAACCAAATAAATGATGCAATGGAAATAGCCATGATATTGCAAGCCCTGCAAATCTAAATTATGTAATTTTTGGTGCTATAATAAACTAGGATATTGAGAATTGTTCAAAAACTAGCATATATTGGTTCCATTACTCTATGCTTTGATAGCAACGGAATGGTCACAAATCAGCACACTATCTTAATTATCTAATAACATATAAAACCCCAAAAAATCAAAATATTAGGAGTACCAAAAAAAAAAAAAAGGAAGATTAGCACACATCATAGGCAATTATAGGAGAAGTATTACTACTTCCCTATGTATATAATACAAAATACTAACACCTATCGAGGGTTGTTCGTCGGGACTGGTTTAAGTCAGTGGTGCCCGGTGACATTGGGCGCTGCTCGAGGAGGAAGCGCCACTGGTTTGGGCGGTTTGCATTGGTAGCACTTGGCGAAAAGCCCGAACGTGTCGATTTGTCTGACGAAATTGGTGACGCTAGCCCATCCCCCGAACCCGAACCCGACGACGAAAACCCAGCCCACTATGAAGATGTTGATGGCATACATGGCGGTCCAGCTGGGCATGAAGAATGGGGGCTTCTCCGCAGCATTCTGCAATGCCAACAAAAACCCCATCAATGACTAAAACAAACCCACCAGCAACTCATGTGAACCAAACATTCTAGTTTTCCGGATCACATGGTATACGACGTGGTACATTGCAACGTGTTGACAAATTGAGCCAAGACAGGGGAGGACTTATGAGGACCCAATTTTGGTACCAATCAATAATGTAACAGTTGTGCAGTTACTTTCATGGTGTGGTTTAATGGAGTCCCCAACTGGCCTGGACAGCTCATTTCAGACATTATCCAACACTTGGACTATACCATATAACTAAAAGGACCTCGCACCCATAATATCTTGTCTACCTATCAACATTTTCAAATCTAGGCCATTATCTGTTAATTGACTACCTGTCAGGTCCCTGTACTATAGTGTTTGTTCAATTTAGTCCATGTACTATAGTGTTACCTGTCGAGTGACTACCTGTGAGGTCCCGTACTATAGTGTTTTGTTCAATTTAGTCCCTGTACTATAGTGTTACCTGTCGAGCAGAGGCTTTGCGATAGGTGAGCATGTGGGCGAGGGCAGGGATGATGTAGACGGTGAAGCTAACTAGTAGCGCCCCAACAGCCGAGTTGATGGGGCCGAAGAACGGGAAGATTATAGCCAAGAACCATATAGGTATCACCACCGGGAGCCTCGCAAGTGCCCTCAGGCAAATGCTCTTCGTGTCGTGCATCCCTATTACCTTTTCCCACACAAAGTACAACGGGGTACATGCGAACCCAAATGTGATAAACTGCATACATAGTTAAAACACACCATCATATCATTTTAGTCTCGGTTTCCAATTCTGAACTTATATATAGTTGCAGTAAAGTTGTTATCACAACAGACCTGGTGAATGAGCATCAAGATAACAGCGGCGTCACGCCACCCGGACTTAGGGAGGAGCGAGAAGGCGTTCGAGTGGTCGAGAAGTTCATCCCCGAACGCCCAATAAACCGCGGTGGCTGAAGGAATGGTGAGGGTGAAGACATAGAGTGTAGCAAACAAGTAAATGTACTTGAACTTCTGTGGCTTCCACATAGCATGCATGATTTCCCTGTTTTTTTGTAACAATTATATACAATCAGGGCTATAGCCATTAATTACCACTTACCAGTTACCTCCAAATAAAATCTATAATTAAACTAGCAAAAAAAAGTATTCAACAGCTTCAAAGTAAAGGGATCAAGACAAATCATAAGCACTGGAACAATGAATCAACAGAATATAGAATCTAATGTTAATTATTAACTTCAGTGGTGTCAAGTATATCTAGACTAGAATATAAGCATTGGATTCTTGATTCCAAAATAGTTTAGTTGTTAAGATTAATGACCCAAATGCCCTTTAGTACTATGCAATTTAACATCCCCATAATTATCAAAGAATCATAGACCATGGTCAACATAGGAAAGAAATAAAAAAAAGAGGTCCTTTTTTCTTGCCACTCATTGTCTAATCAAGAATTGCATACTAAGTAGTACAAGAAGATATATAGTACAACAGATGAGCATAATAAACAACATACTCTACTTGGTATTAATTTCTTAACAGTTAATGTGCAGATAAGAACAGAACAGATCAAAGAAGTGCTTACACAGTGACAGCATGGCCACCAAAAGTGTAGAGTATATTTGTGGCACCAGTGAAGTACAAGACGAGCTTCGTTGGTCCCGAGTGCGCCACGCCTTCAGCCTAGTAACCGTGGTAAAAACCGTTATGCTTGGTCTGATCAATCATCAATGGTTTTCGGGCATAGACGTAGAAACTATAAGACCAGTAATTACAGAGAGTGTAATATTCGAGAAAAAATGTATTTACCTGACCATGAACAACAGCTGCAATAGTAAGGTACCAAGCAGTGTAAGTTGTCATTCCAAGGCCTAGGAAAGACCAAATCCTATAGTTGTGGAAGGAAGGAATAAAGACAGTGGTAGCACAGCAAGCTCCAAATATGTATGTCCAAGTCCTCTTGTCCAATCGGTCATTAATGTAATATATGTTACTGTATAATAGTCCAGAATATTGACAAACCAGTCAGTGTTCAAGAAACCCACCCACTTCAATTCAAAGTACAAAGTTTTTGTTTTTCTTTTCACACCTTTTCACAGATTATATGTTTGATGCAATATATGTATGTTAGTTCATCATACCTTGCACAAGCTATGAGTTGTATGACAGATCCAAATAGAAGGAAAGTACAGTTGAAGGCTAGCCCCACTGCTTTCCAATATGGTCCCAACAGCCCATCAAGCACTTCAAACCACTGCAAATTAAAAGATAATGTTAGGATCAAACGCTCACCGTCAAAAGTGGTAGCTATTAGTCAAACACCAACTTTATTTCCTTATATTTGCGTAACAGTCAACAGGCAAGTTATTGGACTTGGCCTTTAGGCCTATGCCCAACAATCTGCTAGCTGTTAGATTTGACCATTCAGACCTTGGCCCTTTAGGCCTATACCCAACAATCTGCTAGCCATCTGGTGTTAGATTTGACCATTCAGGCCTGCTAACCACTTGCTGCTAGACTTAGCCCTTCGGGTCTCAATCCAACGGATCAAAGCTTTATGATTTAGCATAAAATTCCAAAAAGAGGAAACAGTGTTTTGGGTGGCACATTATGCTATAACAGACCTGAATAACATGGTTCTTGAAGCTAACACCTTCTTTCTCTTTTCTGCTTCTGTACTCAACGTAGAGGACACTGATCAGATAAGCTGTCCAGCTACCAATCAGGCCATAGAAGATTTGGAACAAAATCCCAGATAGAATTCCAAGTTGTGAAAAGGAGTATGGCAGGGTCAACAGCACTTGTGCCACCTGTTTTACATGATTTTTCAAAACTTGTAATAAGGAATTCTGTCCCAGATTGAATAAATTAAAGAAGAAGAAAAAAAAAATTGAAGTGATATAGTGAAAGAAATAGGAGTTGTTAGTTTGTTACCTGATTGGAAGCACAACTGAACCAAGCATCCCAAGCAGAGCCGCCATGCCAGAGAAAGTTCTTCATACTGAACATGGACTCATTCTCTTCTTCTTTCTCGCCGAACCCTTCTTTGCCCCCAACCACGCCGTCGTGTTCTAAGCTGGAGACTATTGCTTCCTCGGCTTGCTTCTGAGGCAACATTGTTGTTCGATTTTGTACGATAAAAAAAGAAATATGTCTACGTTGTTGTTGCTGTGGGTGGCTGGAATAATAAGGACACGAAATGAGACAAAAAACAGAATTACAACAAATGGGAAAAAGATAAAAGGAAAACTCAGTCAGTCCCCCCCACCCCTCTGCACCAGATCCAAAAAAACACCCATCAAAATAGCCAAAGTTTTATGACTAGACAGATCTCATATTAACCCGACAATCTTAAACCCCCCCTTCTTTTTCCTTTTTTTTTTCATTTTCATAATCACATACCTTTCTTAGCTTCCCGCAAGAACTTCTCCAATTCCCAGTGGGAGAATGAACAGAAATATAAATTGGCGAGAGGGAAATAAATGCAGGCCAAAAATGATGGCACACAAGAATGCGAGAGAGAAAGACAGCCCTCAAAAGCTGCAAAAGCTCAGAGGGTCTGAGAAAAGAGTGTTCTGTTGTGTTCTGTTCTAAATTATTACAGAGAAAAAGGAAAGGAAGGGACTTTCACTCTTTCTTGCTCAAGATACAGAGAGATTGTATATATATTATATAAACAGCCTAGCTTTACTGGTGGGTTGGAGTGTATATATATTTATTGAGAGAGAGAGAGAGAGAGGGAGAGATAGAACTTTTTTTGGAGGGTATGGGTATGGGTATGGAATTCTCTCTCTTCACTGTATTCCACTGGCGATTCTGTTCTTGGATTTCCGTTTGAAGTTTGAAGAGACAGTGAAAGGGGAAGAGATAAATATGGTGATAGAGACTTGCGTTCACGCCGAAGAAACAAATGAGTGTAGCCTGCTTCGTCTTTATTGGCTCCCAACTGCCAATAATAACTTTTTTTTTATTACAAGATTATAATCAATTATAGTAATATTAATACCCAATTTAGTACCAAATTAATCAATTACAGTAATATTTTTAATTTAGTTTTAAATAACTTTTTTTTTACTTAATTACATCGTAGCCTTTGATGATTCTATCCATTTGACTCGTCTATTATGATAGTTTGGTAATTTTTTTGTATTAATATCTAATTTAGTCATTATAACGATTTTATCCAATTTAGTTCTCGACTATAATTGTTTTATCCAATTTAATCATTGTAGTTTTAACGATTTAATCTATCTATTATAATAGATTTTCTCAATTTAATCATTATTCTAACAGTTAATAGAGGCAGATGACTTAATTAGAAAAAATTATTAAAGTCCTATATCCAATTAAGCACCAAAAAAATCATTTATGACTAAACTGAGAAAAATCACAATAATCGATGATCAAATTGGGTATTAACTCATTTTCTTCTTGTCGCATAACAGTGCTCAATTTTATGTTAATAGCACGCACGTTGCCTGACTCAAATAATGTTAAACCTAACAATTAAAATAAGTAAATAATTAATATAGTTTTTATATATACAGTACAAGTTAATCAATATATCAATATATAATATAATGATTGTTTTCAATATAATCAAAATTGAAAATAAGTATTTTCAACTTCTGATAACAAGTAATATTAATAAAGATGAGTATTGTTGTATATCATTAGAATCAAAAAATAAAAATTATGTCATAAAAATTAATGCAATTTCAATGGTAATTGATAAGTTGGTAAAAGGTAACTTATCTTTGTTAAAAATAATGTGTCTATAAACCAACTATCATGTAGTGTGATAGCATCTAGGTTACTATTTTAAATGGGTGGTTATATGTTTGAACCTCAGTATAGAACAACTCATGAAAATACAAAAAAAAAATAAAAAATCGTATAAAATTGATTAGATAATACACTTTTGCATTTAAATTTTTAAAGTAGAGAGAAATTTTGTTGAAGATATATATAGAAAAACAACTTGTAATAAAATGTATATTCTAATTAAAGCAATATAGTTTTCAAATTAAAAATAAAATAAAATTTGTGTTCGTTACCATGGAGAGGATTTGATTTAATTAAAGAGAAGACAAATCATTTATTTCTCGCAAATATTATAATGATTATATTGTTAGATTAGTTAAATTCACTCCATTTAGAAAATATGGTCACCTTTGACTAGTCATACAATTTTAAGAGAGGATCTTTCCTGTTTGATTTCCTATAATAAATTTATTGTAAATTTAAGAGTATAAGACATTTAATAAATTGAGATAATATATAGTTTATTTACTGTACACTAGAATAGCATTTCTTGATACATCATCCTTTCATAGTTTCATTCATTACTTTATAGTGTATTGTAATAAATAATCTTGTTTGTATATTGTTTGAAAATTTCTTGAGTATTTTTCAAGAGGCCAATAGGACACCTACGCCCCAATGTCTATGTATTTTCCTTGTTTATAATTATTTATTTATCTCTGAATGTCAAAATTGTGACAGATGTACTTGGTTAAACAAAACAATCACAACCAAATAACTATTACTTACAAATTGTATTCGTTGACAGATGATGTAATAAGAGAATAAGTTATAGTTACAATGACTATATTGCAATATGAATGCAAAATAATGTAACAAGATACTAAAGAAACTTTTGTTTAGGGAGAAAAATGGGCAAATACAAGCTAAGGAAGAAAAATAGAAAAATAGAAAAATAGAGCCGGAAGGAGGTAATCGGCTTAAACGGAGCGAGCCGTACAGTGCAGCCGCCAGCCCCAGAACAAGCACGCAAAAAAAAAAAAAAAAAAAAAAAAAAAAAAAAACACAGCCCAGTATAGTATTTAAGCCCCTTGCGGCTTTTGCTCAGTCCCACATTCAACGCCGGCTTACAATTATAGCAAAAGATGCTTTTTTTTTTTTTTTTTTTTTCTCCTCTTTTCGATTTTTCGCTTTTTGTAATTTAGTAGTTTAATCATCAGGGGACGGCTAACCGTGACGGCGTGACCCATGTAATCGGCGCTTGGCCCCCACCAGAGCCTAGCACTAAACTATAAATTTCATCATTTTTTCATTAATATAATACTATTAATTAATAATTAAATACATATAATTATTACGATTATTAATACAAACCTATTAAAATGTCATGTAATACTATAGTTATTCATACTTCTTACTCTATTTTTTTTGAATGGCCATAAAAATTCGCATTCATTATTTAATGAAGATATAGACAAAGTAAACATGCCTATAATTATTCATACTTGATGTGGTAAATATACTAAGGAATACAGTCAAGTGTACAGACTCGAGAATAAGCGATAATAGATCAGAGGCTCCCAAGCTAATATGAGTTAAGTGAAAATGCCAAAATCCCCACACTCCTTTAGGCATTTAATGAGCTATTTATAGGAATTAAGAGGGAACATATGCCGGGCGTTCGACACGCTCTCCACATGCCTCACATGCACTGGTGTCGTCGGCAGTTCTCCCAATAGGTACATGTCGGGGTCGATTCCTGATAAGCCCATTTACAAGGGGATCATGCAAGGTGATAAGAAGATGGGTTTTTTCATATAGTGCAATGTTGTTCGGTTGAAGATATCCAGTCCGAGGGCTAAGGTCGAGACCGAGCTGAGGTTACGCTACAAATTGATACATAATCCCGATCGGGAGGATACTCGTTCTAAACTCATGTCGGGTTAGACCCAAAAGGATCGATTCTGGTCGGGAAATGCTCCTTTAGGAACACTCAGTACATACCAAGCAGATACACAATTGTATACACGAGAGGATATTCCCTATCAATACTTCTTACTCTATATTTATTCCACACTAACATTTAAATGTTGCAATAGACTAAAAAGTATGGGTCACAATTTAAAAAAAAAATATTATATTCTTTTTCCAATAAAAGCATAAATGTAATCGTTACCATATGAAGGGAGTCAAATATTCTATCCTAAAATAATATTGAAAATATCAAGCAATAAAAATGTCAACTATTATAAATAAAAATGGACATTAACATTTTTTAATTAACTAGTGAAAGTATAAATATAATTATATTTAATATTTATAAAAATACGACAATTATGTTCTATCTATTTCTAAAAACATAGTATTACAATTCTATCTATAATTATTGTCATATTTTAAAATTTCACCTTTAACCCCACAGGGCTTAGCTTCATGGGTTCAAGGATCATCTTGAAAGTCTTACTCTAGCGCCAAGGTAAAGTCGATTCTCACTGAAGACATGGGGAGTCATTAGGAGACTTTTTTTTTTTTTTGAATACTATTGACCTTGTTACATGATAAGATGTGATGAAGACTCTTTGTGTGTACAGTGTACATGTAGAAGTGAAAATTGTGGAATGAATATGCAACTTGTGATTTACCTCATCCAGCGTCTTTGGACAAAATTAAAGACGACAAAATTAAAGCAAAATAAAAAATGTAAGAGTAAAATTGGATTGGCAATTGAAAAAGGTGAAAGGAAAAGTTTGAGTTAGGTGGCGTATGCCATATGGAAAGCAGTGGTAGAAGAAAATTAAAGGCGTTTCGAATAAGGATTGGCAGAAGAATGCCTTTGCCAAATCTATGAATTTTTAACAAAAATCATTTGTTTTTTTTTTTTCCAACTGAAATTAATTAATTAATTGATTAAAATCGAATGACTTACATCGCTTTCAACTTTTTTGTTTTTTAAAGATTGAAAAGTAATATATGCATGCTAAGAGGAACGACAAACAAATACTAATTATAATAATATAAACAATTATTCTTTATAATTAAAGAAGGAACGTGCTATGTTTTTTTGAGTAATGATATTTGATAAAATTGACGATGTATAGATATCAATAATTTAATGAGATTTTGGAGTCTATAGAGGAACAATTTATATATCAAAGAGAAGTAAATATTTATATGAGGTTGCTTTGTATTTTTATAAATGGTATAATTAAAATTATTAACACTATTAAAATGAATTGTTAATTTTTCTGACATGACATTAATGTCATCACAATCACGTCACACATGATATGATGTGTTAAAGAAAAATCAAATAAGAATATTGAGAGAAAGTAGAAAGCTAAGGAAACTTAAAGCTCTAATGATTGTTAAAGCCATGATAATCCTTAGCATGTATATGATATAGTATGAATAGAGCTGAGCTTTGTTACGTTCCACTCTTATCGAAATGCTTATTAGTAATAGTAGTAGGATATACAATATTATTATATTAAGACATTTTATGATCTTTTCCATATATTCCCTCTTTGTATACAGGAGAAATAATCTTTATACAATTTTTTAAAACTCGATTATATATAGGTCACGATAAACTCTAAATTTTATTTGGTTCAGATACATATATATTTTGGCTAATTGCTAAATCAATTAGCATATTAGGATAGCTTCACTTCACTTTACCTATTTTGTTTTAACATATAAAGACCATATTGCCTTTGTGATTAAACAAAATAAAGTGAATTAAAAGTTTTTGGTGAGATTTGGCTGATAATTTGGCCGGACTGATTAAAGTTGATAAAATTTGAATAGTTAAGATACTAAAAAATTGATAATTTTAAAAGTTGTGGACTGCATTTAACAACATCCCAATAATCATATAACCAAAACTGAAATTTTCTCTATAAATTAATTTTAGTTCCAAAATAATTTTTAACTATACTATTTTTAAGTTGGTTGGGAATATGTTAGTGACTTAGTGGGGCTTGGATTGGAAAGCATGTGAAGAGAAGGAAGCACTCTTGGCATCATTTTTATGTTTCTCAATCAAACAGAAGCTAAGGTGAGTGGTTTGACCATCACCTATGCAAATTAAAGTTAGTTCAGCATAATAAAGACAAATACTCTTTTTTGACAACTGTTTAGTGCATTTGTAACAAAAAAAAAAAAAAAAAACTTAAAATTAAAATTATTCACACTATATTCTAATCAAATTAATCTCATCGTGAAATTTTTGTGTTGAGTCCGTCATTGTACACTATATTACTGTGTCAGTATAGAGTAAAAAATAATGTAAGTGTAATCATGTTCAAATAATTATTTTAATCATAAGATGTTAGTTCGAGTGGAAAGGTTTGAGTGAACTTCTAATGAGGCTGATCGCGCTTCATATAGATTCTGGATTAGTTCTATCTCGTAGAATACATATATTAGTGTCGCGGGTAGTAGAATACAGATATTAGTGTCGCGCGTTAAAAACAATAATTATATTCTAGTAGACGCATATATTGCTTATTGCAAGCAAATTATGATGGCAATGATCCCGGCAAAGAATGGTGGTGGGAGTGGCCGCCGTAGCATCCATGCGTGGTGGTGGTGGGGGAATTTTTTTTTTTTTTTTTACTTTTATCTTTTTTTTTTAATACTTACTTTGGGGGTTAAGAATAGAAAAAACATTTGTTTAATAAACAAAGGAAATGTGTTACACAAAACATTACAGGAACCCCCAACTTGCCCCGTTCAAACGGGTATCTGTCGGCCGTCTTGACCCAAAATTCCACCATTTCATACTTTGCACCCCACTTTAATTTTCATCATTTTGCTACTCTCAAACCTTTTAAAAAATAGTAATCTATAAATTTTTTAAATTAAAAATAGAGCTTCTATATTTTAATAACATAATTAATAACTAAATAATATGTCTCCATTACAAATTATAGATTTAAATTCATAGGTTGGGTCGAGTTAATTAAAATTTTAAAAGCAGATAATATAGTTAAACATAATCATCACAAGACCACAAATAGTTTGCATCAATGATATTTCTGTAAATAACTATATCATTCTGTTTAAAAAATGCATTACCTCTTTTTAATTAACGTTTTTTGAGTGTACTCAGAGTTTTCACTGCCGAACATCTTTTGGATGAGACAGCTATCTAACCTGGAAATTTAAGGCTGTTCCATATTCAAAGCCAAAGATTGAAACATTGACATTCGATCAAAGATGGATGAGTCCATTCCATTTAACTACACTCCCAAGTTATTGAATACTAATGATACAAGACATGAAAACTTGATTTTTTTTTATTACTTCGTACAATGTTGTTGAAATATGATTTTTAAAAAAGAAAATTGTAAATAATAGTAAAGCATTTGAGCATTGTACGGGGTAGTTGACAACAACTAGAATGAAATTTCCAATCACAGTCAAGAAATAAATAGTTTCTTAAATTTTTTATTAAAAAGGGGGGAAATGTTGGTGGTGATTTGTCATGAAATTCATGATTAGAAGTGAGTAGAGGACTTAGCAAAGTGATGTCATGATGGGGTGTATAGTGTATACCAATAATGAGATGGCATTAGAGGCTTTTTATTTATTTATTTTGTCAACCCATGCCAATTTTCACTTTCCTTAAAGTTATAAAAATTAAATTTATTTGCAGAAAACAAAAATAAAAACATTAAACTTATTGTTAGTGGAAGAAACAATGATTAAGGATAGGATATTAGAGCACGAGGCCTGAGAAATTCGGGAATCTGTTCCATCGTTGCCCTTCACATGGGTCCCGCTTTTACCGCTTCCAATTCAATCTCTTTGTATATTATTGTCTGTTTATTTGGTGTTCTGTTCTTTGTTTTCTATTTTTTACATTTTTAATTTTCATTTTTTTCTGTTTATAATTTTTTTTTTATTAATACTCTTTTTTAATTTAATTTTTAGACTAACATTACAAGTTAACATAAATCTAATTTTGAGTATTTTTAAATCTTATATTTATAATATTTTGTGGACATATTTAGTTTAAATGGAATACATATAAACTTTTTTTTTTTTTTTTTTACTTTTGAATCTATTATATACAAGATTTTAACATTTGTTATCTGAATTAAATTTATATTTAATATAGCATAATTAAAAATGTTCAAACAAATAACCTATTGAGTTCACCTATAATTTTTTTTTTTTTTTGAGTACGAGTTCACCTATAATTTAGTTTCTATAAAATGAATATTTTTCGACCTAATGGTATATGATCGCACGATCATATGTACAAGAATGTCTATCTAGCTACGTTCATTCAAATAAAACAATTTTTTGAATAACTGACCAAACTAACAACTAAATTGATAAAAAGAATTTGATTTTTATCGATTATTTGTTGAATGTTGTTTAAAAACTTTCTTATTTGTATTTTTTATAAATATTTTAAGAGTATCTTTATAATTGATGATAATATTAAATAAAATAATAACAAAATTAATTAATTATTATAATAAAATAGTTAAAATTTGAAATATTCATGATTCAGTACAAGATAATATCTGATCTATACTTTCTTAAACATTTTCAACCGAAAAAATCTAATTATTCACCACTATAGTTCTATGACCATCCATTTGAAATGATAATCAAAATGTCATCACACTACATAATTAATATCTAACCCATTAGATAACCTTAAAAAAAAAAAAAGTGAAACCACTCGTATTAAGTTAAAGTATTATTGTAATGTCTTATCTTAATTATGAAATTGCCTTTTCTCTTATTAGTTTTTCCTTTTGTGTCCTATCACTCACAAGGTCAATTTCACTTTCACTATATAACATTAATTTTAATTATATGAATTTTTCTATGTATTGATAATATTAATCATATGAATTTTTCTATTTGTTGATAATATGAAATACAATTAAGTAATTTTATTTTTCAAAATACTATTAACACTTATATCAAC
This sequence comes from Ipomoea triloba, assembly GCF_003576645.1. NCBI lineage: Eukaryota > Viridiplantae > Streptophyta > Magnoliopsida > Solanales > Convolvulaceae > Ipomoea > Ipomoea triloba. Next base: position 5,198,338 of record NC_044930.1, read on the forward strand.
TACTAGTTTTTTTTATGCGCGATGCACAAAAAAATATGTGCCCAATATTAGTATTTTGTATTAAAATTTTAAATTTATTTATATTTTAATATAGTATAATAATAATAATAATAATAATAATGTAAAATATTTTTATAAATTGGATATTTATATTTTAAAAAATAACTAACATATAACTCTAATATTTAATGTGTATATATTATTATTATTATTATTGAAGAAGAAGATAAGAAAATATATGGTGGATGCATGTGCATAGTAACAATAGTGGAAAAGATAACGGAAGTTATAACGGTAGGGGTATATTTGTCCAAAATATTATGTAGTACAACTTTTATAACATAACGTACAAAAAAACTTAACGGAAAAAACGGACATAAACGAGGGGTATAACCTTCATTCACATTTATTATGTTTTTAGATTACTGGATAAGCTAAATATATTGTTTTTGTTGTACTCGGTATAGAAAAAATAGTCAAACAACACTATTTTTTTTTTTGAAATAGTAAAATGGGTTATATATTAACTATGTAGTGCGATGGTATCCTGATTACCCTTCCAAATGAATAGTTATAGATTCAAACCTGGTGGTGTGAGCTTAGGTTCTAATAGATCATTCCGTAAAATTTGAAACATTGTGGTTACAAAAACATTAACCTAATCAATAATAATGATATATTTTACATATCTTGTACTTGTAACTAATAAACTGAGAATTCTCAATTCATGCACCCAAGTGTGTGGTCCTAACAAAACATGATTTTATGTTTTCTCCCCTTCTCTATAGGTATTCTTTGGATGCTAGCTAGCTAGGTTGAAAGGGAAATGTAGAAAGGGAATTATGGGTTCTTTCATATGGGGCTAAGGCTAAGCCAGCTTTTATTCATCATCAACGTGCAACAACTTAATTAAAATAAAGAATCTTAGGTGGCCTGGGATGGAGTAGGGGGAACCCTAGAAGGAGTAGGGGCCAAAAAGTCACTCCAAACACACAAATTGTCTTTCCAAGTTTTGCCTTAGTGCATGCTGCTTAATTGGCTATACAAAGTGTGTACTTCATAGTATATTTATAGCTATACATACAAGTCCTCTCCCTTTCCAATATGGTATCTATCTCTTGCATGCCATAGCTTTTTCATCACTTTCAAAATGGGAGCTAGGTTGCTTTGGAGGTAACCTAGCTCCTAATATAAAGCATCACAAAGGTTAAAAGGAAATATTATATATAAGAACTACACTTAGAATTAGTGACAAATAAACTATATATATATATATATATATATATATATATATATATATATATATATATAAGTTTATTAGAAAATATTATAATATATGCACTGTGATAATACATGTGTTACGTAAAATTATATATGAAAAGATATAACTAATAAAGTGAAAAATGCTATTTCAGGTGGAACGTTTGAGATGATAGTTTAAAAATATAATGTAGTTTTAGTTTCTGAATTATAACGGAATAGTGATTTTAGTTCCTAATTAATCATTTAATGTGAACATGAGTAGTCTCTAAATTTTTATTCACACTATGTTTTTGGTTGTCTCGCACTACAAGAAAACACTAAAACACTTATAAACAATAAATAAATAAATAAATAAATAAATAAATATATATATATATATATATATATATATATATATATATATATATATATTTCGGGGTTAATTTGATTTTTTGTGTGGTGTCATGTTGGGTGCTATTTTAGTTTATAGGTTATGGCTAAAATATTATTGCTTCAATTTTTTCAGCTTAAGAAGACTAATACCGCAACTTGGTTAGAATTTTAGTGACTATTTATATTCACTTTGGATAACTAGAAATTAAAATTTCTATTTAACTCCTTTCAAAAAAAATTTCTATTTAACTATGACATAAAGATGAAAATAACACGTTTTTTAATCTTATAAATTTATTATTTTTTTTAGTACTACTAACTATGTTACAATGTAGTACTTGAAACCCATAACCTAGAGCCACTTTGTGCCTCTAGATAGACCATAAGGTCATTGACTTATAAAATTAGTGTTATAACTTCCTTTTTCAGTTAACTTGTGAGGTCATGCAAGTATGCTTATAAAAAGAATCATCACAATTTTATTTTTTTATACTTTTTGATCTTTACATTTACTATATCTCCACCACTATAAAATTAATATTTGTAACAGAATTTAAATCTTAATCAGGATAAACTTTGGCATTAAACGCATTCTTTACGAAATTCATAATTTTATTTGATTTTGTAGATCTGGTGAATATAGATATAATAATACTTTTGATTAGTCCAATTCTAATCCGAATTGAATAATTGTATTGGATGATTCGGATAGAGAGAAATGGTTTGGACCCATGAAACCGACCCGAAATGGGGTCCGAACATTATTTTGTACCAAACATCGAAACGGGTCCCCACTCTCCGGCATTCATACCATCAAGCATTAAATGGTTAAATACCAAGTTGTCTCAACATTATTTTCAGTTCAAGGCATATATCCTCCTTTAACGCCATGAAAACGAAATCTGGATATATCATATATATATATATGGATGGCTCTTCATTCCTACTTCCTAGCGCAGTACTGTGCAGTGGTACCAAAATTCCATCTTTATTTATACCTACACAAAACTTCAATTCTTGATGATTGATCTTTGGATAATATTAATTGCATTTTTTTTTTATTTCAATTTTGGTTTCCTATGATTATGCATTTGATTAAAAAAGTAATACTTGTACATCAAAATGTTAAAATATTACATTTGCCCTAAAAAAATTGTTATCCGATTCCTTATAAGTAAGAAACACTTTATTTCTAATTAGTAGTACATTTGCTAGTATAAGTATTATATTTGCATATTGACTCGATTAAACCCGACCCATATCATGATAAAGATCCGTGAGACGGTCTCACACAAGTGTGACCCTATATATAGAGTCCTTTTATTATTATTATTATCATTATTATTATTAGAATATAAGTGACTACATTAGGTAACTTAGGTTGCTAGCAGCTAAATAGTAAAAAAATTATGTTAGATCATTCATTGTTTTTTGTTAAGTTATATACTATTTTGTTGAATATTCATTGGTTTTCAACCCCTCAACAAAAATTCTGGCTCTCCACCGTATGCACCAATTACAATCATGAATTTTATTCTTTTTTTTTTTTATTGTTAAACATTTAGTTGATATGATACATATCATTCAATTGAGCACTAGAGTAGATAAAGAATCCTAAGTTTAAATTTCTATGATATTCAACAAATAAAAAAAAAACTAGTTTAATTTGACACACATAAAAGTGAATATAAAAACACAAGATAATAATAATAACTTAATAAGTTTAGGTTTCGCATCTAAATATTTACTCTGTTTTTTTTTCTTCTTCTTTTTTTTTTTTTGAGTAAGGAGGAAAATCCACCTTCACTATCCGAGAGTGTGCATTGGGTAATCTTATCCGAGAGTATGCATTGAGTAATCTTCTCTTTGACCATAGCCGGCAAAAAACCAGAAGAAGGTATACCAGTCTAGACTGCATATAGTTGACATACTCAAACCAAGAAGCTAACTAATAAAAACCACTCCCATTATGAATCGAACTTGAAACCTTGTATAATTACCAAGGTGATCAAGCGCTTGTCCAGCTTTAATTGGCTGGAGTTACTCCTACTAAATTTTAGAATATGTGATTTTGACATGCTATTAAAGTTTGACTCATCTTCTTATCAATAATTTAGAGGAATAATGGAACAATATCCTTTTTACTACAGTAGGTAGTAACTTTTTGTGAGCTTTCATTTCATGTCACATAATATAATTTATGAGGTGAGGATAATTAAGTGAAGAGAGAGAGGGTTGAAGAAGCAATTCAAAGTGTGTGTTAAGTGTCATTTCCTTTAGCTTTTACTTCTCAGTCTTTGGAATCTTTTTGGATTGGTGGGGGAAACTACAAGGGAGAATAGGACATCATTCATATCCCTATTCCCTAAAGCATCACCTACCCACACACATTTGTGGTGTTTATCCATCCTAAATCGACCAAAACTATGGTAATTAACATGTTGCTTGATTGCTTAAACTTAATGAATTCCTTTTCATAGAGGATAAAAACAAACAATTAAAGGAATAAACATGCAGGATATGATGATAGATTCTCGTTATATTATCTAATGGCGGCGGCATTATTTCTCTCTCTTCCTAATGTATATTAGTCAGATGATTCTTCAATGATTGATAGATTTTTTTTTTTTTAATTTTGAAACGATAAATCATAAATACAATACAATATTCACTGAAGAATAAGACAAAGTTCAGTTTTCATATGTTCCCCCGAAATGAATTGAATCTATTATGTACTCCTAATTATTTATGATGCACATAAATTCTTAAGAGTGAACGTTTTCGCGTTTTGTAAACGTTTTTTCTTTAAAAACTTACAGAACTCTACAAAATGTTTAACTGTCATTTTCTTAATTTATTTCATAAAAAAAAAATTAGTAAACAAGTTAACTCCGCCTTGTGACCATAGTCAGTAGGCCAATAGCTTGATCAATTTGGTTGTGTTACCATACTATCTAATTTCTTAATAAGAATTCTGCTATATTTGTTTTAATTACAATATAATTTCACATGTCTTTTAACTAATTTGTAGTGTGGTAGCTAGAATTCATAAATAAACAATAAATTAAACAAAAATAGTTTTGAAAATGGTTACAATTCATATAGTAATAGTTAAGTTTTAATGTAAATAGTATTTTCTCAAAATAAATTAGCAGTCCACCTTGCTTTGAGGTTTGTGCATGGTGATGATGAAAACTTATACAACAATATACGTGTTACAATGATAATAATAATATATTCATAATGTGATAAACCATTTAATAATTGAGAGAGACTCTTGCTCTCGTCATAAGTTATCTAATGCTGTAAAAATACAAGTAAAAATAAAAAGTTAAAGTAGGGATAGTTTGTTGTTGGGATTAAAAAAAAAAAAAAAAAAGGATGTAATGTGAAAAGGTAAATGAAGTCCGGCAGCAACGGATCAAGTGCTCCGAAAGCGCGGACGGCGGCGACGCCACCGATTGTGTCGGCACGGTGAAATTCACACTCACGCAAAACCACGCCGACAGAAGCTGTTTAGAATTTCGCCCATTCTAAGCAACCCATTTTTCAATTTGCAAATTGCAATCTTTCTTGGTAATCCTAAATAACCCTTTTACTTCGTCAATTCCAAGGTAAAATCATACGGAGTACTAAATAAATTACCTTTGACCTTAGCTTGTCTCTCAATTTCCGCTTGCCATTTTATATTAACAAAAATATATATATATAATCCTCCTCATGTAGTCAAAGTGATCTAACTGCATGCATATCATCGTCATCACCCCCATGTTATTCATTTATTACTTCAACACTTCTGGGGATTTGCAATGTAACAGTTTCATGTTACATGCACCAGTTGAAGCCACCCCATGCTCAACTACTCATTATTTTACACCAATCTGAATTCTCACTTAAATCTTCAAACAAATTTGACCACCATTTGAGTTGTCACTTACCCTTATCTTGTTAACTCAGTAACAAATCTATCAATTAAATTCAGGTAAATCTTTCCAAGATCTATTAGATATGTGATATCCAAGATAAACATGCACTTACCACTAGGTCAGTGTCAACAATCCCTACTAATACCTACTCTAATACTCATTGTTAGATCAAGTCCTCACTATTATTGTGTCAAAAATTATAGTTTTAGAAATAAAAGCACAACGTTATTTCTTTATAATTGCATAACAATCAACGTTACATTTCTATTAGGACCAAGAGCTTACTACCACGCCAAAAACTATAGCTTACAGCGAGTGTGCACCTTTATTTCCTTATATACGATCACATTTTTTAGATGCAAGGTGCTGGACTTGGCCCTTTAGGTCTCTGTCCAGCAATCTCATACCCACCAATTGCTGAGTTTGGTCTTTCACGGGCCTCCGCCAAACAATTTCAATGATAGAATGTTAATTAAACTCTATAAATTAACCTCCACTCAACCGAGATAAGTGGATGGGACATGGATGTATGCATAATGGCATTCCTAGCTCATGAAACTTTGGGGAGTTTGTAGGGCTTTTGTGGTGCTGTTCAAATTGAACACTATTATAGCAGGGCTGCATAATATGTGCTGATGATAATTGAAACCAAACATATTGGTGGGCCATGTTTTTTCACCAGACAAAACTTGGCTACATATATATTCTCATCCCAGTACTGTATAATGGCATGCATGCTTAAATAATTTGAACTGTCCATTAATTAATCAATGGGTTGTTCTTGCAGTAATTGTGTTAGCTAGCTTTCCTATTATCATCTTTGCTTGCTTACTACACTGCAATATAATAACATCAAAAGGGCTGTCTTGTTTGTCCACACTTTACGCATTTTGTTCAGTCAACATTCAATAAAGTGGCCAATGGCTTCAACCTTGGCGGTTTATAGAATGTATTTCTAACTCAGAATATATAAATTACTGGATCAAATGTAGATAGGGCTTCTTGTGCTGTCGGTGCGAATTGCACTATTAGGTATACATAAATGCACTACACAGTGTTCGGAAATGCACCAGAATGAAATGTATAAATGCATCACAAAATGCACTACACCTAATGGTGCGTTTCTGAACAATTTGTAGTGCATTTGTATGTACCTAATAGTAAATCACTGCACGGTCACGCGAGAACCTGACTCTCTCTCTCTATGTATATAAAAGAAGGGGAAAAGCTAACCATTTGAAAGGTCAAACTCACATTTTTTCCTTATTAAAGTAGTTTATCATAGGGTAAGTTTAGATTAAAAAGATATTGTGATTGAAGCGATCTAATTTTCTATGACCTTTCTCATATGTTTACTGCTAATACTAAATTTTCTTTTGTCTCAATTAAAAAACTAAACTAGTTACACATTTATTATTTAAATATTAATTATTTGCTTAATGATAATCTTATTTTTTTAGTTTTTTTTAATCATTTAAGTAGAGCATCACTAGATTTGTGGGATTGAAGAGAGAAAAGTGGAAATGAAGGCAATATAATGGGTGAATGGATGTCAGAGATGATGGTTGGCTTTGTGGACGCAGTGGCATGTGAGACATGTTGGGGTTTTTTGCGAATTTGCAGACAAAATAATATAAGTGAAACCATATGAATAAATAAATTAATATAAATTTCATCGATGTAAGATGCAGAAATAATATGAGCACATGAAAGTGTAGATAGCACTGATTTGTGTGCGTATGTATATATTGCTGTCTTAGATGCATGTTTAAATAAACTTTAAACTATGCAGTGTGTGATTACAAATGTGCCAAGTGTTTATTTTGGATTTAATAATTAATTAATTACCACCTGCATGTGGAATTAACTTATTAACGGCTATAACTGCCGTATTTGAAATAAATAGTTGAGTATATATAAATTTGAACCAAAACATAACATCTCAATCCAGACTGAAATTGTTTGAAAAAGTATAGATTATATATTACCTTGTAAAAAATCATGAGTATTTAAAAAAAAAGTATAGTTGATATTGCGAGGAAGGAGCTAAGGGAGATGTATCATGTATGTGTGAAAATGGAGGTACTGAAAGCTGCAGGTCATGCAAGTTCACATCAACCATGGAAAACAACCTTATTTCTCTTATCTGCAGGACAACTAGGTTACCCTTGGTACAAATTAAAACAGTGTTTTTGGCGACAAGAGAAACTTTGCATATATGTTAGTACAGGGACATTATAGTTTTTTTCTTTTTTTTTCTTCAGTCAGATCCCTCTCCTAGAGAGTTCCCGAGGTATCCATGTCCATGCTTCCGTCAATTTGGGGAGCTTAAGGCCTTCTATTTTGATGAGTTATACATATTTATCAGAGTTAAGTTGTCAAGATGAGCTAGCCGAGCAGGACATGCCAAAGCCTAAGGCCTTCTATTTGATGAATCTATAAGAAGACTATAATGTTCAAACCCAATCTTACCTTAATAGGTAGCCCGACCCGGTATGCAAGTTAGCTCTAAATATATGAATACCGCAAATTATAATGTGGACCGTGGTATCAAAACGACGTCGTTTTGATTAATGAAAATAGCCGCGCAATTGCAGTTTCCTTTTAACACAAGAATTTATTATCGAAATTGTCTCTCGACTATTGCGAAATTACCAATTTGGTCCCCGACAATTTTTCGTGCCCAATTAAGTCCCTCGACTTTAAAAATTTTAACCAATTTAGTCTTCTGTTTATTTTGCCGTTAAAATTGGGATTAAATTAATAATTTTGCTATAGTCAATGGACCATTTCAGCGAAAAATTAACTATCAATTTGGTCCATTGACTATAGCAAAATTACCAATTTTGTCCCAATTTTAATGACAAAATAAACGGAGGACCAAATTGGTTAAAATTTTCAAAGTCGAGGGACTTAATTGGGTACAAAAAATTGTCGAGGATCAAATTGGTAATTTTACAATAGTCGAGGGACCATTTCGATAATAAACTCTCAACACAACTACAATATTAGTTCAACACAACTGCAGTTCCAGACGGATGAAACAACCTCCGTTCCGCGCAACTGCAGTATCAGTCATGACCATGGTCCACGGTATAACAAGTGTATGAACACATGACTCAAGAAACTAAGGAAGATCAGAAGATGTTAACTTCAAAAATTAAAAGGGTGTTGCCTAGTTTTAAGTCTTTGAATGTGGATAAAAAATTCTAACTTTGGACCAACATTTTTGGGTTGGATCCAAGTGAAAAAATGTGGCATTTGCATTTGTAAGACAGGGTCCAGTTTCTGACTAGCCCAAAAACTGGGGTCTTTCCATCCAACCCAAAGTGCCTCACTGCCTTGTGCCTATTAAGGGAAAAGATGTTGAATGGCAGCCCAATCTTATCTTCATAACTTAACATTATGGGCATCTGGGAGTTAGTTTTGTTGGGTAAAAGTAGTTGTAACTCGTTGACAAAAATGACTTCCCCAAAACTTAGCGTTGCGTCTTAGAATCCTAGATTGCCCCCAAAACTCTCGTACGGCCTTTGGGTTCTCTGCTTCATAATCATGGAGGAGCGCCGAAATCCCGAAAATGCCCAGCCCGGTGACCGGGTCAAACTCAACGTCGGCGGCAAGCTCTTTGAGACCACCGTCTCTACGCTCCAGTCCGGCGGTCCCGACTCTCTTTTATCCGCCTTATCCAACCGCCCTTCCCATGACGAGGTTTTCATAGACCGCGACCCCGAAATCTTCTCCGCCCTCCTCTCCCTCCTCCGCACCAACCGCCTCCCCTCCACCGCCAGACGCTTCTCAAATCAAGAGCTCATCGACGAGGCGCTCTATTACGGCATCGACTCCCAACTCAGATCTGCTCTCGCTCCGATTCAACTCAGCGGAATTGACGCTTCGCTGTTTACCACCATTAAACCCTCCTCCGACGGCGTCGTATCGGACTTCAACGCCATCGACTCCGACGGATCAGTTTGGATTGCTCACGGTGGTCAGATTTCTATCTATGATTGGAGTTTGAGTCATTCAGGAACGGTACGGACACATCTGGATTATATTAGTTCGATTCGAACGGTCCGCCCGGATATTGCGGCGATAGGTTCGGAATTTGATTCCGGACTTCATTTCTATAACTTGGCGAACGGGCGGCGAATCGGGTCGACGGAGTGGACTGATCCATCGGACCCTAGAATTTACAAGGCGCGGGTCAACGCCATCGCCGACTCCGACGACTCTGTTTTCGCTTCGTTTCAGTGCCAACACAGAGAGAATTGCATTCTCGTGATCGACAAGTCCACCATGAAAGCGACGTCGGAGCTGGGGAGACAATCCGGCAACTCAGCCAAAACGACCGTCATCGGAAAGATGACGTACGTGCCGGAGATCGGTGCATTGTTCGGAAGTTCCATATCGGCCGGGGCGTTCGGGTATTCCGGATACGTGCGGTTATGGGACCCGAGATCCGCGGAGGTGGTTTGGGAGACGAACGAGCCAGGTTCGGGGCGCAGCAGCAGGTTCGGAGATCCATTTGCTGACGTGGCGGTGGACCCAGAGGATTTGACTCTGTTCAAGCTCTGCTCCAAGTCCGGCGATTTGGCAGTTGCAGATCTTCGGAAATTAAGCGATGACCCGTGGGTATATTTGAAGGAGAAGAATCCGAGTATGAGGTATACAGGAAATGGTGATAGTTTGAGTAGTTTCTTAATCCATTGTTACAGAAAACAAGTGTTTGTGGGGAGGGAGGGGGAATTGGAGGTATGGTCAAGAATTGAAGAACCCCAGAATGAAGGGGATTTGTCAGAAGGAATGTATAGGAGAAACTATGTGGATAAAGTGGATGATTCTGAAAGAGGGACAATCAAGAAGATTGAGGGTGGTGGAGATAGGCTATTTGTTACAAGAGAAAATGCTGAGGGGATTGAGGTCTGGCAAAGTTCCCATTTTTCTGGTGCACTCATGGTTTCTTGAATGTATAGTGCTGGGATTGTTTGATCATTGAGAAAATGTCATCATGTTCACCAATCAAGAACAAATGCACAGGGTATGTAGAGTATTAGCTGCTGAGATTCTTTGATCATTTGTTCACCAATGTTCCTAGTTTTGTCAAAGATTAATCTATTCAAAAAGGCTGCTTTCTTCCACCTTTCCTTTTATCAACCTCATGGAATGGTTGAATACTGGATTGCTGTTGCAGCCTTTAAACCTGCTGTTTATTCCTCAAAAGTTTGAAAATGACTAGCAGATTGTATTGATAAACTAGCATTGGAATATTGACCGGATTGTCCATGATTTTGGCAATGCAATTATGTATTGAAATTAGTGGTGCAAGGCCTCGCCTGATGATTGTGTTGTTGATTTACTTTTGCCTGTGTTTCATTGCTTACTTGGGAATTTAGAATCATTCTGGAATAATTCTTTTTGCCAAGTGTTTATTTGCGATTATTCCAGTTTGATGTATGTCTTTGTTATACTATTTTTGAGATAATTCCAGTTTGGTATATGTAATTGATGCATTTCAAATTCACCATTAGAGGCAAAAATTATTATTATTATTATTATTATTATTATTATTAAAATTATTATTATTATTAAATTTTTTTTTTATTTCAATTCATATTTAGTACTACGTACTAAACAAAAGTGATTATTTTACTTAACCATTTCACATGGTCCTTGGCATGACAGTTATTTGTTATTTAGGATAGAAATCATAATATTTATTACAGAAAATTCAATACTTATTTGAAATAAATAAATTGTTACTTATAATAGATATTATAATATTTATATGTAAAATTATTGTTATACTATTTAAGACCAGTAAAATGATTGTAATTGTGATACTTACAAAATGTGATTTGAAAATTGTAATCAGATTATCTTATCCTTTAATTAGTTTGATTTAAACATAAAGATAAAGAAAGTAAAACCAGGACACAACAAATGATTACGCAGTTCGAAGCCAAATCTCCTACGTCTGCGGGACACCCACGACAGCCCAATCCACTAGATGTTTGCCAAGATTACAGGAGATGAAATGCTAAACATACACAAGGTCCAAAACCTACTACATCAACATTCATCAAAACAATCTTCAAAACATCAACATTCATCAAAACAATCTTCAAAACATCTTCACGTGATTGGATTTGTGCAGCCTCAACACACTGAATCAGCACCAGATCATGAACAAAGAACCGAGTAGGAAGAACAAGAATTCTGCTGGAACAATGTTAGGAAACTCTTAGCTTAATAGGTCTCGAAAATCTCACTTGTAGAACTTACCAAAAGAAGCTTCATAAACCTTCCTTTAAATAGTAAGTCACGTAACCAACTTCCCTCAATCAAAAGCTAAAAAGACTCCCTTGAAAAGATAATGTCCACACATTTAAAACAACCCATAAACCTTTGATAAAACAGATCAGCTTTTGTTGGGATCCAAGAGCTTTGAACACGTCAACCTCAAAACAAAATAAAATTAAACTATCCTAGTTTTGTCAATTAATTAAGCCAATATATAAATGTGCATCATTTGTGCACTTACATGATTCTGTTACAATATAATGTCTGTTGGATTTTATTACTCACCTTAATTAGTTTGTTTCACAAGTTTGACTGTTTGAGGAACAAAATGTTTCACATACCGTACCGTACTGGCGGCATCTTCCGATGTCTTACTTGAGTTGCTAATAATAATTTATTCTTTACTTGGCTTTTATCATTATATTGAATTGATTCCTCGTTAGCTTAAAGATGAGATGAAGTGATAAAGTACGTATTTGTTAACTTTAATTGATTTGGAGACACATATATATAGCAGAGATCAGAGCTAGCTTCATTATATATATTCTCAGGTTTCTCAAGGAAGCTAGCTGTTTAATTTAAGCTCAATTATTTTAATTTGTTTCATTTGAAGCTGTAAACTGATGGCGTGCATTAAGCTTAGTGGGGAATGCACTATTGCGTGTACTATGGGTAATTTTTTAATATAATATTCACTGTTTGGCTAGCATTTTATTTAATTTAGAGTCATTTTCATTTTTGGTCCTATTGTTATTGGGGCATTGTCAATTTTAGTCCACTTCATTAATTTTTGTCATAATGCGGCCAGTCTTATTTAGTCATTGCCACTTTTAGTCCACCGTTAAAATTTTCGTCAAATGGCTGTCCAAAACATGGGTATTTTTGGTCTTTTCATGTTTTAGTCATCTCCTTGACCCTTTGCAGTTGTTTTCCTTACACATTTTCATCCAATGAAGAGGTCCAGCGAAAGCCATGTCAGCCACATTACAAAGCCATGGCTTTCGCCGGACCTCTGCATTGTATGAAAATGTGTAAGGAAAATCACTGCAAAGGGTAAAGGAGATGACTAAAGCAGGAAAAGACCAAAATACCCCTGTTTTGGACGGTTATTTGACAAAAATTTTAACGGCGGACTAAAAGTGGCAATGACTAAATAAGGTTGGCCGCAATGTGGCAAAAATTAATGAAGTAGACTAAAATTGGCAATGTCCCAATAACAGTAGGACCAAAAATGGGAATGACTCTTTAATTTAATTTGCAATTGATCCGATCCTTACATTATTATTTATGTTTTATTAATATAATTAAACTAAACTTGCTTTGATTTGTTTTAATAATTATATTGTTGTATGTGTACTACTATGCATGCAGTGTCAGGTTTGAAATGGGCTCATATCGTTGCAGAATACGCATTGTTCGTGCTCATAAATTACTTAACTAACACTTGGGGGCTAGGCTTTGCACACGCTGCCGGAATTATAAATCTTTTCTTTGGCATCTCTAAAGTTTTAGAGATATGTTTTGCTTTCATGGCGGATGCTTATCTTGGTATCTTTAAAATGCTTTTGCTCTCCACTCTAGTCTACAGCATTGTAAGTACTATACCTACAAAATTTTGATTTTTGGGGTCGGGGTGGGAGCCTGGTCCGCCTGCAATTCATGAATATTTTAGTACATATATGTTTAGATCATATATATATATCTATGGATACATTGATTTTAATCCATATTTCTTCTGGTATTCTTTAGGTCGTTTTTTCATATATGTTTTCGGTGAGATTCAAATCTCATACTGATGCCACATTCTGTAATAGTTTTTACTACTATAGGCTAAATCACACTTTATTTACTCTGTTATTACTTCTTGTTCTCTTTAATCTTAACAAATGTAGTGTAATGAACAGGGTTTGGCATTTCTAACAATGTCGACGCCACCGGTGCTCTCCAACTTTGCCGGAAACTGCAACAGATATGAGGCGGAGTGCGTTGGTCCCATACAAAAGGCATTCTTCTTCACATCATTGGTGTTAATGGGCGTAGGCATGGCGGGTAAGGCGGTTTCTCTGGATGCATACCTACGCCACTACCAAACCCCTCGTGATGATAATTCAAACGATCTTAATAACCAACAAGTTTATGATGAAGAAGAAGATGGTTTTTGGAGTGTAAACAATTTACTGGTAATAGGTATCTCCGTCGTTGCTGCTCTAGCACTTTCGAATATAAAGCCTTGGGATATTAAGTTTGCCATTCCGGCCATATTTTCCTTCACCGCAACACTGGTATTCTTCGCCGGAAAGGCGCTTGGGTTTTACAGTAACTACGGTGATAAGCCAGAAGGGAGTGCCCTTACTACAGTTCTGAGAGTCTTAGTTGCCGCCACGTACAAAAGTTGTCATGAACTCCCTGTCAACTCTGATGAACTTTACCAAGGAAACCACAACTCTGCTAACCAATTGCCCCATACTCATGGTTGTGGGTAACTTAGCCAACTAAATATTGTGTACTACTCGATTATTATATTAGATCAATTCCAATTCCAAAAACGTATATACTGTTAGGCGGAGGTCGGTAAGAGCTAAGTCTAGCAACATGTGACTAGAGGGATTGTTGGCAAATTATTGTATGGACCATGATAAAATGTACATTTTTAATGTACTAAATGTACATTATTTTTGTACTGAATGTACATTATTTTTATACTATAAAAATAATGTACATTCAGTACACAAATAATGTACATCCCCTGAATATAATGTACATTATTTTTATACTGGATGTACATTATTTTTATATTGAATGTGCATTATTTGATAGTATGGTCCACACAATAATGATTGGGGATTGTTAAGCCGGGCCGAGGTCAGTAAAGACCAAGTCCAACATCATTTAACTAGAGGGAGAGATTATTGGGCAGAGACCTATAAAAGGTCAAGTCCAGCATTCTAGCTCTCGAAAACGTTAACTGACCAGCCCAACACTATATGGTTAGAGATATTACTGAGCTGAGGCCTGAGGCTGCCAGGCAAGTAAATGGTCAAGTCTAGCATCCTAGCTTAATAGAGTTGCATGTGCTTCCTTTAGCTATAACTTTTTACATAGTGGTAAGCCAGCACTTATTATGTATCCTACATATCCTAATTTCTCTATAAATACATGACAGGTGCTTTGACAAGGCAGCCATCGTATCATCGCCGACAAAGAGAGTGGATAAGGAGGAGGAGAAGAAATGGAAAGTGTGCAGTGTGACAGAAGTAGAAGAAACCAAACTAACTGTTCAGACTGTTGGAAATATTTCGGGTAAGAGGAGAAAATAGGAGAGGAAATGAGATCTTCAGGCGTGATATCACTTTCCTATAAGCTTTTAATCTTTCCTCTATGAAAGCAACGAGGTATCAAGATTAAATCTTATGGGATACAAGAAGATGAAAACAAAGTTCTTAGGTTGCTTTGATAAGAACTTACTGGAGAGTTATTGTACTGTGATATATCAAGATATCATGCAAAATAAATTGCGTATTTGATCAGATGACACTCCTAGAATTCTAACTGTTAGGAGTAGTTACTAGAAGTTTATACCAGTTTAAAACTTCCAAAAATATATATAAAATATATTCTTTTGGATTTCACCATTCTGGTTCAGGCAGTTACGTACACACATGTGAAATATAATTTTAAATTATATTCACATGTTAATATCTCCAAAGATATATATTAATATAACTGATTTTAGATAAGTGTACGTAGGATTAACTTAGCATGCATGAAATCACATGCACATCAATAATCTCACTGCCTCATTCGAAAGGTAAAAGGCTCTTATGTAACAATAACCTATATATGAATGACTTTTAATGCATTTCACCCATGCAAAATTGCCATGTAATATATTATCCAAATTGGGCAGTAAAGGTGCATCACCTTTGACGAAGACATAACCCAATTTCCATGCAAGTATTATTGCTCAGCCAGACATCACCTTCGAGAGATACAACACCATTACATTCGAGAGATAAAATGCAGTACGCAGATTGCCTTCGAGACATTGTTTCCACGCGGACCTGCGAGACATCGATAGAACGATTCACGCAACCCTCAGTTCGAGACATCGTTTCATCGCGAACCGATCTCTCGTGCGAACTGACCTCTCGAGGCAACTCTCGCGATCTCTCATGACCTCTCGAACATCCAAAACCATCTCTACCAAACTAAATAATATTTATTACTCCACAACTCCAAAATATTATTTAAGCTTTCATGGTAGATATCTGAACCATTAATCTCATTACTATATAAATATCCAACACAAACAGCCATTGTGTGGCCACCAATCATAATATGCGGCTTGGTTTCTTCAATTGGAAACACCTTCTTCGTGGTGCAGGCAGCCAAGATGAATCACAACATCGGCAAATGGCAAGTCCCTTCCACCATCCTCCTACTCCTACCCAAAGCCGCGAAGTACGTCACGGTAGCCGGTTACAAAAGTGCCTTGAAATCTAAAATAGAGAGTCTAGAAAGAAAATATTCCACGGAGTTGGGATCAGTGATCGGCCCCATATATGCCATGATTAACACGGCAATGTGTTGTTTGTTCGCTGCCCTGGTGGAAACCGATAGGAGGCAACACATTGATCATGATGAGACGATTAGTGTATTTTGGCTGATACCTCAGTTCAATTTTCTTATTAACGTGGATGCGACTTTCCATGAGTTCATGAATGCCTTCTTCAAGGCTAACGCCGCTCCGTCCATGGCAAAGTATTATTGGTTCATAAACGCTCAGTCTTGTCTCGGTTTTAGCCTGCAACAAATGGTTCAAAAACGATGTTGACCAAAGTCGGTTGGATAAGTATTATTGGACTCTTACAGCTCTCACTGCCCTCACTTTTATTTGCTACTTTGTAATTGTGATATTGAAGATTAAGAAGCAGAACGCTAATACTGATGAAGTCCAATCAACAATTCATTCAGCAGCTAATATGATCTATTAGTGGCGGTTTAGTTGTTATATATGAAGTTAGACTTTTGTTTCTATTTGATTATATATATATAGTTTGTATTTTGTATCTCTCCCTCTTGTAAAGTCAGTTTTCCAAAACACATCCATATTGATGAAATTTTCTCTATTTTTCTTTTACCGTGAATGAAATCTTAATATTCTCTCTTCTGTTAATTTAACATGATATCGGAACATAAGTATCGGAGTTACACAATTGTTCTTTTTCTAATATTGGTGTAGGACAAGGGAAACTTAACATGTCAACAAGTGACGAAGAGAAAAACTGTCTAGAACTAAAATTAACTTAATTAGAAGCTTTTTTAATTATATTCAAAACTAACTTTTAAATACAAAAAATTGTTTAAATAGACACTAGAAAAATTGAAGAATTACAAATACTAAAAGCATGCTTGGAAAAGTAAAAAACACATAAATGGATTACTCTTTTATCACTCACCTCACCACCTTACTTAGTTTGTTTCACAAGTTTGAGGAACACGTTTTTCACGTATACTTCTAGCTATATCTCTTACTTGAGTTGAGAACAGTAATTTATTCTTTACTTAGATTTTATGATTGATTCTTGCTTTAAAGTTGAGATGTGCAGAAGTTCTTAGCTTGCTACTTTTGGAGATGTCTCCTTGGCCACGCCGGCCATCTCTTTTTCTCACTATTTATTTGCACTGCCATGCGTGGATATATACATGCATGCATATCACAGAGCTTCTCAGGTTTCTAATTAAAGTAAGGTCAATTATTATATTTTAATTTATTCAGAAACTAACTCTCTCAAGTTTGATTTGTTTCATTTATTACTCCGTATTTAATTAGTTAGTTACTACACATTTTCCAATTTATTCATGTCATGCTGTGCTGTCTGGTTGCATATATGCAGAGAGTGAGTGAACCTGCAAACCGATAGGAATGGCATGCTTCAGGGAACGCATTGAGGCTATCATTCGGTGGATTATGCGTAATAATTTTCATTTTCACGTTATTATCACTAAGTGTAACAAAAATAATATATATAAATTAAATGTAACGGTTATCGATACTATATATATACATGTAATCAGCTATCAACTATTTTTAATCTTCTTGTTTTAAATCTGTACGGCAGTGTCATCCTTGAAATGGGCTGATATAATTGAAGACTACACATTGTTCGAGATGATGACTTACTTAAGTGAAACATGGGGACTAGGATTTGCACGTGCTGCCGGAATTATAAACGTGTTCTATGGCGTCACCAAAATTTTGAGCTTAAGTTTTGCCTTCCTGGTGGATGCTTGTCTTGGTAACATTAAAATGCTTTTGCTCTCCGGTCTAGCCTCCAGCATTGTAAGTGCAATAATAATATTTCTCTCATATTAAAAAGATAATGTTGTAGTTAAAGATCAATAAAGCCAGATATCATTCAAATTAAAACTTATGCTAATAGTTGGATTGCACATTTATAGTTTTATATTATATGTTCAAACAGGGTTTGGCGTTTCTATCCATGTCAACGCCGCCGGTGCTCTCCAACTTCGCCGGAAACTGCAACAAATACGACGGGAAATGCGTCGGCCCGGCACAAAAGGCCATCTTCTTCACATCATTGGTGTTAATGGGCGTGGGCATGGCGGGTAACGCGGTTTCTATAGATACATTCCTTCAAAACCATGACAGTAAAAAAAATAAACTCAACTTCATAGTAGGGGCCATTGCTGCTCTAGCACTCCCATTTTTAAAGCCTTGGGAGGTTAGATTTGGGGTTGCCGGGATAATTTTCTTAGCCGCAACACTTATATTCTTCGTCGGAACGGTGCGCCGGTCTTACAGTCACAAGGATGACGATGATCCAAATGGGAGTGCCCTTACAACGGTTTTGAGAGTCTTTGTCGCCGCCACGCGCAAAGGTTGTCATCAACTCCCTGCTAACCCTAATGACCTTTACCAAGGACATGGCAACGACGACAACTTTGCTAAGCAATTGTCCCATACTAATCGATGCAGGTAACGTTTTATGTATCTTAACTTATATTTTCCAACACCAATATACAAACACTTTTAAAATAGTAAACTGTTTGAGACGTCAATACGAGCTAGCAGGCCAGTAATGAATCGGACGCGACCAGCCTCGGTTGTTGATTTTGTCGCCGAAAACGGGTAGAAGGTTCACCGGAAATATATTTAATCTGCTATCACAGGTCATAAATAAGTCTAGGGTTTATTTGCCCTAAAATAACAAGTTTAAGAGCCAAGCTTTTTGTAGTTGAAGGGCCTAATTGTACAATAAGGTATAGTTTGAGGGTTTATTTGACCCTTATCCCTAGATTTTTTTTTGTTTGAAGTATATATACGTTCGTTATGTTATTAATGTAGGTGGTTAGACAAGGCAGCCGTGGTATCACAAGGAAAGAGTGGGAGAGTGGATGAAGGAGAAGAGAAGAATAATAAGGAGGAGAGCAGATCATCATGGAAACTCTGCACTGTGGGAGAAGTAGAAGAAACCAAAATTTGCCTTCAGACCGCCATTTTATGGACATCATTCATAATATGTGGCCTGGTTTCTTCCTCCGGGAACACCTTCTTCGTGGCGCAGGCGGCCAAAATGAACCGGGGCATCGGGAAATGGCAAGTCCATCCCACCATCCTCCTACTCCTATCCAACGGCGCAAAATACCTCCTGGAATTCAACAACAAACACGGCTACAGATGCCTGAGAAAGTGCCTTGGCTGTTGCGGCTGCAATTTGATCGCCGCGCTGGTCAGCATCGCAAGTTCGATGCTCAACGCCGTGCTATGTTGCCTGAGCGCCGCCGTGGTGGAGAGTATAAGGAGGAAGAATATTAATAGTCCGATGAGCATATTCTGGTTGATACCTCAATTTTATTTCCTTACGATCCTGGATTCGTTGTTCGAAGAAGCCGTGGAAGATTTCTTCGAGGATCATGAGGTTCCGGCGTTGAAAAAGTACGCCGTACACCTCTTGAGGTTTGTGTGTGGTTTAGGACAAGTGGGGAGTGTTGTGTCGGTTTGGGTGTGCAAGAAATGGTTCAAGAATGAGGTTGACGAAAGTCGGTTGGATAAGTATTATTGGGCTCTCACTGCTTTGAGTGCCGTCAATTTGATTTGGTATGTTATAGTTGCAGTTGTTTACTACGTGAAATTCAAACCACGTTTCAAATCTAAGCCCGCCGATCCTACCCCTACCCCATGCTGCTGCTAGTTGATGCTGTATTTTTTATTTTTATTTTTAATTGTATCTAACAAATCCGTGGCTTTAATTTTCTGGCATTCTTGTAACTAGATATTGTCCATTTGTCCAGTGTGAAACACGATGTTAACTTATATAAATAAATATGAAGTAATGTTGTAACAAGAAATCCTAATGTTTGATTTAATGCTATGATTGGAAAAAAAAAACTACAAATTATTGAAAACTTCTTTGTAATAAACTACATTAATTGTAGAAGTAAAAATTCTTTCTGATTCATCACAAATTAAGATTTTGAGCTCGTTTGGGTTACTTTCCCTTAATGCAGCAACATATAATTGATCATGGACAAAAACAAGTTTCTTTAATAGCATGCCAACATTTGATAGTATATAATTGACCTTGACTTTTGTTTATGCTCATTGCATAGGATAACATCAGTGGAAATTATCTTTTGTTAAACTTGAAAGGCAATCTTGAGCCTGATAGGGTGATAGTCATTATATTCTAGCTATTAGTACCTTGTCCCAGCATTGGTCCATACCAATATGCTTGTTTTTATAGCATGGTCAATTAATTTCGTTACAACCAATTAACCGAGTACCATTGCAAATTAAAGGCCAAGAGTGTGATCAATATTTTTCAACCTTTTAAGAAGGTTAATGAATGATTTGAAATGTTGTAGCTTTTAGAGAACTCAATAACTTTACAATTTTAGTCCCTCACCAATAGAGATCGTTAAAGTTCATCACATTAATTTGCATTATATTACACATGTAGAGCTTGCTAGTAAATAATATAAAAATAAAAATACAATTTGTAATTATAAACCATTAAAGTTTTTGTTAGCATGCTAATGAGTTAAAATCATCAAAATCACTACCTCATGAAAAAATGGACGACCAAAGTCACCACATCATGAACAATATTGCTTACAACTATAATTGGACTGAAATCATTAATTAATTTGTATAAACATAGGGAGCAAAAATATCAATTTTCCTAATAATACAATAATTTACCCCATGCTAATATATATCGTCAAATTTAATTTATGGTTAACACTAAATATTCTTAAAAGTATATATTACACATTATAAATAATGATGAAACTAAGGTTAGCAAGATAAGTGAAGTCTCATTATGAGACATCAGAAAAGAAGAACATTAGCAAAGGTTTAAAAGAAAAATCTTACGGTTAAATAAGTTGTACTTGTAGATAAGTTAAAACTATTAAATATGTAGTAGTAGTAGATAAGTTAAAGTTTAATTTGCAACTATTTTTACTTTATATATAATACTCTTTGTCGCTGGTAGGGTTGCATGGTAAATAGTTAACTTTATATAAAATTGACTTAAGTATAATTACCATATTTGCTCCAATAATACATGATTTCCCTTTTATGGCATAGAAAATTAGGAAAGATAACTTCATTTTAGCTTGTACATCAAGTTAATGAATCATGCTTTTCACATATACGTACAGTATGATCTCTTACTTGAGTTGGTAGCAACATTTTGTTCTTTACTTGGCTTCTGCCATTATTTTATTTCACTTTAAAAAAGTTTAAGGTTGTGGAAGTATATGTTTGCTCATCCAATTAAGTATATATTGCTTTTAAACCTGTCTTCTTCCACATGCCACTTTACTTTTTATATTTCAGCATTGTGCATGCAGTGGATGCAATCTCCACTGTACTGATCGATCGAGCTTCTCAGGTTTCTGAAGGTTGAGATAGAGACTACTCTCTTTAAGGTTGATATATATATATATTTTTGTTCCATTTCTCATTCCACACACACAATTCACTGCAAATTGTGTGATTTTCTTTGGCAGCATGCAGGCCGGGAGTGAACCTCACAAAGTGATGGAGCAAAGTAAATGGTCCAACTGCCTGAGGACTTTTATTATTATGTGGACTTTGGGTAATTTCAATGTTAATTTTCATGTATTGTTATAATTACTATACTTATTTTAATTTCCCAAAAATGGTAAGTAATGTTATTAATATAGGCCAAGTCAGCTCTAGTTTGAGCCGTATATATAGTATAAACAAGTTGAGTTTGGGTGGCCTTGGGCTAGCAGGCTAGGCAGTTTGTAATTGATTATACTCTCACTGTCTCATTCATAAGTCAAATCAACTCTTTTTTCTTTGCTTATTTTATGTAGTAATTTTTAATTATTTTGTGTGTGTTTAATAATAGTTTTAATGTAAGTTCTAAATATATAAATTTTATATATTAATATTAAACTTAATTTTATGAAAACTGAATTAAAAATAACTTCATGACATAAAATGGGAAGGGGGATTAATAATATGCAGTTGGTGTTGGGAAAAATCCCACCTCCTGTGACAATCAAAATCACAGACCCGACACGGTACACAAATACGAGATAATACACAATAGCCCAAAAATAAATATGAACACAAGAAACACAAGATTTACGTGGAAAACCCCAAAACCACGGGCCACCAACAACAACAATTTCCACTATATCACAAATCTCGGGTACAAAGTTTTAGGCTACCACACGAGCCATACATCCACAAATCATCAAATACAACTCCTAGGCCAAAACATTCTTATAATATTCACAGGCTAAAAGGAATAATATCTCGTACTCAAAATATTCAACTACCACGAACAAGGTAAAATGAATACAAATATTACGAGATTATCCAAAGAGATGCCTGGAATAAATACAAGCTGACCTCAAATATTTGATGAAGATAGTACCCAAGAACTAGGCAAACCCACGACAAAATAGCACGGCAAAACTGCACCAAAGATGAAGGAGAAAATAGTTTGTTCCTTCTACTGATGAACCGCCGAACGCCAAAAGAAGAGGAAGAAGAAAGATGAGTTTTTCTTCCTCTGCCGAACTCACTGCCTCTCTATGTTTCTCTCTACTGCCGAAAAAAGAGAGAGAAGAATGGAAATAAAATTTCCACACTTGCTGCTGCCCACTACTGCCGAAAAACAACAACAAAAACAAAATGGGAATAATTGGAGAATGGAGCTACAGTGAAAGTTGCAGTCCACATGCGCATGATGTCTCCACTTGCTGCAAAGTCATGCTCCTTTTTCCTTCCACTACATTGTGTTTTTGTTTTATTTATTTTATTTTATTCCATTCACATAGGAGGGACCCAACAGTTGGATAGGTAACCACTTATTGGGTTAGTCAAATTATACCATGCAGAATGGTCCACCTTGTACATAATTTATTAATTGAAGACACATAATATATTAATTCCATGTACATCATTTAAATGTAGTTTTGGATCAACATAAGTTCGACTTGTTCCATGGTATAACATTTAATTTGATACAAGTGTTAAGACATGCAACTAATCCTGTTCACTTAATTTTGTATGGCATGCAGTATCACATGTAAAATGGTTTAATATAGCTGCAGCCTGCAGAGTACGCATTGTTTCTGCTGATGGATTACTTGACCGATGCGTGGGGACTAGGGTTCGCATATGCAGCTGCAATTATAAACATTTGGACTGGCCTCAGTAAACTTTTGATCTTATGCGGTGCTTACTTGGTGGACAAAATTGGTAACTACCGGATGCTCCTCTACTCCACTATAGTATACAGCATTGTAAGTAAAATATGTAATCTGAATGTTATTTTGAATCAAGATTCACAATGCATGGTAGAACATAATCCCGGTCAGGGTCAAATTTTAGGGCGTGCAAAATATGCAACAGCGCATGACCCCAAAATTTTAGGGGCCCCTAATCCCGTCCTGCCTCAATAGATAGTATATGTTTGTGATTATATTGACTCAAAATTAGATTTTCATGACTGATCTAAATTCTACTATGTATTATTCAAAAAAAATTAATTCTACTTTGTAATATTTAGGGGAATCACTTTTATTCAATTCACATTTCATTTATACTTCAATTTTTATTGCATGGACCATGGTCCACACAGCTATGTGTGAACCATAAATAAAAAGTACATTTTTAATATATTGAAAGTACATTATTTTTATACATAAAGTACATTATTTTAGAGTACATTATTTTAGTACTGAAGGTACATTATTTGATATCATTATTTTATATATACTATCAAATAGTGTACCTTCAGGACAAAAATAATGTACTTTTAGCATAATAAAAATGTATCTTATATTCATGGTGCATACAGCTATGTGGACCATGGTCCACTCAATAATTTGTCTTTATCCTTTTATAGGGCCTCACTTATTTATCCGCAAATTATATTGTGGACCATGGTGATCCACAATGCAATCATAACTGATACTGCAGTTGTGTTGAAAGGATACTGCAGTTGTGTTGAAAGGAAACTGCAGTTGCGCGAAACAGAGGCCGTTCATCCGTTCAACACAACTGCAGTATCTGTTCAACACAACTGTAGTTCTAGACCGATGACACGGCTTCCACGCAACTGCAATTGCCTTCCAACACAACTACAGTATCTGTTCAACACAAGTGCAATATTAGTTTAACACAACTGCAGTATCAGCCATGACCCATGATCCAAAATACATTGTGGACCATGGTTCCGATATAATGACTATTATTTATCAGGCCAGGCAAATCAAAAAATCCGCCATGGTTCCGGTAGTAAACCAGGCCGGCCATTCACAAGTTAAACACTATATATGGGCAGGGTTTGGCGTTTTTATACATGTCAACGCCGGCTGTGCTGGACAACATGGCCGGTAACTGCGGCGAGGACCGGGCGGAATGCTACGGCCCAGCGCAAAAGGCTACGTTCTACATATCATTGGTGCTAAAAGGCTTGGGCATGGCAGGTCACGCCGTTTCTCTTGATCCATACCTGCACGAAAAAGATGTGAACGAGAAAGTCCATAATATTTGGAGTCTTTTCAGAAATAAAAGTCTAGGTAATAATTTGACGAGAGCGGTGATCGCCGGAGTCTCCAGTTGGCTTCTGCCGCAACGTTGGAGTGCGCGGTTTGGGATTGTTGCGATCTATGGGTTTGCGGCCACGATCGCATTGGCGATCGGAAACATGTTTAAGAATGAGACAGAATATAAGAGTGAGGATATTAAAATAAATTTCTGTAAAATGTTGAACCAAACCGCCATGATTTGGACATCGTTCATAATGTGTGGGGTGGTTTCCTCCCTCGGAAACACCTTCTTCGTGGAGCAGGCCGACAGAATGAAGCCCACCGCCGGGATTTACACCGTCCCTCTCGGCGTCCTTTTACTCATAGCCCACGCCGCCAAGTTCATCCTCAAACAATGCTATCATTTTAGCTACACCTTGATCATGAAAATAATTGACGATTGGTGCGATAAGATAGCAAAACATTTCATAGGAGTTGAGGTCCATAAGCCGCTTTGTTTAAACGAGGTGCCGGCGCTGCTCGGCAACGTACCGGCGATGCTCAACGCCTTACTATGTTGCTTGGCGGCGGCGGTGGTGGAAAACTTAAGGCGGAAGGACACTATGAAGAAATATCTGCACCACGATAGCAAATTTTGGCTGGTGCCTCAATTCATTTTTGTTATCAGCATCGATGCATTCCTCCAAGTAAGCGTCAATGGTTTCTTCCATAACTACTATGAATCATCGCCTGAGGGGAAAGACGTCTCGGGAGATCAGTCATTGAAAAAGTACAGTATCCAGTTCACCAACTTCCTGATGGGTCTGGGATTTATAGGCAGTGTGGTGTCGGTTTTGGCGGTGGCCAAAATCAGCGAGAGTGTGAGTGGGAAAAGCTGGATACAGAAAGAAGTGAGTGATAGTCGGCTGGAGAACTACTATTGGCTCCTTGCTGTTCTATGTAGCGTCAATATCGTTTATTACGTTCTTGCAGCGATTTGCTACACCAGAAAGGCAATGACGGCCGCCGGCGACGCTCCTCATCAACCCCGGGATAAAACTGGATGCTGCTCTTGCTAGTTCATATGGTGCTGGGTTCTTTTTGTTATAAGCCGCTTGCCAGACTGCCAGACCAGACGGCCGATGGATTTTAATGTATGTCGAGTGATTTTTTTATTTTTATTATTTATTTATTTATTTTGGTGAAGAGAAAACCCATTGTCATTTTCTAAGGTGTGTCCAGTGTACCTGATAATTTTATTTTTTATGAGGCAAGATTAGAACCACGGAAAATAACTCCTGGAAAATATTTTTCGGGTTTTCAATGTTTTGATGCAATACGAAAATTTAGTCAACAGAAAATATTTTTCATTGATGAGGAAAAATGAAGGCATATTGTCATAAGTCATTTTCTGCCAACAACCAAAACATGGTTTCAATTTCCGCCAGTCTATTGAGAGATGAGAGTGTACGATCACTCACCTAATGAAAATGGTTATAATTGCTCGCACTCGATAGGCAGTATTTAAGAGAAGAGACCAATGTTTGAAACTCGACAATGACAGTATGGGAATTATGTCCAAAGTGAGCAAATTTTTTGTACGCATCGGCGTTTGACCATATCTATCGAGCCCCTCACATGCTCTCTCAGGACAAGGTGTGAGGAGTCGTTGGGGTTGGGGATTCAACCTTTTGGGATAAAAAATTGGTTATAATTGTCATCATTTAAACCTTCATAATTGGGAAGAAAAATACTACATGGACTCCAAAGTTATACGACTTACTTGTACTCTCTCACAAAAGTTTGATGTTGACACTTTCCTTGAGACCCACAGAATGAAGATAACCTATCATATATTGCCATGTCAGGGAGTACAAGTGAGGGAGTATAAAATGAGAGTTCATGTAGTAGAACTCAATTGGGAAAGAAATCCAAGAAACGTATGCATTTATTTCGTATAGTAGCCGCCGCGCAAATTATTGTGTATGTGGATCATAACAAAAAGTACATTTTTAATATACTAAATGTACATTATTTGTGCATTACTTCAATAAGGTGACAATTTTAATCACTCACCACCGATAGAAATTTTTAAAGTTCATCACATTTGCATTACACATGTAGAGCTTGTTAATAAATAATAATATAAAATAAAAAATACAACTTGTAATTATAAAGCTTTAAAAGTTTTTGTTAACATCTCTATAGCATCACCGATGCGCTCAAATGGAATCTCCGATTCATTCGCTCCTCATCAGGGAAGGCTTTGCAGCATCCTTTGCTCCTCCGAAACGTCGCAAAACATTTTGGATCAAATGGTCAAAGCCTCCTTTGGAAAGGCTTAAGCTCAACACGGACGTATAATAACAACCCTAGTTAAGGTGTGGGCAATCTAGTTAGCTGACCTATTAATATGAACAACGATACAGTCTCAAAATTTTCCATGAGAGTTGTACAGGATTGGACAATAAAACCTAAATATGATATGTTTGTAATGGGGTTATGCAGTTCATTGACGGTACTTAAAGCAATCAATCTCCACTCTTAGAACCAAAATTTGTCGCTTGTAGGGTTGCATGGTAAATAGTTAACATTACATAAAATTAAAGTGACTTAAATATAATTGCCATATTTGCTCCAATAATACATGATTCCCTTCTATGGCAGAGAAAATTAGGAAAGATAACTTCATTTTAGTTTGTACATCAAGTTAATGAAGCATGTTTTTCACATTTATAGTATGATCTCTTACTTGAGTTGCTAGCAACTTTTTGTTCTTTACTTGCCTTCTACCGTTATTTTATTTCACTTTAAAAAAGTTTAAGGTTGTGAATATGTTCCCCCATCCAAGTAAGTATTGCTTTTAAACGACCTGTCTTCTTCAACATGCCACTTTACTATTTATATTCCAGCATTGTGTATGCAGTGGATGCAATCTCCACTGATCGATCGAGCTTCTCAGGTTTCTGAAGGTTAAGATAATAGAGACTCTCTCTAAGGTTGATATATATTTTTGTTCCATTTCTCATTCCACACACACAATTCACTGCAAATTGTTAAGGTTATTCATGTCTGATTTTGTTTGGTTGCATGCAGGCCGGGAGTGAACCTGACGAAGTGATGGGGCAAAGTAAATCTTCCAGCTGCCTGAGGACTTTGATTATGTGGACTTTGGGTAATTTCAAATTTATTTTTCATGTATTGTCATAACTATACTTATTTTAATTTCCTAAAAATGGTAAGTAATGTTATTAAGATAGGCGAAGTCAGCTCTAGTCTTGATTATACTCCCCATGTTTCCTTTTATTTGTCATGTTACTATTTATTGGTAAAACTAACTCTGTTTTTTTTTTCTTTGCTTATTTTTGTAGTAAATTTTAATTATTTATAAATTTAATTTTTTTGGTTTAATAGTAGTTTAATTTTAATTTAGTTTCTAAATATATAAATTTTATATACTAATATTAAACTTAAAAACTGAATTAAAAATAACTTACATAAAATGGGATGGGGAGTAATAATATGCAGTTGGATAGGTAACCACTGAATTATACCATGCAGCATGGTCCAACTTGCATAGTGACATAAAGGTTACGTATCTATAATTAATATATTATGAACAATCAGTTACTTGTAATTAAACTGAAGGTATTTAATTGTAATAGGTATATAATTTATTAATTGAAGATACGTAATATATTAACTGCATGTGTATAATTTAAATGTAGTTTTGGATCAACATCAACAATGCATGTTCGACTTGTTCCATGTTATAACATTTGATACAAGTGTTAACACATGCAACTAATCCTGTTCACTTAATTTTGTATGGCATGCAGCATCACATGTGAGATGGTTTAATATAGCTGCAGAGTACGCACTGTTTCTTCTGATGACTTACTTGACCGATGCGTGGGGACTAGGGTTCGCATATGCAGCTGGAATTATAAACATTTGGACTGGCCTCAGTAAACTTTTGAGCTTATACGGTGCTTCCATGGTGGACAAATTTGGGAACTACAGGGTGCTCCTCTACTCCAGTATAGTATACAGCATTGTAAGTACAATATTTATTTTTACTTATATAGAGTAATAAAGTACTGAAGCTCAAAACCACTCATATAGGAGAACAATTTGGTATCACTAGACCATAAAATCCTTAACATTATGTCTGTAGTTAATATTTTGTACATGTAATTTAATTAATAACTTATGTGTATGTGGTTAACATTTTATGTATCAGTAGTACGTAGTTAACATGTTATGTGAAAAACACATAATTGTATCAACGGCAAGTATATAATTTAAAAATTATTTTGAAACAAGGTCTACCATGCAAGGCAGACCACCAGGCCATTCACAAATTAAATACTATAATGGGCAGGGTTTGACGTTTCTATACATGTCAACGCCGCCGGTGCTGGACAACATGGCCGGTAACTGCGGCGAGGACCGGCCGAAATGCTACGGCCCAGCGCAAAAGGGTACGTTCTACATATCATTAGTGCTAACAGGCGTGGGCATGGCAGGTCACACCGTTTCTCTTGATCCATTCCTGGACGAACAAGTGAACGAGAAGAAAGGCAATTCCAGTTGTTTTTGTTCGCCAAGAAATCTGGCTAATTATTTGATGAGAGCGGTAATCAACGGAGTCTCCAGTTGGCTTCTGCCGCAACGTTGGGGTGCGCGGTTTGGGATTGTTGCGATCTACGGGTTTGCCGCCACGATGGCCTTGGCGATCGCAAACAGGTTTTTTAATGATGATGAGAAACCAACGACCAGTGAGGATAACAAAATTGATTTCAGTAAAATGTTCAAGGAAACTGCGATGGTGTGGCCGTCGTTCATAATGTGTGGGGTGGTTTCCTCCTTCGGAAACACCTTCTTCGTCGAGCAGGCCGACAGAATGAAGCCCACCGCCGGGGTTTTCACCGTCCCTCTCGGCGTCCTTTTACTCCTAACCAAAGCCGCGGAGTTCATCCTCAAACACTGCTACGGTTTTAGCTACACCTTGATGAAAATATTCTTCAAATTGTGCGGTAAGCTCACAAAAAACTGCTACGGATTCGACGCCGATAAGATATCCGCGCTATTCGGCATCGGAACGGCGATGTACAACGCCGTACTATGTTGCTTGGTGGCGGCGGTGGTGGAAAACGCGAGGCGGAAGGACACTATGAAGAAATATCTGCACCACGATAGCAAATTTTGGCTGGTGCCTCAGTTCGTTTTTCTAATCGGCATCGATGCATTCCTGGAAGAAAGCATCCATGATTTCTTCAAAAAAATTGCCCCTCTCTATAAATCGTCATCCGAGAAGAAGGAAGATCAGTCCATGCAAAACTACATTATCCAATTCACCAACTTCGTGATGGGTCTGGGATTTATAGGGAGTGTGGTGTCGGTTTTGGCGGTGGCAAGAATCAGCAAGAGTGTTACTGGGAAAAGCTGGATACAGAAAGAAGTGTCTGATAGTCGGCTGGAGAACTACTATTGGGTTCTTACTGTTCTAAGTAGCATCAATATCGTTTATTACGTTTTTGCAGCGATTTGGTACACCGTAAAGCTAAGGGAGGCTACCAAGATCAGCGACGCGGCCGCCGGCGACCATCCTCAACAACCCCGGGGTGAAACTGGATGCTGCTCCTGCTAGTTCATGGTGATAATATACTCAGCACAAATGTGTGGAGCATGGTACATAGAATAATGATTGTTTTAATGTTGTTTTTTTTTTTTTTTTTACTGAAGCACAAAGAGTCAACAGTTACTCTTTTTTTTTTTTAATGTAAAACTAACAAAAGCTTTGGAGTGGCATTGTTGCTTTAATGTTTCCTGCAAGTTATTATTTGTGTCATGTTTGTATTTTTCTTTTTTGGTAAATGCGTTGGAAATAAATAAAGCTATTTAGGCGCACTCTTAAACTCTATTGTAGAGAGTTCTCACGTTTTAAGAATGGTGACCTCCGGTATGGGAGAGCTACTACATACCATTTAAGCACAAGGCTAATGATCTAGTGAATCTAACCTAAAAATATATATATATTTTTTGAATACTACTGACTCTATTACAAGCACACTGAGGCTCAAACCCACCACTTCCCGTATAAAGGGAAGGGTTTGACGCCACTGGACCACAAGGTCCTTGGCACCTAAAAATATATATGAAAAGCACGAATAGGAAATAGCTAGGATTTAATTTGAGTGATATGATGTTCAGAACTGAGAACAAATTACAGGTCAGGATACTACTATTTTGTACTCAAGAAATTGTGTGTCACGAGGCTCGTGACAGCAAAAGAAGACGGCACATTGGAACTGGGTGTCACAACCCTTGTCATGATGTGATGGGGTGCGTGATTGCAAAATTTGACTTGTTGGTCTTCATGAATGTTGTAGCCTTTTAACTTCACAATTTTAGTCCCTCACCAATAGGGATCATTAAAGTTCATCACATTTGCATTATATTACACATGTAGAGCTTGTTAGTAAATAATATAAAAATAAAAATACAATTCGTAATTATAAACCATTAATATTTTTGTTAATATGCTAATGAATTAAAATCATCAAAATCACTACCTCATGAAAAGATAAACGACCAAAGTCAACACATCATGAAAATTTGGAGGGTTAAAATTGCTTATTACAATTTACAACCATAATTGAATTGAAATCGTTAATTTGTATAAATATAGGGACCAAAAATGTCATTTTTTCTAATAATACAATAATTTACCGCATGATATATAATATATACTGTCAAATTTAATTTATGGTCAACACTAAATATTCTTAAAAGTATATATTATTATATTACACATTATAAATAATGAAACTAAAGTTAGGAAGCTAAGTGAAGTCTCATTAGGAGACCATATCAGAGAAGAAGAACATTAGCGAAGGTAAATAATTATGTTTAAAAGAAAATCTTAAAACTATGGGAAAATGGCATCTTTAGTCCCTGAGTTATGGGGTAGTGCCGACTCAGTCCCTGAGTTATGGCCGTATCCGAGTTTAGTCCCTCAGTTATTAGCAAAGTGGCGAGTTTAGTCCCTGGTCATTAAATTTGACGAAAAATTAAAAAATATATAAAATTTGAGGGGTAAAATAGGAAAATCACATTTTATTCTTATTCTTATATCAAAACTACTTTTACAACATTATTTTTTACTTCAAAGCATCATATTTTCAAGATTCTTCAATTTTAAAAGCAATTTAATAACTTTCATATCACTTGTTAGGAACCTGACTCTCGTATAAAGAAACACATGATCATTGTATTTAGGTGTCTGAAACACTCTATCCTAACAAGTTTTGATTTTTTTTTACTAAGTAACAAATGTAATCAAATTAAAACTTTTGAGATATAAAATGATGTCAAATTTCTCAGGTTGCTTTTATGATAAATTCACTAAAAGAATATTTGACTAAACTACTTCATACAAAAGAACTTTTACATACTAAAAATCTCAAGTTATTTCGTTGGTGATCAAGTGTTTCTTTGTTTGTGCTAAGTCTTAAGTTTGTTATACGAGAGCTAGTCAGCCAGGTTCCTAACAAGTCATTTGAAAGTTATTGAAATGCTTTTAAAATTGAAGACTCTTGAAAATAATTAGGCTAAGAAGTGAAAAATAATGTTGTAAAAGTGGTTTTGATATAAGAAGAAGAATAAAATGTGAATTTCCTATTTTACCCCTCAAATTTTAAATATTTTTTAATTTTTTCATCAAATTTAACGGCCAGGGACTAAACTCGCCACTTCGCGAATAACTGAGGGACTAAACTCGGATACGGCTACGACTCAGGGACTGAGTCGGCACTACCCCTATAACTCAGGGACTAAAGATGTCATTTTCCCTAAAACTATTAAATATGTAGTACTAGTAGATAAGTTAAAGTTTAATTTGCAACTATTTTTACTTTATATATTATACTCTTTGTCGCTAGTAGGGTTGCATTGTAAATAGTTAACTTTATATAAAATTGACTTAAATATAATTGCCATATTTGCTCCAATAATACATGATTTCACTTTTATGGCATAGAAAATTAGGAAAGATAACTTCATTTTAGCTTGTACATCAAGTTAATGAAGCATATCCATGCTTTTCACATATATAGTACGATCTCTTACTTGAGTTGGTAGCAACTTTTTGTTCTTTACTTGGCTTCTACTATTATTTTAATTCACTTTAAAAAAGTTTAAGGTTGTGAATATGTTCTCCCATCCAATTAGTATTGCTTTTAAACCTGTCTTCTTCAACATGCCACCTTACTTTTTATATTCCAGCATTGTGTATGCAGTGAATGCAATCTCCACTGATCAAGCTTCTCAGGTTTCTGAAGGTTGAGATAATAGAGACTCTCTCTAAGGTTGATATATATATATATATATATATTCCATTTCTCATTCCACACACACAATTCACTGCAAATTGTTAGGATTTTTCATGTGTGATTTTGTTTGGTTGCATGCAGGCCGGGAGTGAACCTGACAAAGTGATGGGGCAATGTAAATGTTCTAACTGCTGCAGCCTGAGTACTTTGATTATGTGGACTTTGGGTAATTTCAATTTCAATTTTCATGTATTGTTATTACTATACTTATTTTAATTTCCTAAAAATGGTAAGTAATGTTATTAATATAGGCCAAGTCAGCTCTAGTACGTATGAGCCCTATAGTAAACAAGTTGAGTTTGGGTTGCTTGGGCTAGGCACCCTGTAATTGATTATACTCTCTTATCTCGTTTTATCCGTTACGGTACTATATTATATTTATTGGTCAAACTAATTCTTTTTTCTTTGTTTATTTTCTTAGTAATTCTTAATTATTTTTAAATTTAATTTTTTCGTGTTTAATAGTAGTTTTAATTTAGTTTCTAATTATTTAAATTTTATATATTAATATTAAACTTAATTTTGTAAAAAATTGAATTAAAAATAACTTCAGTCACAGAAAATAGGACGATGAGGTAATAATATGCAGTTGGATAGGTAACCACTGATTGGCTTAGGCAAATTATGCCATGCAGCATGGTCCACCTTGCACTGTGACATTTAAGTTATGTACCTGCAGTTAATATATTATGAACATTCAGTTATTTGTAAATAAATTGAAGGTATGTTAATTGTAATAAGTATCTGATTTAAATATAATTTTAGATCAACATTTACCGTGCAAGTTGGACTTGTTCCATGTTATAACATTTGATACAAGTGTTAACACATGCAACTAATCCTGTTCACTTAATTTTGTATGGCATGCAGCATCACATGTGAAATGGTTTAATATAGCTGCAGAGTACGCATTGTTTCTTTTGATGGCTTACTTGACCGATGCGTGGGGACTAGGGTTCGCACATGCAGCTGCAATTATAAACATTTGGACTGGCTTCAGTAAACTTTTGAGCTTATACGGTGCTTACTTGACGGACAAAAATCAAGGAATTGAGAACTCCCGGATGCTCCTCTACTCCAGTATAGTGTACAGCATTGTGAGTACAATATTTATTTTTACTTAAAAGAGTAATACACGCACATAGTCGATCAATTGTTATTAAATAGACAAGGGTTCATCTTGCATTTTAAATCCTAGTTCAAAAATTATTTATCTCCGGTACTTGCACTTAACTGTTTATATGTGGTGTTCTTGTAAATAAATTGAAGAATATCACAAACTACACAAATAAAATGGTAATTAAAGGTATATAAATTGTTAACTACATGCATGTAATTTATAACTTATGTGTCTGTGGTTACCATTTTATATATGTATCACTAGTTAACAATGTTATGTGAAGGTACATAACTCCAGTTACAAAACATG
Source organism: Ipomoea triloba (assembly GCF_003576645.1). NCBI lineage: Eukaryota > Viridiplantae > Streptophyta > Magnoliopsida > Solanales > Convolvulaceae > Ipomoea > Ipomoea triloba. The sequence continues at coordinate 5,233,068 of NC_044930.1, forward strand.
TAATCTGAAAATTATTTGAGACTAGGGTCCACAATACAGGGCAGACTATGGTTGTGAGAGAAAACCAGGTCATTCACAAATAAAATGCTATGGGCTATGGGCAGGGTTTGGCGTTTCTATACATGTCAACGCCGCCGGTGCTGGACAATATGGCCGGTAACTGCAGCGAGGACCGGCCGGATTGCTACGGCCCAGCTCAAAAGGCTACGTTCTACATATCATTGGTGCTAACAGGCGTGGGCATGGCAGGTCACGCCGTTTCTCTTGATCCATTCCTGGACGAACGTGGTGTGAACGCGGAGGGTTTTTGCAACGTAAAAAGTATGTTTAATAAATTGATGAGAGGGGTGATCGCCGGAGTCTCCAGTTTTCTTCTGCCGCAACATTGGAGTGCGCGGTTTGGGATTGTCGCCATCTATGGGTTCGCGGCCACGATCGCATTGGCGATCGCAAACGGGATTTATAAAGAAGATGAGAACAAAACAAAGGAAATCGCAAACGGGACTTATAAAGAAGATGAGAAAAAAACAAAGAAAAAGGATGAAAAAATAAATTTCTGTAAAATGTTGAACCAAACCGCGATGGTGTGGCCATCGTTCATAATGTGTGGGGTGGTTTCCTCCATCGGAAACACCTTCTTTGTCGAGCAGGCCGACAGAATGAAGCCCACCGCCGGGGTTTACACCGTCCCTCTCGGCGTCCTTTTACTCCTAGCCAACGCCGCCAAGTTCATCCTCACACAATGCTTTAGTGCTAGCAACGACTTGATGAAAAAAGTCTTCGGTTGGTGCCATCTGATATTAAAAAATTGCTTCGGAGTAGTTGACGACGGTATAAAGAAGTTGGCGCCGCTGTTCGGCATCGGAATAGCAATGCTCAACGCCGTACTATGTTGCCTGGCGGCGGCGGTGGTGGAAAACATAAGGCGGAAGGACACTATGAAGGAATATCTGCACCACGATAGCAAATTTTGGCTGGTGCCTCAGTTCGTTTTTCTTATCGCCATCGATGCATTCCTCCAAGTAAGCGTCACAGATTTCTTCCAAAACTATAAATCATCATCGCCTGAGGAGAATTGGAAGGAAGATCAGTCCCTGAAAAAGTACAGTATCCAGTTCACCAACTTCGTGATGGGTCTGGGATTTATAGGCAGTGTGGTGTCGGTTTTGGCGGTGGCCAGAATCAGCAAGAGTGTGAGTGGGAAAAGCTGGATACAGAAAGAAGTGACTGATAGTCGGCTGGAGAATTACTATTGGGTTCTTGCTGTTCTAAGTAGCATCAATGTTGTTTATTACGTTATTGCAGCGATTTGCTACAGCAGAAAGGCAAAGAAGGCTCCCAATAACAACACGGCCGCCGGATGCTGCTCCTGCTAGTTGATGCTGCTGGCTGCTTTTTGTCATAATAAGACGCCTGGCCAGTGGCCTGCCAGAGAAAACCTGTTGTCTTTTTTAATGTGTGTCGAGTGATTTTTTACTTTTTTTTTTTTTTGAAGAGAAAACCTGTTGTCATTTTAATTTGTGAGGGTGTGTACAAATGTACAATGTATTTGATAAATTTATTTATTTTTTTTGAAAAATAGTATAATCCCTTTTTTTTTTTTTTTATTTTTAATATAATCCCTTTTTTACTTCCAACTTTTACTCTTACATCACCGTTCGTCATATTAGGAAGTAAATTTTGGAAATACCTATAGTGGAACGCTTTTCTTTTTTTTTTTATAATGTAAAATTGTCCAAACATGAAAGGTAAACTCCATTAAAAAAAAAACTTTGTACGACAGAGTTGGAGTGACATTCTTGCTTTAATGTTTCTTGCAAGTTATTATTTTTGTCATGTTTGTATTGTTTTTTTCTTGTTGGGCAGTGCAATGGAAATAAATAAAGTAACTTTTGACAAATTATATGGTGGACTCTAATTTAAAATTAAATGACATTATTTTATATTAAGGGTTCATTTGAAAATTTGAAAAACATTTTTCAAAAAAAAATTTCAAAAAATGACTCTTTTTCTTTTTGAAAAATAATCTAATTTTCTATTGTTTGACTGAAGGTTAAAAAATTATATATATTTTTCTCTTTCACTAGCTTGAAAATTATGAAATTACATTTTTCTGTTTGGTTTATTTTCTTGAAAATGAACATATTATTTATTTGACTACTATTAACCTTTTTGACTTTGTTAAACAGTCAATAGTGTTTAATTAATGAACTTTTTGTAACAATTTATTGTCTAAACGCTAAAACTCAAAAAGTTGCTCAAAATAGTTTTTTCAATAAGCTTTTTGAAAAAATCATTTTGCATTTAATAAGCTATCAACTAAGAGATAATTGTACTTTTTACATATTTAGAAGCTTAATTGACTTTTCCAATTTAGGGGTTTATTGAATTATTTTCTCAAAAATAAATCTTCAATATACTAAAAAGAAACATTTATTAATGATTCATAATATAATTTCTCAAGTAAATAATTGCTAACTAGAGACCAACCTATTTTTTTTTCAAACCTTTTCTCTCTTTCCAAAAAGAAAAAAAAAAACAAAAACAAACAAACAAACAAACCACCAACATTTTATACTGTGAAACTTGAACTGGCTCGTCGGGTTAGTTAAATATTAAAAAAAAAAAAAATTCTAAAAAACCAAAACCCTCGTCCCTCGTTGCCTCAGGCCGACTAGCCCTCAGCCTCGTTGCCTCTTTCAGACTTGAGCAATCCGATTCGCGGGTCGCTCCCTCTCTGCTGGGAACAGTCGAACAGCGTGCCCGACAGTCGTGGTCGTCGCTACCTTTGTGTCTGACGTGCTTCAGTAACCGAACAGGCGAACATCTGAACCAGTGAGTTTAGTCGTGTGTGTGACTGTGTGCATATTTATTGTAACATTTTTGCCCAATTTTCTGAAAGTTTGATGCTAAGTATGCAACCAGTGAGTATCGATATATATATTATTGAGTTTGTTGTTCTAATTTATTGATTTTTTATACAATTTCTTTAGTGAGATTTAAATTGATTGAATGATGTTTAAATTTACATTTATTGATGTAAATGTGCTCATTTTTGTTAAAATTTGAAGTTCAGAATTTTAAATTTAAAATTTTCAATGAGCTGGCTTATTGACATCCCTAGACTCATACCCACATGCATATATACATAAATTTTTTGATTTTGTTTCATTTTTTCTTTCCAATGTTTTTGGAGAACTGACCTAATTTTTGGCATTTCTCAATTTGTGGAGTATCCTGTAATAGATTTCATCTTTCCCTGTTCAATACTCAACCCATTAATTAGTGTTGGTTGTGTCCAGTAACTGAATAAGCCAAGAAAATCTTGATGGTTTTGCGAGTATTATCATATTGGAAGTATTTCTAGATCCATTTGAGTTGATGAGAACTGGGGATAATTACATTGTACATTTCAAACTCTAGCTTCCCACACTTTACTTATCCAATCATTCATATTATCAATACGTGGAGAATTGGATTGAATTCCTTTCGATTGCTCAGTTATACAAGTAATTTTAGATTTTAGATGTGTTTTGCATATTTGGACTGTTAGTATTTTGTAATTTGATTAGTCTTTTCCTTAATTTTATTCAACACATGGAATTAATTGCAATGTTCTATGAACAAAGAATTTCTGTAATTTATCCTAGTTTTAATTTCTGGCTTCTTGTATTTACTAATAGTGTTGCTATGCATACACCAATTACAGCTACATGAAATGTGATTGTGTTACATCTATAATGCTGATGGACTACATGATATAAAGTTGTTGCAATGTGTGCTTAATTATAGCCAGATTAAATTTGATGCCACTGGTGCCCAGTGTGGTGCCTGTGTGCCACGTGTGCACAAATGTTGCAAAATAGACTTTCACTTTCTCTCTTCTTTGAGCTTTATGTATTTTTATACGATACATGATATGATTTATAAAATTCACTTTAAATTGTTATTGAACAGGATTGAGTTAGGGGTTCCCCTTCACTTGTTAGCAGACTTACAGAAGTTGGGGATATGGGAAAAGCTTCAAGGGATAAAAGGGTACACTGTTTTGTCTGCTCAAATATATGTTGATATGACAAGTTTCATTTTATTTTTTTTCCCACCATATGCCAACTTTTTGTAACTAAATGAACTTTACAGGACATTTATTATCGGAAAGCTAAAGAGGAAGGGTGGCGTGCAAGGAGTGCCTTTAAACTCCTTCAGATTGATGAGGAGTTTAACATATTTGAAGGTGTTTGTTTGAAAATCTAGCAAAACGTTGACTGATTTTAATTCCTTATGAAGTGAAATTAATAATATATTGTTCACTGATGTTTTTTAATTGGGGTGCAGTTCAAGAAGGTGTTAACCACAATCTGGAATTACTTGGAATTATTAAGACACTATTTCCCTTTTAGATGAAGATTAGGGAATTTTTATCATTGGACAATGTGTACGTAGAAAAACTGAAATAGTTGTTGTAACTTAATGCGTATGTATATGGCAATGCTAGCAAGCTTTCGTTTGTCCTATGCTCCCAATTCAGATTTCAAGAAAATGTTTTCCTTTACCTGTTTAGTCTCAATTATTCATTTTTTGATCTCATGAAGTTGGCTATGTGTTATTATATTTGAAAACTATATGAAGATGGCAGGTTTTCATTTCATTATAATGTCCCCAATTAAGATTTTTAGCAAATGTTTATCTTGATTTCTTGATTTCTTGAAATGGACTATATGATATATATTTGCAGGGGTGAAACATGTCGTGGACTTGTGTGCAGCTCCTGGTAGCTGGAGTCAGGTATCTAACATTAGTAAAAAGTATTCTTTCCATTGATGATTTGTGTCTTCTTTAAGTCATCCATCTTACTAAGAACTTGGAGACTATTTTATTGTTAAAAACCCTAAAATGCTATTGTGGGACTGAATCGAATAAACATTTGAACTTATCTTTCTTATATATAGGTTTTGAGCCGGAAATTGTATCTCCCAGCAAAGCTGTCCCCAGATTCAACGTATGTGCATTGTTTTGATCTTCATTTATATTTATGTTATTTGTTTTTGTTTTTGTTTTTTTGTTTTTTTGTTTTTTGTTTTTTTTAATTTTCTTTAATAACCGGCATAGAAGTTTGTGGGTTCTTTATCCTGTCACACATACTTATACCAATTTGTTTATATATAAGGCTACCAACTTTATAAATAACAATATCTGATCCTTGTTGCCTAAAGTCTTATAAGCTAAGGTTTTCCCTTTTGCTATCATTTGCCAGGGACAATGATCTCCCACTTATTGTAGCCATTGATTTGCAGCCAATGGCTCCAATTGAAGGTGTGATTCAAGTACAGGGTGATATAACAAATGCTAGAACAGCTGAAGTGGTATGGGCTTTTACCCTGCTTTCTTTCAGAAATGTTTTTGTTTTGAGAGTTTGGGTGGGAATAATACATTGTCGTAATATAAATATGGTGCTCTGAGCCTCTGACATATAATTAAATAGGATAAGTGTTAATGCTAACTTTGCTACTGGTTTGTGAACATCATTTATCTTATTCTCTCATCAGGTAATTAGACATTTTGATGGATGCAAAGCTGACCTGGTTGTTTGTGATGGTGCACCTGATGGTAAGTGTTAAAACTTCACTTACTGTAAGTTGTTAGCATTTCTATTGATTGTGATCTCTGATAGCCTTTGTCTAACTCTTTATCTTGCAGTTACCGGACTCCATGATATGGATGAATTTGTTCAGTCCCAACTCATATTGGCAGTTAGTGCCTCTCTCTCCATATGTGTGTGTTTGTGTCTATATATGTATATGTATCATGTGTATGTATCTATCTATCTTTGTTATTGACTTTTTCTCTTGACCAGCATCTTTGTCACTGAAATGGCCTTGCAGGGTTTGACAATAGTTACTCACATACTAAAAAGTGGTGGAAAGTTCATAGCAAAAATTTTTCGAGGGAAAGATACAAGCCTTCTTTATTGTCAGGTTAGTTGCTTACATTTATATCCTCTTAGATGAGTTTTTGTATAAGATTTTACAACTAATCCGACGTATATATCCTCATTTTTGTTAGTTCAGCATTACTGTATCTTACTAGTGTAGTTTCTCATGTATTGGTTTTTAATGCAGCTAAAACTTTTTTTCACTGAAGTTACTTTTGCTAAGCCCAAAAGCAGTCGTAATTCAAGTATAGGTAAGTAGCAACTCCTTTCTCCCATTTTTGTGTAGAATTTGCCATAATAAAGCCTCTATAATAGAGGTGGCCCGTGGCCATGTGAATCTGTGATTGCCCATACCCTCACAGTTGTAGGAAACTAATAGTAAGTACTGGTGTTAGGATCCTTAATGGAGCAAGATAACCCTAAAAAGCTGTTTTTAATACTTTATTAAATAGATTTTGTAATCATTTACTTAAATAAGAAAGAATCCACCCTCCAAAAATTTGTGGTCCACAGAACCCTAATAAATCGTTGATACTGGGATCATTGTCTTAAAATCAAAGAAATGTAATACTTGTCAATGGCAAGGTAGAAAATTTTAGATTTGCTGTATTCTGGTAGGTAGTCCAATGTGTTCAAATGGAAGGGGAATATCAAATACTATTTGTAGAAAATGATTTTGCAGCTAAGCCATATGTTGTATCAAGTGCAGAAGCATTTGCTGTCTGTGAGAACTATTCTCCTCCTGAAGGATTTAATGAGAAAGACCTGTATCGTCTCCTTGAGAAGGTTGGAAGTCCATCTGGTGTAGAGGATCTAGGTAATTGCTGCTCCCATACCCCCCTATATTCTTTCCAGTATTAATGCTTCTCATCATTTCTCAGTTTCCACTTTTCCGATGCACTTTGTTCCTTTAACTGATTGTTTTTTTATGGCGCTGTTGTCAGCTTCTTTCTTTTGTCGTACTTTTCAGCTGTTGATTTGATTCCCTGCTTGATAAGTCAATTATGGCCCAAAATTCAGCGGCTAGAAAAGTACTTTTGCATAAATATGTATCTGCATTTTATGTCAAGTACTCAAGTTGTGAATTTTCATTTGTTACGTGGCAGATTGTAGTAGTGGATGGCTGGAAGGACCAAATAAGGTGTATATCCCATTCTTGGCTTGTGGAGACCTCAGCGGGTATGACTCTGACCGCTCATATCCCCTTCCAAAAAGTGCAGATGGAACTTATCAGAGCTTAGATCCTGTACAACCTCCAATTGCACCCCCTTACAAGAGAGCTCTCGAAATGAAGAAAGCTCAAAGCCAGGGTGTCCGGGATCTCGAGAAGCTTTCCCTTGGCCCCTAAAAGTATTGTATCCACAAATAGTTTCATGTACTAATTTATAAACCACAGGGCATGGACAGAAGGCTTTTGTTTGTAGTGGTTGGTGCTGGATGAGTCATTTTTTTGGTGTACCATTTATGAGGTTTTGAAATTTTGAAAACTACTGATTCTTTGTACTTGTGAACCTTTAAACCCAACAGGAAAGAGATTTGAAATGTTGCATTGATATTCAGATCTTGTGGGATGAAACTAATTCCGTCAAGTTTCAATTGGTTTCATTTGTCTGGACTGTTTAGGGTGTTAAAGTAATGCTAGACCTGCCTATAGTGTGCAATCTCAGGTTCATTTAAGCTTGTTCTTTTTCTTAAAACATTTGACTACAGGCAAATGCAGTATCATAAAAAAGTGTAACAAACAAATTATATGAGAAAGAGTTGTTGAAGAAAACAAAATAGTAGAAAATCCACACTGGAGCTCTGCCAATGAAAGACAGGCATTGGTCCAAAAACAACACTCTCTCTCCTACTGCCCTGCTTCTAAGCTAGCCATGCCAAAAACAACAAATCTCTGTAAAATTTCTTACATGAAAACACTGAATCAACGAATCAACAAACTACTCTCTTTCTCTCTCCTGTTCTTTCTTTACTTTTTTTTTTGGTGGGGCTAAATTTACACAAGAGTTTCCACTCTATACCAGGAAACTAACCTTAAAAAGAACTGGAAACCGAGCTTGATCTGGGCAAAGACGAAGAAGAGTTCAAGAACTCAATGCAATCCTCAATAGCCTCAGCTCTCTGGGAATCAACCAGCGTTTCTGCATAAGACCTGGACCTTACCAAGCTACTAGCAGAAGAAACTTTACGCGACGATCTCTTCCTATTAGAACTCGACATCAAACGGACGGCTTTCGACATCTTGGCTCCTAAGCTCTTGAGAAATCTGGCCGGCATAAACAGTGAAGACTTCTGGGGGAATTTGAAGCTCCACACTGGTGTTGTCACCCTCTCCTTGTTTCTCCCAACTTTTACTGCTCTTTCGTATTCGCCTTCTGGGCTGAAAATCACTCTCTTGCTCATTTTCTAGAATCTTGCTGGAGTGGGGAGGGTGGGAGTGGGGTAGGGGGGTGGTAGGCAGAGTAGTTGTAATATGGAGAAGAGAGGAGGGTGAAATGATGAAAGGAGGTATTTATTGAAAATTGATGAGAGGGAAAGAAGGTCTTACCAACTCCAAATTTATGGAATTAATGAATTTATGGGATTGATGGGTTAATCCAGCTAAGTTAGTCGGACTGTTAGCTTTATAATCACAATATAGTAATTTATTAATTTTTTTTTTCTTTTGAGCCGAAACACGAGAATTATGTGATGTCATGTATTTTATAAAGTTATATTTGATGTTTTATTAAAAAATATTTTTAAAAAATAATTTTATAATATACTATAAGATTCAAAGAAGCATAGGATATGAACACCGCACTTAATTGTAATTAAAATTTTAAATATTTGCATCTTTTTAATTATTATCAATTAATTTTATTCTTTTGTGATAAAGTCGGTCAATGAACCACTCATAAAAATTGTAACATTTATTACATGCTTTGGAAAAATATTCATTAAAAATTTTGTTTAAATAACGTTTTCTTGACGGGATTCTTTCAAAAAAAGTGGGAAATAGAATTTTATTCCCTATTTCAAATGGGTTGACCGTTGACCAGTTCTGAACAAGAGTTTAAAGCAGTAGTATATATTCCTTCTAAAAAAAAATTTAAAAATTAAAAAAGAAAAAAAAAAAAACCAAAACAGTTAAACACAAGAAAGGGGTTACAACTTACAACTAATAAAATCCCCAAAAATTATGCCCAAACTTTTAAATCATTGCATTCCAAATTTAGTTTTTAAAATGATATATAAGTTTCAACCCTAAACTTAAGGCTCTCACTGCTCTTTGTCTTGAAGATGGATGAAAGAGGTAAATCGTCGGATGTGCTTCAATTGGCTTATATATCATGGGCGTAGAGTCTGGTGCAGCGTAAAATACTCATGTGGCATCTTGGGACCCCTCTTACCCTGCGGACCAGCCTTATCCCTCATATGTGTCATACTGGTTTCACCATCCCATGGGCTCATAAGGGAAACGACAATAGCTCCCGACCAGTTGTGCCCTTCAAATTGCACCTCTTCATAGTCAAGTCCAAGACTAGTGACAAGCTCCCCAACTTAACTGGGTCGGCATGCTTGACTCGACCATACCTTAGCGTCTAAAGCAAAATTCACCTTGCCGCTATTGTCTCCCCCTACCCATCGCGCGTCAAGCTAGCCAGTTGGCCCATCCATTCATTGAGTCTAACACGGTTACGCAAAACAAGGTGTGACATATAGGCCTCTAAATACTTGTACACTAGTGTTTACAACAAGTCCAAATCAATACCTTGTGGTCCTTTGTAGAATGATACATACTTTGTTAGATATGATATACTTATTGGATCCGAACTTTCACGAACACTATACCACAATTTGAAAACAATAAAAATTTTCAACGTACTTCTCACACTACTAGTTTAGCTATTATCAATCTCCTTGCTTAATGTTACTTATTCATTTAATTTAATCCTTATCTACATTTTTACTTAAAAAACGTTGTATTATACTATTATATATACAATGCCGCAAAATATTGTTTAATGCTACAATTTTGTGAAGAAAACTGTGTTTTAGTTAGATGTACACCTAGCGTTAGTTAATAATCTTATAGGGATGTATAAACAAACTTGACATGTGTGTGTATATAGACATGATTGAATTTGATTTGTTCAAGATGGACCAAACGTGCATGGAAGGCAATCATAAGGTTGCATTAAAAAAAGAGAATATCCATTGCCCTATTTTTCTTCAAAAGTTGAAGAAATATCATTTTCACATCATTAATCAATTCAAATTATTCATTTTTTAAAAATGTGATTTTTTTTTTTTTTGTTGAAATTTGAAAACACACACATATACATGGTCTTGGAATCAAGAATGATGTCTGAAGAAAAAATCTGAGGATAGAGGACAAGCTGAGTATGAAGAACAACAGGCAGGAAATTGTGTTGCAAAAATCAAGAAAGAAAACAAAAATAGGGTTTTGGTCAAAAAGGAAAAAGGGGGTGGGGGGTGGGGTAGTGGGGGCAGGGTGTGTGAGGAATGGGAAAAAAGTGAATTGATGAAGATGGTAGAAAGAGTAGAAGACTATGGTGAATAAAGAGACAAGAAATGATGATTCTCTTCTCTTCATCAGCTTTTGCTTTAGAGAAAATGTTCCCTCTCTTGCCCTAACCCTCTCCCCTTTTCAATTTTCATTCTATTCTCATATCACATTTCTTTGGACTCTCCCCTTTTCATTCATCTCTATGTATATATGTTTTGTATTTATGACAAGGCCATGATATGGTATTTGAGATATTTTTTTATCATATCATTTTTTATTTCTCAATTTTTTCTTTCAAATTGATGAAGTTCAGTTCGAAATGTTGTCAATTCCACCAAATTTCACCGTTCTTCATACGAGAACTTTTTTTTTTTTTAATTTAATTTTGTCGATTCAGAAAGACCAAGAGTTGTCGAAATACTAGTCAAGAATAGCAAATAATAAAAAAGAATCACCTTGGTCAAGGAATCAAAAATGAGATTAATTCTTACAAATTATTATATATTTTCTAAATTTCTAAACAGCTAATCAACTTTTTGTTTTTATTTTATTTTATTTTAATTCACGCATAAGTATGTTTTTTATCCATTTTATTATTAAATTAAATTAATATGTAAGACTTTCTATTCTAATGCGTAAATTTTATAACATGATATGCATGTCCTTATCTCTTTAGCTTGAAGTGTAAACCTATTATTATAAACACATTTTACAAATTATTGCTCTCTTATATTAAACCATACACATAACACATACATTAACATACATGCATCATTTCCATCTTCATTATGGGTAATAATAACCAAATTGATTTTCATATAAATACAAATCATCATACATTAAAGTTAAAAATTTTTTTCTTCTTTAGAACAGTATTTTCCTCTTTCTCACTTGAGAAACAATCATATATTCTCAAATCTTATCCGATCCATGGATTCTCAATTTTGCATCTTCCTCCTTTCTTTGAGAAAAATTTTGCTTTTTCCTTTTATTTTTTTTAGCAAGCTAACATGATACGGTTGTTGAAAAATTGACTCGTAAATACATAGTCATTTTGAATTATAATTTAAAGTAGAATCTATTAATGATTTTTTTAAAGCATGCACCACTTGACTAAAATGTTTCCTTGTGAAGAAGTAACTATCAATTTTGAATTATTAGAGATCTCGGTTGTAAAGAAGTGAAGTATGTAGCAGACAATTTTGAATTATTAAAAATCTCGGGAATAGAATATGCATTAAAAAGAATCACGTTACACGGAGAAAAATGCATGAAAAAGAATCGCATTACACGGAGAAAGACCAAGTGATATGTAACACATGGTTTAAAGTTTGATATTGGATTTCCTACCATAGATTTTGAATGCAACAAAGAAATGTTGTGCTGACGTGGTTCCTGATAAATATGATGTTGGTATAATATTAAAGAAAAATATGATTCAAATATTGAATAAAAGAAAAGGGAATTCTTTATTCAACTATTTGCAGTCAATCTTCGTAGGTATTGTGAACTGATGACAACAACAAAAAAAAAAAAGGTACTTTTTTATTCAGATTTCTGATTGATCTCAAATTTGGTTTTATCTACTGAAAATTTTCATTTCAGTTTCAACATTTGATATTAATGGAAATTTAATGTCACGGGACTTATATAAGAGGGGGTCGATCAATATTCCAATATTGATTTGACACATCTTTTGAATAGTGGGATAAGAATATTATCCTCCCTCTGTCCCATTTTACTTGTCATATTTATTATTCATTGGTCAAACCAATTCTTTATTTTTTACTTATTTTCTTTCGTAATTTTTTATTATTTTTAAATTTAATTTTTTGTGTTTAATAGTACTTTTAGTGTAGTTTCTAAATATATAAATTTTATAATTTAATGCTAAACTTAATATTATAAAAAATTGGATTAAAAATTACTTCAGTCAAACCTCGTTAAACGAACCAGACAACCATTTTGGAACGGAGGTAATATATGTTTTCAATTTGAGTCTTTTTTTAAGAGACAAGATTTATCTTGACATTTTGTCTAATTAACAATTTTTACTCGTGATATGCAATAATAAATACCCTATATTATTACTCAATATTATACTATGTAAACAACAACAACAATAATATTTGTATTATAGGAAGTCCTAAAGAGGGACATAGTGTTTATAAAGAGGACCAATAAGTTGTGGTTGGACTAGGGAGTTGAATGGTTGAGGTGAAGGAGATAATGATTGTAGTTACTTGATTATTTGCCTTTAATTTGTTTACAAGTACAAAAACAACGGCAGATATATGATTTTTGGACTAGGGTTTACAATGAAATATGAACCTTGATTCATGTTACAGCAATTGCCTTGTAAGTGTGTAAATCATAAATGTAAAGAAGGCAATTTTGTGAGCTACTTTTAGTCAAGTATCCTGAAACCAATTCAATTCTTATCCCAAGCTTAAAGTCCCCTAATCCAGGGTTTCAACCAAACAAGGAATACAATTAGAGCCACCACCCACAAACCATTAATAAGCTTTTGATTTGGATAATGACAATAAACAAAGAAAAAGAGTTTTCTTTTAGACTTTGGCAAACATCATTAATTAACTCAGACACTAACTCAGACAAGTGTGGGAGGCAAACAAAAAGCAGACCATAGAAAACAAAGATTAGTTTTCTGGGGGAATTTAGAATTCCAGCCAACTAACTGTGACTACTAACAAATTAACATTATACTACCAAGAGGAAAAAGAGAAGAAAACTGCTCAATCTGACTGTAACCTCGAAATATATTGATCATAGTACTTTGCAGCTCGCTCCAGATCACCAAGCTCGGTGTAGCAGTCAGCTATTGCTCCATAAGCTTCGGTATTCCCAGAGTCCTCTTTCTCCCGTTCTGAAATGTCGAGAACCATAGAATGGTATTTGATGGCTTCCCGATACTTTCCCTGCCTTTGCAGTGATGCACCTAAGAAGACAAGGTTCGTCAAAATGTTCAGAGAGTTTGTCATTCTTAAGTAAAATAGTAGGGAGTATATGTGTATGAGATATTGCACACCTAAACCCCTTGCAGCCTTCTTCTCCTCTATTGAATCTTTAAGATCTTTGGCAAGATCAAGGGCTTTCTTAAACTCCGAAAATGCTTGCTTTGGGCCTTGGTTTCTCAAGAAACTCTTTCCGCTTCTAAGACAAGATAGTAGCTGCTCTTTCCTTGGATCAACAATCACTTCGCTTTCTGGTATTCTTGCACCAGCTGGAGCGTAACTCAAGCTTGGTGCATAAGATTCGATTTTAGCTTGCCTTTTTAATGCCGCATTGATCTGAAGCAGTTGTTCATTCAACCGCTTCAGTTCTCCTTTCCTCTGGCGTGCAAGTAACCCTGCAAACACAAAAGTATAAGAATTAAAGGAAATCCCCGCCCGTCTGCCCCAAAAGAAGAAAAACTTATGAGTTCTTTCACATAATAGTTCTGGCACAGCATTTCGTTAGGTGGGACAACTAATTAAATTAATTCACAGCAATCTATAACAATTTGTTATTTGTCCCAAAAAAATAATCCCAGAAAGCTAGCATACTGACATAAAGAAAAAGAAAAAGACTATTTTTGAAGCACCTTTCATCCTTACCTCCAACTGCGGCCCCGATTAGAGATACAAAGAGCAGCAAGGGCATGCTAAAATCAGATTTTTCTACTTCACATGTTTCCGCCAGCGCTTCTAGAGGTGTAACTATCATCAATGCATTAGCAACAATCAGTGTTGCTGGGCGTAACATAAATGGAAATATTTTCTGCCACGTAAATGATTTGATGAGCAACAGCTTGTACACTATTATTGTTCAAGAATATTTGAAATCCTTGTGAATAAGGGCATGATAAAATCAGATTTATCTACTTCACATGTTTCCACTAGTGCTTCTAGAGGTGTAACTATCATCAATGCATTAACAAGAAGTTTTGTTGGGCCTAACATAAATGGAAATATTGTGCCACATAAAAAATTTGATCAGGAACAGATTAATTGTTCACTATTATTATTCAACAATATTTTATATTTGGAATCCAAGCAAATAAAGGAATTGGATGACAATTTTTACACTTCTACTTCTCTGCGGAATTTCAATCTTCAGATTTTAGACTACTGAATAAGCTAAGTACATGTTAAGAGTAATAAATTAGAATTGAAATGGGAAGAACATTTAGACTTATAATAATAGTTGCTAAATCTAAAATTTCAGTTGAAATGATTTGATCTCTTGTTAACTATCTAATGATCCTTGAATAAAGCTTCAACGAATCAGACCAAATATGATACATCACATACATAAATCATGATCCTCGTTGAAAAGAATTAATGGGGCTATATAAAACAAAATATAGGCAAATGTGCATAGAACCACTTTGTCAAGGGTGACTAAACAGGAGAATAAGGTCCACCTTAAGTAGCCAAAATTGCAAATTGATTAGACACGATCCAAAACTCGAACAATATAAGCAAAACAAGAAGTGCATAAGAAGGAAAAAGTTTCTCACTTATCTACAATTGGGTCATTGAACTTTAAAGTGTGCAATTAAACCATTAAACAAGTAAAATATGTGCAATTGAGACATTTTTCCAAAATTTTCCAGTAGAATTCAATCACATTACTTACATGGTATGCACTAAGAACAGTCATTTCCTCCGTCATACTAGTTGGGATGAAAGATTGAAATGTTTTCAACTTCAATTGCATTAAAAGAAATCATAAAAATGTCCCAATTGCACATATTTTGCTTGTTTAATGGTTTGATTGCAAGTTCAGTGACCCAATTGCACAAAAGCGATAAGTTCATTAACCTATTTGACACTTGTTCCTAAGAAGAAAGACCTTGACAATTCAAAAGCTAAGCATATAAGGCATGATTGCCAGCACAGTGAACCTTAGTTCTTGACAGTTTGTAATGTCCTAAAACATGCAGAATTCAATATGAAGAACTCTATTCATGCTTCAATCGAAATATATAAAATCTGCCTAACCAAATGCCAAATGTTAATTCCAGTGAGTTACATTTGTGTGACTCATGAAAAGATCAAACAATGGCATTCCTTGTACTCTTTATTTCAGTTCACTCACATTAGTTTTCTACTCTAAAAGGCACACAAAGCAGCATAAATGTAATAAATCTAAATATGTCCCAAGATTATATCCCATTCAAGAATTAAACTATAATAAGTCTTAAATATGGCAGCATTAAAACAAACAACTGACAGATTTTTTTCCCCCCAGTTCAGCAAAAGAACACACACACACAACTGGCAATGCAATTATAGGAAAATGGTCACATAAGGAAACTAAAAATTAGTACTTTGATTTCTACTGGTACCCATTCGGTAGATTTTTTGGAATTTCTTTCCACAGCCATTCCCTGCTCATTCTTGAGCTGCCTATCGCTTAGAGGGGCGAGTGTTGCAGAGATGGTGACCAAATTGGGTTTTGCAGTGTGGGTTTTGGGGATGGAAAAGGAAGATGAAGAAGCAGCATGACGGCAAAGACTCCTCCTCGGCAGAAGCCCTTGCTGCACCACCATGATCCTCATTGCTTCTCTTCTTTTCGGTTTTGGATTTCTGATAACATTTGGATAAAAGATACTCCGTATTTCGTAAGAGACAAAATAAATAAATTAATTAATTAAATTAAATTTTAAAAATTAAAATATGTAAAACAATGGCTACTAAAAGGTAATTTCAGTCAAGCTATCAGGTTATTGATTTGATAACCACAAGATTTTAAATTTGACTCTCAATATAAACAATCTATTTGTTTAATTATGAATTTTTCTCGTAATAAAATAAAAGAACAGGTACAAATTTGAGAGTCATGATCAGGTGCGGCCGTGCGGTTCACACCACTCAATGTTAAGAAACACACCACACAAATATGCATTGTGCTGTGTTTCTTAACATTGTGGGTGTTTCTTAACATTGAGTGGTGTATTTCATAACATTGAGTGGTGTGTGACCGCAAGGCCGCACGGAAGAGCACGGCCGCATTTGAACCAAAATCACAAATATGATATCAAACTATTTAGAAAATATCAATTAAACCATTGAACTTTAAAAAGCTCAAAATTAGTCCATGAATTCAGAAAAAAATTGCAATTAACATTTTTAGCAAGTCTGCTGACACGGATTGCCACGTGCAACGTGTAATAATATTTTAAGAAAATGTACAAATAGCCATCGAACTATTCGAAAATAATAATTGAGCCACTAAACTTGAAAAAAATTCTAAATTAATCTATGAACTTGAAAAAAGATGATTTAAATTTTGTGAAAGTTGTGTACATTATTATTAAAATATATATAACTTTTTTATTTCTCTATATTATTCAAATATGATAATTAAAATTTATCACTTTAGAAATTGTGAAATATAATTTGAATTTATTTTTAAATTTATCAATATTTTAATATTGAACATGATTTTTCGCGTATTGCTATAATAAGTTTAACTCTTGCATAATATTGTCTTAAACAATGTGATGATCAAATTAGTTGAAATTGAAAATTAGGAACTACGTTAATAGTTGAGAAACATTTGAGGGACCAAAATAGTAATTTTTTCTTAATAATATAAATTCTTTTACTATCACATCAAGAAGTTATTGAAAGTGAATTTAGAAGAAAAAGTTACTCCTTTTTCATTCAAATATCTTTGCTTGAAGCCCGGAGAAAGTTTGGGGTTTCTATAATTCTATTGTCCATTGCTCATAGAGTTTTGCCATGCATACTCTCAAATTTTACTTCATTAATTATACTACTTCATGTGATAAATAGGGATAGAATATTTTCATTTTGTGACTTTGAGAAAAAAATTATTTACATAAAAGATTTGAGAATAAGGAATAAAAAGGGAAAATGGTCAAATAGACCCCTAAACTTTACACCAAAAGTAAATTATGCACTCAACTTTAAAATGCGCAATTAAGCCCTCAAACATGTCAAATTGAGACAATAAAGCCCAAAAATAGATACATGACATGTTATTGCAGGTCATTTGTATCCGGCGACCGGCGTGGACGTCGGTCGCCTGAAGTTTCCTTTCATCGTTTGTGACATTTTTCGGTAATTTTTGACAGGTAACCTATTGATTACCGATAAACTTGACTTATTTGACCAAAAATAACATATTTGAAGGCTTAATTGTACCTTTTTAAAGTTTATATATCTAACTGACTTGTGGTATAAAGTTTATAGTCCTATTTGACCATTTTTTCGAATAAAAATTATAAGTAAAATTGGAAATACATACGGAGTAATATTTTTCTTGCCCATATGGCCCAACACCAGTGGAACAGACAGTATTGTCACTTTGTCAGACAGCTACATTATCAGATGTTTCTATACACATTTACCATTGGTTGAAAATTTGTGACATTGTAATGATGTGGATAATATATTTTAATTGATTTAAAAATCAAATCTCAAATTCTAAAGCAAGAATGTAATGTTTTGACTCTTTAAATATTGAATTATTTGTAATTTTAAGTTGATGTGATTGGTGGCACTCAAACAAGACCCTGTGATTATCAAATACTCCGTAGCAATTATCAATTTCTTCAAACTTAAAGATCATTGTACATTAAAAGTGCATATAAGAGAACAATTAAAATAATTAAAACTTTCATTGTTTCAATCACGAAAAGATAATAATTTGTTAGAACAATGAGATTGAAGAAGCTTAATTAATTTCAGCATTGACATTGGTAATTAATTAATCATTTTAAATGTAATCTTAAAAGTTATAGCATCAATAATATTGGTCAATGATGTGATGGCAAGGAAACAAGTATATGCTTAATTAGTGTTCCAAAACCATGATTTGGACAGGTGTTAGAAGTGTGAAAGAAGCTGAGATGGTAGTAGTGGATAAAAATGTAGTAATCATTTTCATTGTTCAATGGACGCTCAGATTCTCTTCCAACTTTGCACGCACTCCCATCTCTTGCCATGCTCCAGTGGAATGAATCTACTGAATTTATTTTTTTTAGAGTACTCTCAATCTACTGAATTTATTTTTCAAAAAGAGTACTCTCAATCTACTGAATTTATTTTTTTTTAGAGTATTACAACTTAGTATTGCCTACTGAAGCACAAAAGCACTAAAACTCGAACCCACTCCCATCATCCATGTAGGACTGTAAACTGGGACACCGGATGCCACTAGACCACAAGATCTTTGGCATTAGCTACTATTTAATTAATTCTAATCAAATAACTTTGTATCGATTCTTTAAGATTGACCAGACAAGATAACTATGGCTTTCCATGTTCCAAGGCATTCGTTTCACATTATTTATTTACAATCCTACGATCATGTCTTCCATCTTCTGTTTTATGGCGTGCTTGATTGGAAGAAGAGAATTTAAAAGGAGAAAATTATAATTTTATGTGAAATAATAATATGAAAATAAAATGAGAATTTAAATTTTAGTATTTGATTTGTAAGAATAGAATTACTTAGATTTTCAGTGTTGCATATCAATGAAAATTAAAATATAATAAAAATATTAAGATTAAAATGTCCATATGTATTATGGCAGATAAATGAAATATCAACTTTAGATTAGAAAAGGTAATGAAAATTTTGTCTCAATATCTCCTTTTTTTTTCATTTTTCTTTTTTTCCTATAAACTGTCAAATTAAAATACCAATAAATTTGTTTACGTTTAAAATGAGGTGAAAGTAAAATTTTAATTTCTTCCCACTAAACAGGAAGAGAAATTTGCTTGACATTTACGACCAAACGAGCTGATACAGTTTTACCTCTCCATCTACCTTCTCCACCTGCTTTTCTTCTTCATGTGTACCCTCAAGTTTTCTCCAAGTTTCTTGCTTTTCTGCTTAAAGAACAAGAGTGGTCGGGCTTTTTAAGCGTAAAGAATGAGTCTTTAAAGTGGGAGAAGCGTAAAGGGGAGGTAGAAAGAAAGAAAGAGAGACCCTTTGTTGAGGGCAAGATGACCATTACAGAGCATAGAGATGAACAGGAGGAAAGCCCTCCTCCTTTGCTTGAAGCTGATATGAGTTCAGGGCCTAGGCGTATTGCTCTCTTTATTGAGCCTTCTCCTTTCTCGTGAGTCTTATTTCTGCGGATTTTATTTTTTAAAAATTTGTTTTGTGAGCTGACTTTGATGATGATGTAAATTATGCAGTTTTTGAACCATGGATTATTTTATGATCCATTTGACTTTAAAACAAAAGATAAAAAAAAAATTAATGAGTGGTTGTGATTTAGCTGGAGTTTTCTTGGATGTGTCCTTTAACAAAACATGTTTCTCCCCTTCATATAACTACATTTACTTTACATGTGCAACATCAAGTGTAGTAAATTTGTCATCTTCCAGTTAATCTGGTATTCTTCTCTTGGATGAGGGAAGGTTTTGATTTAATGCAATGGCATAGTTTTGGAACTATATGAGTATTTGTGCCAAGATTAAGTATTGTGTTAGACTGTCTCACATAATTCTATTAAACATATATTTTAACTAAAAAGTATTATAGATAGTCTCATAAGTCATAACTTATTCTTGTGCCATTGCATAAACTTAACAAATGTAGGTGCTATTGAACTGTGTTTGCTTCATCTCATTGTGCTAAGAAAATGATAAATAATGTGAAGGCTTGTATGCTGGTTCTGATGTTGAGAACAAACTTCTGAGAACTGAGAAGAACACTTAGGCATATGTTGATTAAACTAACCACATATTTTCTTGGGAAAAATGTGCAGTTATGTATCGGGTTATAAGAATCGATTCCAGAATTTCATCAAATATCTACGCGAAATGGGAGATGAGGTACACTCCATCTCTCATTGTACTGCTATTTCTTATAAGTGATAGCCTATTTCGTGATTCTACTTCCTGCTAAACGGATAAGTGGTTTCTTGATTAGGAATTCAATTCTAATTTCTTAGACAAGAAAATGTGAATTGAGCAGGCTTGTTGAATATCTGATGCAGGTAATGGTTGTGACAACACATGCAGGGTTGCCTGAAGAATTCTATGGAGCAAGACTAGTAGGATCACAGAGGTGTTAAGTGCTTGATTCATATGCTTGTTTACTGAATATTTATGTACCCATGTTTCAGCTGTTATATTATAAACTATTGACTTCTCAACATATTATAATCTTCTAATAGGTTTTTATTTATATCCAGCTTCCCCTGTCCCTTGTACCGAAACGTGCCTCTTTCACTCGCTCTCAGCCCTAGAATAATCTCTGAAGTTGTCAAATTTAAGCCTGACATTATACATTCCACTTCCCCTGGTATCATGGTGAGTTTTCCTTTGCTCCTTATCTAATACTGTTTTTGAATGCGATTTGCTTATTAGGGTGTTTTCGTATTCTTTTCAAGATGTTATCCTTTTTGTATTATGACATTTTCCATTGGCTTGTAGGTATTTGGTGCTCTCATTATTGCGAAACTCTCGTGCATCCCCATTGTCATGTCTTATCACACACACGTTCCAGTGTATGTCAACCTTTCCTTCGTTCTAATTATATTTTCACACGGAAGAATTTTAGTAGCTTCCATACGTGACATTGATTAGTCCTTTCTCTGCAGATACATTCCAAGATACACCTTTAGTTGGCTGGTCCAACCTATGTGGTTAATTATAAGTATGTGAACATCTAATATCCTGTAATCTTCACTTTGGATTTGACACCTTCATTTCTTTGATAATAATTGAATGTTTATTTATTCTCTGCCAGAATTTCTTCACAGGGCAGCTGATCTTACACTTGTGCCATCTGCTGCTATTGCAAAAGATCTGGAAGCTCACAAGGTAACAGAAGGTGAGAGCTAAGAACTTAAATGGAACTGTATTGACTATCATGATCTTCTTACAATGTTTTTCTGTTGAAATTTCTATCTTCCTTTGCAGCTAACAGAATCCGTTTATGGGACAAAGGGGTTGATTCCGAGAGCTTCCATCCCCGACATTGCTCACATGAAATGAGATTGAGACTTAGGTATGTATTGCTGTTTTCTGTATCGAATTTTCTTCATGCATTAGTTGCTTTTAGTATGACAGTTGAAATATTTACTTTTTCATTTTCGTTTTGTTTCTCATAATTAGCAATGGGGAACCTGACAAGCCATTGATAATCCATGTTGGACGACTTGGGGTTGAGAAGAATTTGGATTTCCTTAGAAGGTACTATGCTATTTTAGCTAAGCGTTAATAATTGCTTGTGCCGTCATTGCCTTCTTCCTAATAGTAGATTATTCTGTTTCTTCTGAGGATAATATGCCAATTCATTGGTTTTAATTATAACCTTAAACACCTGGTGAAATTACAAACTTTTAGTTTAGGTATTGGTCACTGAGGAGCACAAACCTAATACTATAATGTCTGTTATCTATATTTGGAGTTTAAATCTTCATTTTCAGGCTGTAGCTCAACTGCAACATTGACATTTTTGATTCCTAAAAACAGGGTTATGGATAGGCTTCCAGATGCTCGGATTGCTTTTATCGGGGATGGACCATACAGGTGAGTTGCATCATTGCAGAAACTCTGATTATTACTGAACAAAGTTTCTTAGGACAGTAATTTCTTGCAGCAA
The DNA here is from genome assembly GCF_003576645.1 of Ipomoea triloba. Classification (NCBI taxonomy): domain Eukaryota; kingdom Viridiplantae; phylum Streptophyta; class Magnoliopsida; order Solanales; family Convolvulaceae; genus Ipomoea; species Ipomoea triloba. The sequence goes on from NC_044930.1 coordinate 5,255,114, forward strand.
AAAGGCCAAATTGCGGTTATTTTTGTTGATAGTTGAGTCCATTAGACAATTGTTAGGATTTCCAGTATCTGTCGATTTGCAAAGTGATTACTTTTTTTCCATTTAATCGTTGTAGAGAGGAGCTGGAGAAGATGTTCTCTGGCATGCCTGCAGTGTTTACTGGTATGCTACTCGGGGAAGATCTTTCTCAGGCATACGCCAGTGGAGATGTTTTTGTCATGCCTTCAGAGTCCGAGACGCTTGGACTCGTTGTTTTAGAGGCCATGTCGTCTGGACTCCCCGTGGTGGCTGCTCGTGCAGGGGGGATCCCGGAAATTATTCCAGAAGAACAGCAAGGCAAGATCGGGTACTTGTACAATCCCGGGGATCTTGATGACTGTTTGAATAAACTGGAGCTTCTTCTGTGGAGCCCTGAATTGCGAGAAACAATGGGAAAAGCTGCACGCGAGGAGATGGAGAAGTATGACTGGAGGGCAGCGACGATAAGGATTCGCAATGAACATTACAGCTCTGCAATCTGGTTCTGGAGAAAAAAGAGAGCTCTTTTGCTTAGGCCATTCCAATGGCTATTTAAGTGTTTTTTTCCAGGCACCTGAAACCCAATAATGCCATTCGGATGTTTTTCTTGCAAGCACATCACAATCAGTTGTGGTCTTACTATTGATTGCATTGCATTGTATTGATGTAAATTATACTCCAAATTAGCTATTGTAAACTCATTTGATTGGAATATAGTTTTGAGAATCTTGGTGTTTTGTAAAGAGGCTGGTAAACCTTGCTGTGTAATAACCCGAAAACCACACATATATGAAGTGTTGAGGTCGTTTAATGATTTTTGAGTGCTAAAAATGAACATTTTATATGAACTGTATTTAGGTTAATGGCCAGTACATGAGTTTGTGGATATTATTTTTGTTGTAAATGCATGATGGAGGAATGAGGCCTCAACCCAAAGTTTGTTGGGCCAAAAAGTGGTGTTCCAAGAGTTAATGGGTCTAGAGAGTAATTATAACTTGCAAAATTTTTGGGCCTAGATGGGAAGAAAACAAAGTTAGGAGTGGGAATTGAGTTGAGAAGTAGAGTTAAGAGGATTGAGGCGCAAATGTTAGATGGTTGGTTCAAAAGTGGGACAATGCGAAAAGTTAAAGGGATGGGATAAAAGTGAAAAATAGAAAAAATTTAGGCCCAAAGTATGGCAAGGTATAAAATTCGAGATCATAAGCTGCAAAAGTGAAGAAAGTCAATTGTTATTGTGTGAACAACGATCCAAAAACACATAAATTACATTATTCTAACTCATAAAACACATTATTCTAGCACATAAAGACATAAAGTATATATTATTCTAAATCATTAAATATATTATTTTACCCCATAAATTTTATTATTCTAACACATAAAGTACATTATAAATTATTTTAACTCATAAAATACATTATTCTAACACATAAAGTAAATTATTTTAACTCGTAAAATACATTATCTTATCCCATAAATTTCATTATTCTAACACATATAAAGTACATTATTCTAACACATAAAGTACATTTTTCTAACTCATAAAATACATTATCTCATCCCAAAATATTCATTATTCTAACATATACGCGGAGCAAGATTTTTTTTTAAACATCAAAACGACGTCTTTTTGGACATTAGTCCACATAGAATTTTCCGAAGAAAGTGGGATGGATTAAAACTATATATATATATATATATATATATATATATATATATATAAATTTGGAATAAAAAAAAAGTTTATATTTTGAAAGTAAGCAAACATACATAAATATAATAAAGTGTTCATATATGGTCATAATAATTAACTTCCATATCACTATTATCATTACACAAAAACTCAATGGAGTAGCTCAAGTGACAAGTAAGCTCTTTTTGTTGAAAAAATTTTGAGAAAATGAACGCGGGTGGACCCGGACCGTTAAACGGAGGCGGTGAATTTACCAAAAAAAAAATATCATCACACAAATAATTAGCATGGACAATTGACAACCACTTCTTATGAACTATTGCATTGCCTTAGAAAAACATATTACACAATGAAGAGATTCTACTCAACAACTATTTATGGCACCAATAAAAACACAATATCACAAAATAAGAATTTATTTGTTTAACAACCTGCTTTGAAATTAGGCCCCCAATTTAACCAATACATTAATCAAACTTCTTCAATTGAATAATAATTAGTAGTTATTTGTAGTCACATATTTGAAAACTGGAAGCAATTTCTAACATATATTTTTTAAATATCAAGATAATAACAACGCCAGTATGCAAGGCAAAAGAATTCAATTTACGAAGACAAATAGACAGTTTTTATGTGATTCTTATACTCAAATATAATTGAAAAGATGTGCTTAGCTAATTTTGTATATTTCAAATGTTGAAGCTGATGGAACGTATGGAATTTGATTGTTTGAATAAAATTGTGTTGGAGTATTAGAACAGTTAAACATATATTATATAATCCATACATAACGGATTTTTATAACTCATTTTTGTATATGTTAAATTTTTATTAATGATATATTATATCAATGTCATGCCAGTGAGTTAAACTAACTTAATCATTGCTTTACTTGTAGGCAGCTTTGTTCTTTAGAAGATATGCGGAGTTAAATATTTTTAAGGGCTATTCTGCTTAATTAATTGTTTGTTTAGGACAATGGCTTCGAATTCTTTAATGCAGGGACCAGCACGGAACAATTCCATTGACAGTTATCAAAATGATAAAATTAATGATGGACCACAATAAAGAGTATTATATGTATGTTATGTCACAAAGACAAAATTTCTATTTATATATACAACACTATCTCATATTAAACTTGAATCATATCATACGGTCATTATACGGTGGACCATGGCCCACAATGCATGGTGGACTATGGTCTACAATGGTTTCAAAAACGCTGTCATTTCATTAAGTAAAGAAATCGTTGTCGTCAAGTCTTAACGAAGCTCCGTAAATAAAATTACAGTTTTGAGAAATACTATCTCACATTTGTTTTTATATTATCAAATAAAACTGTAGGTATATCAAAATGAAACTGTAGTTGTGTTAAAAGGATACTACAGTGTATATAAAATGAAACTGAATAACAGTTTCACATTTTGAGTATATATTGTCCTGTAGTTATATTGAAATGATATTGTAGTTGTGTTGAAAGGAAACTACAGTGGTCAAGCGACATAGTTGTGGCTCTACCACCTGAGAGGTCACAGGTTCAATCTTCAATGTGGGTGTTGGCATGTTGTAATAGAATCAATAGTAATAAAAAAGAAATTGAGTTGTTTCTTTTTATTAATCAAAAAAGCGCTGTTTTGATGCATAAACTACAATCCATTATTCACCACAGTCCATAGTAAAATTTGCGTATATCAGTTCATCCAACTAATGAGCTCTTGTATCTCGGGAGTCCTGGCCCATCTCCACGAGGCCTCCTTCACTCCTTCAACTTGACTCATCCTTGCTATCTTCAAGCCTATCGAGCTTTTATGAACCAATTCAATCCGTACACCTACAACTCTACTAGCTTACTGTCTCCAAATATCTATACCCATCAATAATTATTAAATTGTTGAAAAGGCATGCATGCCCTCGCGCTCAGCTCCGACCCATCTCACAAGGCCCATTTTTAGGGGCAGGTTCATATTTTTTTTTTCCTTCAATAAGGCGAAACATTAAAACAAAAGAGATAATTAAAAAAAAAGAAGAAATAGTTAAGAAATATAGTCATAAATATTATTGGATATAGACGAAAATAAAACACATCAAAATTTTATAAAGATATTCCTAACAAAAAATGAAACATAATTAATTTGACGAAATAATTCAAATAGATAACACATTATAAATTTTCAAACCCCTGACATTTCATAGCATACGCATCTATCAACTAATCCAACTAATCTATTGCTTACATTTATATGATTTTATATAGTTATATCTAAAACACGTACTATATACACATATATTTACATGGGCTATATATGGGGTGAGTGGGGGCAGCTTTCCCCACTGTAGCTCCGCCCCTACCCACTTCACTCCTTTGACTCGGCTCATTCTAGATTCCTAGTCATCCTCAAGTCCGATCTGTTAAGCTTTTTTGAAAAAACTCCCCTCCATACCTACAAATTCATGGTCTCGAAATATTAATTGAAATCAATCAATTATTATTATTAATATTATTATCAAATTACTAAAGAGTGGGCACATGCCCTCATTGTGAGTTATGCTTCCCTCTGTGGTTTCAGTGATTTATATAGCTTGAACTAGAAAACTTTTCTAATTTAACCTTGGATTAAGATAATCTTCCACAATCCAAAAAACATGATTCAAGGCCTTTGTAATGTTCTATCATTTTTTTTTTAATACTATTGACCCCGTTACATGTAGTATCTATCCATGGAGTAGATTGATCATTTGATCTAACCAAAATTTCCATTAATGTAGTTTATTTATTAGTGGCGGCTAAGAATCTAGTGGACCTTAGCTTTATCCTTTGCATTTTGGACTACTACTAATTCTAAAGGACAATGGAATTCTGCATTCCCTGCTGGTCCCTGCCCCTTCATCTTCTGTTTGTCCTTACTACCTGCACCCCTCAACTTGGAGTATTTAAAACGTTTTCGTTTTCTTCTGCTTAAACCGTAGTGACATTCAATTGAACTTACTATAATCGATCTCAGAATACCCAATGCCAAGGTTGTGTAGTGCTTTATAATCAAATATAATTGGTCTGCCTGCCAATTCTTGCTCCATGATGCAACCTTTTCTTTTAGCTTTCAAGTCACCATGAAGTCATAAATATGTTGATTTTGCTGTTTTTTGCTTTTTTATATACACGGAACACAATATGAAAGTGCCTTTCTTGACTCATAAAGCATCGACACAGGCATCTTTTTTAATTTTCTGTCAACTTTTACATACCACCCATATATCTGCCATCAATTTTGTTGTGGGCTTTGTTGGTGGTCGGTATTTTCATAATATTTCAATCAGTGTCAACAATGATTTTCGTTCCCTGTCTGCATGGTAGAGTTAACCAGCAAAGGCTGTGTTTTATAGTACATACCATAATGCTTCTAGAATTAGGTAAGAGGTGTTACTTCATACGACGTAAGCTACCTACTGCACCATTTTTATGCCTGCAACTACCAGCATACTCCAAACCAAGCATTCATTACAGCAAAAAAAATTCAGTGTATCATGTGATGGTGTATGGAACATGTTAGAAGGGACTTAAGTGCTTAGACTTGGCCTCTAACCTGACTCTGATACCATGGTTAGAATCAAGCAATTATTATGCTACGGCAAAAGTTATAGCTTGGAGCGAAGGTGTAACTTTATTTCCAGTTATACCGTCACATTTTCAAGATGTAGGGTGCTGGACTTGGCCTTTCAAGCATCCGCCTAACAATCCCCTAGCCACCTTGGGTTGGACTTCTGTCACATTTTCAAGAGGCAGGGTGCTGGACTTGGTCTTTCAGCCCTTCACCGGCCTCCACCCAACAAAATAAGATAGAGTTAAGTTTTTTAATGTATTTTGAGGGAAACCAGCAGTCATTGACCAAAGATGTGCACATGGTAAATCCTGCTTTGTGACCTAGCATGTAAAGAATCACAAAAAGGTAAACAGTCTATGTTACTTATAGCTAGTTGGGAGTTAAACTTGAAACCTTATAATTATTAAGCTAACCGTATGACCAAGTTGGGAATATATGTGTGTATGTATTTGATTTGTGAGGAGTGTTGCAGATAACAGGTTACAGATTTTGTTCAAAGGTTGTTCCAACAGAAGGCAGACAGGACAAGTGGAACCTTGCATTTCCAGCTAAGATCTACCAATCACAGCACATTGTACGGCTTTTGGTATTTCCTGACAGCTACGTATATAATCTTTAATCATTCTTGATGGAAAATACCTCACAGCCACACATTTATTATATATGGGGCTCTTACCTTGTGTGGGATCATTACTCTGGCATGTTGTTGTTTTGCCTCATTTTTTCTTCTTGTTTGGACTTAATTGTGCAATTTATATGTGTTCTTGGACTGATTATATATGATAATATATATATATCTGACATTCTCCACTTTCTGTCTTCTTTCTACTTTCCAATGAACTGAACCAGTTCTTTCATTTCTATGGCCTAAACTACACAAAATATATTTATTTCTTTCCAAAATAAACTATATGCACATGCTTTGACTCCTTTTAGCTTTATTTTTCATTTTCTTTATTCTAAGCTCCCAAAACCCCTTCCCATTAGAGGATGTAAATTACAGGTCACCCAAACAATCTCTCAGTCAGTCCACACTTTCGCCAACTCAGAGAGCCCAATAATAACCCAAAGTCTAGCCTGGGGAGCCCTGGCGCTAAGGTTTTGTCGGTGGAAGTTGAGTCAAACCCCTACCCTACCACTAGAATAGTGACTTTAGGTCAGGTGATGAACCACTTGAACTAGCTCGCGGGGCAACACTTTTAGGTGATGTGCATTACTAGATAGTGCACTGTTTTTGATATCATTCTGAAGCAAATTAAAGGGTTCAGAATCTTGTTAAATAAATGAGTATAAAACACAATAATATGGCCTTCATATACTCTTATTAAGAGGTCTGCATCAGAGTAGAATAAAGTGACAAAGTGCTTTCTGTGCAACTTGCAAAAAGGTACTTCTTTTCATCAAAAAGGAAGAGTGGGGCAGTTTTGTTATTTACTGGGAAAAGTCCTTAGGGCTCTGCAGGGCACTGTGGGCTGGGACCTAAAGCATTATGTTTTTTGGGACCATGATTTCCATGGTACTTATGACTCCAAATCTTCAAGGTAAATGCACCAATTAGCTAATGGCAGCCAAGAGCTCTTTGGTGAAAAGTAACAGTATCCTTAGCAACACAACAATCATTCTCAGTTCTTCATGTGTGGCCTTATGATTGGAAGTTGATTAAAATCATTTCATTTCAGTATCCAATTAAGATCTCACTGCTGCTTTAGTTGGATATATATATATATATTTTGGATTGCGAGAGAAACTGGTAGCGACTACCCAAGAATGTGTACTAGGTAAATTCTACCTTATGACTGTAACCAGTAGGTTAGGTTATCCATAATTGATTAGCTCAAACCAAAAAGACCACTCCTAGACAGCAGGCTAGGTTGCCCATAACTAATCTGCTCAAACTAACCAAGAAGGTCAATAGGCTGCTCCTGCCGAATAAACAGTCTGACCAATTTGGTCAAGGTTGTCCCGATATACATATTTATATCTATGGATGCTGGACAAAAGTGATTCATGGAAACATGTTGTGATAATGATTCTTCATTCTTTGATCATGATAATGTATCCAAGTGTTTTCAGTGGATCTTCACTAATCTTGGATACCTATTCTTTGACTATAACCCCATAGCTTGACTATTTTATCTCATCTCTCTAGATTACTGGAATCTAAATCCCACTTCTGCTTGATCAGGAAGGTGTCCACTGTGCTTTTTAATATACTCTTACACAATACCAAGCTCATATATAATCATCTCCCATGCACCAGGAATATTACTACCCCAATTGGGTATCTCTAATATGGGAATTTTTTTTTTCTTTTTGCTATATATTTTTACATGTCATGAAGATAGGTACACTACAATTTCAGTGGCTTTTAGGTCTTGAAAACTTTCTTCTTTTTCTTTTAAAAAAATTTTTAACTTTTTTTTGTATAAAAAGTGAACTACCAACTACTGATGCATTTGTATAGAGAAAAGAGCTTGGTATTAAATAAATACTAAAATACCCATACTGTCATTTTGCAGATCTGGCTTTCACCATGCTGGGTTCTGTTTAGGCGTCTCCACTTTTATCATAAATGCATCCTAGTCAAACAGAAGAGAAGATCAGAGAGGAGAGAGAACTTCAGTCAATGCATATACAGATCAGAGATTTATACCAATATATGTAGTTGTAGTGGTTATAATAACAATTGAAATAATTGGACCTTTGAGGTATAATAGCATGTGACGTTTAGTCCTAAACTTTCAATTTAACTATTTAATTTGTGGTCCTTCAACTTTCAAATTTAAACACCCATGATCTTTTAACTTTCAAATTAACGGCCCTTCAACTTTAATTTCAATTTTTAACTAGTCCTAATCCTAAGTTTGCTTTTACTTAAACTAGTGGAAACATCACAACTGGTTAAATTTAAGTGTGGTTAAATTGAAAGTTTAGGACTAAACGTGGTGGTGTCACTATATTCGAAGGCCCAATTGTTACCCAATTGTTATTAACTCTATTAAACTTCTATGGCAATTCTACTAAGGCTCATGGCTAACATTTTGGCATGGATAGTTAATATTAACAAGAACCAACTTATATATGCTTAATTCTGAGTCTGAAAGAAATCTGGAATTGATGAAACTTTCCCAACACTGAGAATCTTGATTCTTGAAGCTGCAGAATTTGCTTTATTTTGTAGTGTGTCTGCCTCTCTGTGCAGCTTATAATCACAACATGTTCATTTAAGGCCATTTGTGGACCAAACAAACAAAAATCTGGGATAAAAAAAGGAAAAAAAAAATGCAGTGATGGGCTTCCTGCTAATCAATCTTGATGAACACCCTTTGGAGCAGTGAAAATGAGGATGACAGCTTGAAGCTGAGCTCCTCCTCCAAATGCTACCCTCTCTCTCTCTCTCTCATCAGTGAACTTAAAGATTTGAGTTTTTAACAGTTGGAGCTCTTGTGTTTGCTTGTCATCAATTTGGGATGAACATATTACATTATAAGGCCATTATACTGAATTGTATGTACTATTACAGACAGTGACACACATCACACATCTATATATATATATACCTCAGCTCTGATCGAATTAGGCCGGCCTCCACCCGGTTTAATTTGATGATGATGAAGCAGTCATTCTGGTTGCATCTGAAACTGCAGACCATGCAGATTAATGTTGTTGTTGTTGTACTGCATATTATTATGTTCATGCAGATTTAGTCCGTACGATGATGTCCCTTGGAAAGTTGCAGCGGTTGCAGTTATCAAGCTGCCATATTGAGAATCGAATGTAATGCTCACTCCTCCATGATTATTCGACAAAGGAGGAGGAGTAGTTATAACTTGAGCCGCAGGTTTATCTGAGGAACAACTGTTAATATTGTTTTCTGGGGAAGGAGACTTGGTTTCTGACAGATTAACTGTTGTGATATCGTGTATGCTTGATCTCCTTTTATCTTTCCCTCCTGAAAGCTGCCTGATAAAGTATTTCTGGGCATGACTGGCAACTTGAGTTGGAGTTCTGGAAGTCACAAAATTTCGAGATATATTCCTCCAGTCCCCTTTCCCATACTTCTTCAGCCCCAGCAGAAATTGCCTGAAAAGTTGCCACAAAAAAAATAAATTAAAAAACACTGAACTATTATTGCAAGATTCAGACCATCTAATGTGTTGGGCAGAGGCCTTAAGAGCCAAGTCCAGCACCACCACGTGATTAGGGAATTGTTAGGTGAAGGCCTAAGGACTAAGGAGATTGTTGTGTAAAGGTTTGAAGGGTCAAATCCAGCACAAGTGACTAAAAAATTGTTGGATAAAGGCCTGAAACATCAAATTCAACACCAATGGTTAAGAAAGAAATTGTTAGGCAAATTAAAGGTTGAAGGGTCATGTCCAGGGCATCAGATGACTAGAGGATTGTTAGACAGATGCACGAAGGGTCGGGCCAACACCTGACCTTTTGGGCTATAACTGTTATGCATGTATAAGAAAATAAAATTGCGCCGCCCTTCGCTGGTGGCTATAACTTTTGACATAGTGATAAATTCTTGATCACAACGTAATGTTATTGAAATGATGATATGAGATCACCTGTGTTCTTCCTCAGTCCAGGGAACACCCTTTTTCCTTTCATGATCAGAAGAACGGCTGGAATTGCTGCGCTTCCCAGGAGGAGCATAGAACTGCCTGTAAGCATCATATCCGCCATGGGAATGGCTATCCACCCACTCCAATGTGAAAGAATGACTAGTTGCATACCCAGGAATGGGTATCAGCCCTGCCTCAATATCACTAACATCCGCCACCAATTCCCTATACTGCCTGATCACATCATTCACAGTCTTTCCAGGTATCATGGCTGCCACATTGTGCCACCGATCTGGGGTATCTTTATCAAACAAGGCCAGTGCATCCTCAAACCTCTTGTTCTCTTCCGCGGTCCATTTCGAGGCCTTCGCCTCATCGAACAGCCAGTTGGAGTCACTGAGATATGTTTCAGATGAGAGAATTCCCATTTCTTGGCTCATTCTTCACTGTTCATTACAGCTCTTCTGGGGATGTTTATGTATATAAATCATAAATGAATAGTGGGGGTGGGGAGGGGATAATGAAAGGGGAGGTTTCTATGGTTAATGGTCTGACCAGAATAATATAAATCAACAAGCTAAGGCATTTGAAGGAAAAAGGATAGGAATAGGAATATGAATACTTCTTTTGACATAAATATGAGGTGAGGAATCCAGAAAAGACCACCCAACTTTCCCAACCCCAAGGAAAAAATTTTCAAGAAACTGTTGAAGAAAAAAAGCAGATCTCTTGAAGGCTTCTTCAGAGTTCAAACTCACTGGGCAAGACTCCTATAGAAAACAGACAGCAGAGGGGGGAGAGATCTGAGTAAAAGTGTGGGAGATTTAAAGAGAAGCAGAATTAGGGGCAGTGATTGAGCTTAATAAAGAAGTAAAGCTTTTACTTTGCTTGGTCTTTATACTGTACTTATGAGAGAGAGAGAGAGAGAGAGAGAGATCTGAAATGGCAGAAAGCAATTGAGGGAGAGGGACAGAGAGATCAGAGGTGTTGAGTTGTTATTGGCTAGAATGGTTTCTTGTGGGGGCTGTGCCTCAAGAAAAACTTCTAAACTCCGTATATAAAATCTAGAGAGAGAGAGGGAGAGAGAGAGAAACAGCTGCCCAATCAAAAGCCCAAGAGGACAGACAATCTGTCACTGTAGATGTAGATTTCCATGGGCATTTTTGGAAGTGCAAACAAATAATTCTGCTAGCCTTACTCCTAGGAAATGTTTCTGCTGACATTTACCCTTCCATGTAACCTCAATTTCAAGAATTCTCACTTAAAATCATAACAAAAAAAAACAGCTTGATTGGGGTGAGTGGCCATAGACTTTTCTCCCTTAAAAGAGGTCAGGAGTTTGAACCTCCTCTTAGGCCGACCCGATGCAAATGAGGATTAGTCTGAGTATGGTACGAGTCCTGCACTGCGCCCATTGTGCTTTTACACACTAATACCTGTAGTATCACCATTGTCTTAGACTCCAGCAAAACAAAGCTCTTAACTTTTTTTTTTTAATCTTTAGATTGGTTAATTAGTGGAACTATGTTCAGGGTGACATTTACTCATTTAATCTCGATCTTGCAATAACCAATATGGTTGGCGTGGTGGTTCAACATCTCGTCCCATGTGAATGAAACAAACCATTTGGCCAGTCCCCTACCACTTAGTGGGTTGACCATTGGAACGGAAGATTAGTCTTCTAGCTGTCGACTCGATCTTGCAATATATGGTTGGGTACTATTATATATACTGACATTATATCATTTATCCCACTTTGTTACAAATAACTTGTAAAAAGTAATATATATATATATATTTTTTCTCCGATCCATTATGTGTAATTTGATGCAAAAAGTTGAGGTGTAGAAGGATGCTATATGATTGAAATTCTGATGCCCAAGCAGGAAAAATAGCAGATAGAGAGAATAAGAGTACATAATGGGAGAAAGACAAAGGAGGAGAAGAAGGAGAAAGAAGGGAAAAGTGTGTGTATTTATCTCACAGCTGCAAAACACGTCTATCCATAACTTGCAAACAAACAAAAGTATAATTAATTAGACTTCATTCTTCCCTGTTAAACGTCCTTTTCCTTAATTAACAATTCATCAACGTAACTTTCATGCATCTAACTTTCTCAAGCCTACCTGGCCTCAATGTTGTTAAGGAGGTTATGATGATGAATCATCATTTATCCATTCTTATTCTTATATAAATTAAATTAAACCATCTTTTGATGAAGGAATTGAAGCATTCAATTCAATCTTCTGTTAACAATCATCTAAGCACTGAAAATTATATGGATGGTTGACTTTATTGGTTCAAAGTGCATTTAATTTGCTCCAACCACTCTTTGAAAGAGTGTTGAGATGAACTGCAGTTGAAAACACTATTTCAATTGCAACACAAGTAAAGATCTGATAAGAGAAGAAGCGTAATTGAAGCGATTTTACATACAATTCTGATTTGTCATTGTTAATGTATTTTTTCAAATCCATTAGTATTATTTTCTTTTTGGTTTAATTGTTGTAACAGAATATATAATGTGTCAGAAAGTCAATTGTAACAAATTAAGGTATGGTAGTAAATGGTACAACATCAACAACGTGGTTTGAAGGAGTGTTGAAACCAATTGAAGTGATTTCACTTTTTTTTTTTTTTTTACACTTCTATTGTTTTTGCTGTTTTATATTCTATTTACGTGTTGTCACAATATTTACTATAACACTATAATAGTGACTAGCACAATATTCATAATTTCTGAACTGGTTAACCTGAAATAATCTAAAAATCTTATTTGCATTAATAATTCTCAAAAGAATCTATCATCAAAGTTTGAGAGCTGAAAAATTTTCTATACTCACTATTTTAACTCCTCCAATGTAGACACTGCACCCTCCTGGCTCATGTTGAATGGTGATTGGTGAAGCCATTCCTAGGTAGGCTCAATGAGTTTGGTGTTGTTACAATCAACTTTAATTTAATCTATTTTAGGTGAATTAAAGAATGATAGATTGATGTTATCACCCCATGTGTTTTGAGCAATTTTTTAATGCCTCGGGACCAAAAATGTTGTCCTTGGATTCATCACTCAGATGGATTATTGCACCATGCGTGAAGTTATTTATTACCACAAAATGTTAATTAAATTATATGGTTTTGTTTAATTAGTTGGAAGTACAGTGCAATTAATGAATAAATAATTGCTTAATTACAGATATTTAGCGTACGTAAATGTACGAAGTTCGAATTTAGCAGAGGATGTGTTCATACTTCATAGCAACATATGATCCTCCAAAGTCAGATTATTCGTATTATTTAAAAATTTATTGCGCCTGATCTGACAAGCTAAGAAGGATTGCTTTGGGTTGTTGAAAGTTGAAACATTACAATAATTTGAACTTTCATTAAAAAAAATGGTGTTGATAGAAAGAAAATAAATAATTATATAAAGATTAGTGGTGGGCTCCACTTTTACCTGTTCAATGATCTGTTTTATCATTATTCTTTTACTCATTTTTTTTTTTTTGGGAAAACGTAGTGGAGGATTTCTCCAATTTTGTATTTAAAAAAAAAATTAATGTTCAAAGTGATTTGCGATATATAAGATAATAAATATTTATTAACTATTATAACTTATTTGATTTTGAATTAATTGAATAAAGTCACATTAAATTGTTACAAAATACTCCGTAATTTTTAATACTTAGGAGCACATAAGAAATTAATTTTTTTCTTTATTAGACTACAAGTGTCTTGAGCAGACATTAATTGTATGATGCACTTTTAAGTTTGTATCATACTCAGACTAATTCTCGTTCGCACCGGAACTGACCCAATTAACATGCAAAATGTTGGCAAGATTGATTTTTCCATACCAGAGGAGCACACAAGAAATAAATTTACATTAACTAAAATCGTGTTATATCTACATATATTCAGTAATTAAAGATGTCTAAAATCATTTCAAAGAAGATCAAATACGCAAGAGATCGTTCTTTGCTGCGTATAACTCTATTGATTCTTATTAATAGTTTGCAAATTAACTACACAAAAAAAATATTTATGTATAAGAATAACGTTCTTCTCACTTTTTTTTAGCAATATGTATGTTCTACACACTTAAGCACTCATTTCGATACAAATAATTATTATTTATAAAGTATGATGCCTTATATTTAGCGATTTGTCTCACTTATATACGTATGAAAGGTAAAATATGCAAACATGAAATGTGGCATCTCCAAGCACCTTGAAAGTTTCGAAATATTATATAGTCGGATCCGTAATACCATGAACCACGACTAAGTATCAAGTGTTGAATTGAGAGAGAGAGAGAGGGGAGTGAGTTGTAGTATTAAAAAAAGAAAAAGAAAAAGGAGTGACTTTCCATAAATAGAAAGATGCTTTGGTTGTCATCTTTCCCAAAAGGGTGCGTATGGTTAGATGGGTGAGATCATGTCCACCTCCTAACGCCATTAAATTGCTTGCATATGTTGCTCATCTACACCAACCCAAGACCATTAATATATATATATAGTACTTAAATAGTTAAAAATTAGTGTTTGATATAAATAATATATTAAGATTAATATATATTCGCCTAAGATAATTATGCTCATTAAGATTAATGTATCAATAAGATTTTCAAGACTAAGTGTCACATATTTGTTGAGATCGGCCACATCACACAATTGAGCAATACTCGGTCAACGAGTCACAAAAAAAGACAAAATAGATCATTGTTGTTAAAGGATAATGATTGATTATAACTCCTAAGTCCTAAGATCCGATTTAAGTCTAAGAAATGAAAACAAACTAATTAATTGTACATTTAGACATGGTTGGTTTTGTTGGAACGATCCGATTAGTTTTAGTGAGATTCACTTTAACTTGTATAAATTTAACATTATTCTAACATTCAAGTGAGGATATATACTGACTTTTATTATCAATTATAACATAGAGATACATAATTTGAATATGATTCATACTGCGTATGATAAATCTTGATCCACGATGTAACGATTCAAAGCTTACCTCTGTCTGTTCAAATTTTTGTTCACTATCCACAAATATACACTAGGATGGCTAATATGGTTATTTGGGTGGTTTAAATCGCATGATTAATGAACTGTTGGTGAGTCATCTTCAACAGTCCCACATAGCGACATCATATAATGTTTGCTGGAATGTTTATACGAAAACTAAAGTGAGATCCGAATTTATAAGAGGTTAAGTGGTAGCAGTAGTGCATGTTTTGTTTTGTTGCTTTATGGAATTTGTTTCTTCATTCTTTAGAAGAGTGATAAGTGCAAAAGATACCACTTTTATAAGGTTATTTGTGGATCATTAAGTGCATAATTCACGGCCCTTATGAATGTTTTAGTCCTAATTTGCTTTAGAATGCTTGTTATTGTCATTAGACCCCGTTCCACGCTTGGCTAATTGTTTTGTAGGTAAAAGATGTGCAAAAAGGGCAGGAAATGACAACATTTCAGATAAGTGAAGAACAAACCAAAGTTGGAGCAAAAAATAGGCCAGGACTGCAGTGGACGCGAGGTGGACGCGCGTCCACCCATGCATCCACCCATGCGTCCAGGCCTGCGTTCGAAATTATGCTTGCAGAAGTTTGGCAGCAGAACAGCAGTCTGCTGTGGACGCGCAGTGAACGCGGGTTGGACGCCCGCGTCCAACTTTCAGCCCTCTGAAGTTTGGAGTTTGTGCAGCAAAAGGCACGCTGGACGCGCGTCCAGCCGTGCGTCCATCGCGGAAATTTCAGCAGTTGGGCGAGATTTAAAAGGGGAATGGAGCCATTTTGCAGGAGATCGATCACACTTCAGTTTTAGATCACTTTAGAATATTTCTCTCTCTAGGATTAGCCTAGAGAGATCTCCCCCAATTCACTCCACATTCCCAATTCACTCCACATTGCAATTCTTAGGTTTAGATTAGAATTAGAGAAGAATTCCATTGTTGCAAGATCGAGATCAACATTCAAGTTCAAGTTCAAAGTTCAAATCCCTAGCTAAGTCTTCATTTTAATTTCTTGTCATTACTTTTGCATTTTGTTATTTCAATTCCAAGTATGATTAGGTAGATCTTTGTGGATTTGGATTGAGCAATGTTGTATGGATATTCTTGAGCTTTGAATTGATCAATTAGGTTTTGCAATTGCTTTGATTATGAGTTTAATTGTGTGAATGGTGATCTTCTTTGACTCTTGTGTGGGAATGATCAACCTATATGAGAGATGTTTGGAGAAGGAGTCTCACTTACGAGAGTAAGGTTACTCCTTAGCCTAGCCTAGCACATTTCCCTCTCACCTTTGAGAAAAGGGAAAAGTGGAAGATAAGAGGCACATAACGTGTTTGACGAAATGCCTCTCCTAGCCTAGTGATCACAAGTATGACATTACGGTCTAAGGAGTGAGTCCATTGACCACGAGAGTGGCGGTGGTGTTGGTGACCTTGTCTCATTTTCATTATCTAAGTGTTGCTAGCCTAATATCTTAGGAAATCAAGGATACCTATATGAGTTGCAAGATCCAAATCCTCCTTTCCAATTGATTGTTTCCTTTGTTTGTTCCTTTTTTTCATAATGTTTCATGTGCATTTTCTTACTATGTTTGGGTTAGCTTTCAAACACTAAACACTATTGTGCTTAATCCCCTTACCGCTTGAATTCCCTCCTTGCCATCCTTTGAGAACGATACTCGGGAACTTCTTCCCGTTTTAACATCTATTTTTTTCCATCCACCGCGAAAACTACACTCATCAAAGAGACATTGGCACTAGACCCTTACTGGTTAAGTGGTTAGACCATAGTTTCTGAGAATCATGCCGGAAAGTTTTATCACTGTTATTTAATTGTTACCTGTTACTACAATATAATGAATTGTTACTATTGTTACATTGTTCACAGTCATTGTTGTACAAATTAAATGTTTTGAATTAGTTATAAATTTTAAGAAATTGAGTGGTATTTTCTTTTGGATATATTTATATAGTGTTGTTATAAGTTTAACTTATTACTTCATTGCTTACCTTCTATTATATTTTATAAAATTCCATTTCTTATTCTTTCATTTCCTTATGTGAAAGGAAAAAGTAGTTCTATGCACTCTTTGTTGGTAAGAAAAAGTTTATCTGACATTATTCTATCATTTTGTTATTAGAAAATGTCAATTATTATACTATTTTTGGACTATATATTGAATCATGTAACGTGATTTGTGACACATTCTTGAGAATAATCTGTGTAAATTTTGATTATGTTAATTGATATATATAATTTTATGGACTTAGACTCCCAAAATTTACTTTATAATAACATTAATGGTTAATCCTTGAATAGACCAAATTAGGACTTAATTGTTGCCTAAGCTTGGTATATAGTTTATCTACACTGAGAGATGTATAAGGTTGTATACCTAAAATATATAGTTGATTGCGTTCACTATCGGAAGACGTACATTATTTGGTAGATCACTTAGGATTCTAGTAGATCTTGCTTCAGTTCAACACGTCTATATCTCGGTAGACCCAACTAGCAAATCTCAACTCTGTTTTATATAAGCCAACAGTAGATCAGACGACCCTTAATTCAAGTGTTAAAGTCTTCCGGTAGATGTCCTATATATCATCTAACTTTGACTGGAATCATTCGAAGTACTTAAGTTAGGATTTGAAAGACCTTTTAATTTGTAGCAAATCCTAGGTCTACCATAAAATGTACTTTCAGTACGAGAAATATTATTTGTCATTTTTTGAAAAGAGTTGTTGCGCACACTTTTCAATGACACCTGACAACAATATATCTTTTGATTACAAACAAACATGCATTTTGGACCTACACCAACCAGAAACATTCCTTTTACATAAAAAGAAATGATTTTTACCCACTAGTTAATAGCGTGTTGTAAAAAGGAGGAAATTAAATGGAAGCTTTTGGACATTTACCATTTTAGAAGGCGCCAACAAGAAAATTTTAACATTCAAATTTTCTAGGCTCCCAACTCTACATGAAGAGTCACTCCTGAAGTGTGAAAAAGTTACGAGGTTAAGAGATTACAAACATTGGGAAATCTTCTATGAGCAAAGTCAATATACAATTCCAAGTACCTAGCCAATACAAGGCAACAAGTGAGCTGAGTGTGGTCAAAAGATTTTTTCATAATGTAATTAAGAGACATTACCTATGAATAAAGACATTGTCTCCATGCTAGGATACATAATTCATTATCTACTACCAATAATATCTTCTTGATATACATTATTAAGGCTTTATTGAAATTTAATTAAATATCTACTACCAATAATATCTTCTTGATATACATTATTAAGGCTTTGTTGAAATTTAATCTTTCAATTTCAATTTATTCTTGATTCTTGATATACCGAGAAATCAAACTCTAACACTGTGCTACAAGTTAAACTACACAAGAATGATAAGATAATGACTCTGTTTGGTAAATGACAGCTGATTGGGTTAGAGGATATAACTAGTTGATAAATAAATTCTATCACAATAATTATTACCATTACCATATTACTATCATACTAAATCATAATTATAATTAATATTATTCTAAATCATACTAATTACCATATTACTAAAATGCCCCTACGTTTGGGCGGGAAAATTTTGGAGGAGGTTATTGCTTTTATATATAGTATATAGTATACATTATTATTATGGAGTATTATTAGATTATTTTTGGGCCACTAGTTTTTCATGTCGCCTTTCATATTCCTCAGCTTCTGATGAAGTTGCTAGGCCCAATTTTAACTTAACCAAAATAAAGAGGCACGGAGAAGATGATTTGTATTGGGCTCTTGGGTATAGTTTATTGTATCGGATGGATTGAATGTTCATAAATTATTTGGAAGGAATCTCAACTCTGACCATAAAAATGATGAATAGTTTCATTTTGGTCTGAAAGTTTAACAGTTCAATTTCAATATATCTACTCATTAATATAATGATGTTTTTTAAAAAATAAAAAAGAAAAAGAAATATTATACCAAATTGACATGATAATTGGAGTGATGGAATAAAAGTTCTGATCCAGTATGAAGTATTGCATACTCCATAAATAAAAGAGGAATGATATAAGCTGTATTAAGTGTTTGCAAAGAATTAATAAACAATAAGGACACAAGGATTTAACGTTGAAATTACAACGGTAAAAATCATGAGCATTTTTAATAAAACCAACATAAAAATATTTAATGAATTTATAATATTTTTTAAAAAAATTTTTAACATCGATTTTTATAAATCAACCGATGTTGTTGATAATTATGAGATTTTTTTTAATTTTAAAAACAATACGACATCGACTTTTTGAATAACCGACGTCGTATATTATACATATTTAAAAAATGTATATTGAGGATACAAAAAAACCCGACATCGTATCTTATTTAAAAAAAAAAAAAAATTAACCAAGAAATCCATTGATTTTTTTTTAAATCGATGTCATATAGTTTACAAATTTTTTATTTTTATTTTATTAACGATACGATGTTGGTTATATTAAAAAATCTACATCCTATCCTAAATCCATCCATTTTAAAATCTAGATCTGCACATTTTTCATCATTATCATCATCTTCTTCTTTTTTTCTTCTTCTTCTCACCACCACCACTAGCTAGCTTCTTCTTCTTCTTCTCACCGTCGCGGTCTGCACTCCGCCACTGCTACCGCTGTCACCACCACTTTCCTTCTTCATTGTGAGTTTTTTTTTTTTTTTTGAAGTATTATTTTAATTTGTGAATTTTTGTAATTTGAAAATAATAATTTTAATTTATTTTGAATTATTTTTTAAAATTTTTGTGAATTGTTATAACTCGTAGTTGCATAATTGCCGGTGTCTATTTATTTATTTATGCTAGCAAATTATTAGTCATTTAGGATATTTTTAATGCAAAACGATATCTTGCACAGATTAGAAATTTATAAAATTGAGAAAAGAATCTCAATCAAAGATACATGAAAATTACAAACAAACAAAGAAAAAATTATAATTATTTTGTATTTGCTTGAGCAAAACTTTTCTTTCACTCAAGAAACGAATACTATACGGCATCTATCCTGATTGCCGATTGCTCATCACTCGTTTATTAATTTTCACTCTTTACTTCTGTATTGTGTCTGTTCCATCCTCGTCTCCGGCCTCATCAGCTCCCACGTTTGGTTCCTCGATCTCACAAATTAAACTGCTAAGTTTTCCGATTATATTGTTGCTTTAACACTTGGGTAGATCCTTAGGTGGTGGCAGAAGACTCTCGTTAGGACCCTTTCCATTATCCACAAGGAATGCCATCTTTAATCCCCATGTTGTGTGCACTTCAAGATGACAGTGCATGAACCATACTCCTGCAAATTAAAGTATCAATAATATAATTTCGATTAGTACAAGTTACCCCCACCAAAAAAAAAAGATTAATACAAGTTACAAAATTGGAATATTTGTTTGCTTATAATTAAAAGTTTAAATTGATAATGAGGTTACATATATATACTTTTTTGTCTAAATGTATGTACCTTTTTTAGTTAAGATATATACTAAAATTCCAAAGACTTAGACTTGCCCATTGGTAAATTCTCACACTCATGTCCTCACACTCTGATCTCATAGGATACTGGAGGGATAATTAGGGTGGTTCGACCGATTAAGTGGAAGGACCAGTATCTCGCTGGCATGAAGCCCACCATATTAGATATAATTTCACCTTGCAGCTATTAGGCCAGGCTTGATTATGTATCTTATTTATAATCTACTATCTAAGAATCAATTAAGCTGTCCGTGTCCAGCAATTAGATTAATCTATCTGTACCTACCTGGATTATCAGCACGGAATCTTATAGCAACCCATCCACCTGCGGGAACTCCGATAGTGTTTCTCTCGACTGGGTCAACGAGATTGAAGTTCTTAGGATCGGTTTTGGGGTTGAAATTCCCTAACCCTTTTCCGACAGCGAAGAAGTTGAATCCATGCAAATGGATGGGATGGTTTTCCGGGGCAATGATCCCCGTGTCCTGCAAAACCAACTGGACCGTCGAATTGTACGCCAGCCTGTAAAGCTTCGTCCCCGACGTAGTCTGCAGGTTGGCCGGGCCGGCGCCGGTGTAGTTAAAAGCATTCGGAGGATTCGCCGGGAAATCAGTGGTGAAAACTCCCTTTGTACCGAAGAAATGGGCCTGCAAGAGGGCCGTGGTGGGCATCACAAATGTGACGTTATTTATACTGGCCACGACCCGGCTCCCGTTCGCGGGCTTGCAGGACGGGCACGGGTTGACGCCCAGCCCGACCGTGAAGAAGAGCGAGTGGTCCACGCGCTGGGGAACGTTCGCGGGGAATTGCTTCGAATTGAGGCTTCTAAGAGCGTCTACGAAGGTGTTGGCCACGGGGGTGGCGTTTTTGGGCGGGGCGGTGGTGAGGGTGGTGGGGCCGGTGGCGAGTGTGCCGGTGTAGTGGAGCGTGGCGGTGGCTGTTTGGTTGTCGACGGCGACCGGAGCGTCCATGAAGGGGGAGGCGGCCACCATGTACTGGCCGGAGCCCTGGTCGGCGGTGACGATGACGTTGGTGGTTTGCCCCGGGGCGATCACGATCGTGTCAGCCTTGAAGGGCTTTACGTACGTGGCGTCAACCTCCACCACCGTCATCTTGTGGCCGGCGATCTTGAAGAAAAGCTCTTCATTGAGCGCAGCGTTGATCACTCTTAGCATGTACCTTTTCCCAGCTTCAACACTCAATCTATATCCACCTGCATGCAATATACCATATTCAGAGATTCCTAGATTGCCTATAACTGATTAGTCCAAAAAATCGTCGAAATAGGCATGAAGGTGCCTACAATGGGCACGATGGTGGATTATGCCTTAGGCCTTAGTTGAAATAGGCACGATAGTGTGTTATGCCTTGGTCAAAATGGGCATAAAAGTGTGTTATGCCTTAGCTGAAATGGGCACTAAGGTGCCTACAATGAGCACGACAGTGTGCTATGTCTGGGTCAAAATGAGCAGGAAGGTGCCTATGATGGGCACGATAGTGTGTTATGCTTTAGGCCAAAATGGGCACAATGGTGTGCCACTGTTAAGGCAAATTTGTAATATTGTAGTTACCGGTCTAACCAATTTGGCTGGTTGGGGTTGCCCCATTGTTATAATTGTACACAATTATGTTAAAATGTCACTATACCTTGTGTTGAACAATTTGCGACGGGTCCAGGATGGCCATTAATGGTATGAGCATCAGACACATTGGGGGCTAAACCTGATTTCAATGCTTCATTGATCACAGCTTCAGTATCAGATTTCCACCACTCAGCTGCAAATTTTCCAAATGATTAATTAATTAATTATTTCTGCAAATTAAACGAACTATATATTCCCATGTTCTTATTAGTATTGTTAGTTTTATATATATTTGCTTACCTAGTAGTACAACGGCTTCGTGGTCGGGTTTTGGGAAAGGGTAAGGGACACCAAGCTTAGGCAATATAACTAAAGCACCATGGACAGTAGACCTCAACCACAGAATATGTGCATGCCAAAATAGCGTGCCCCTTTGACCTGTAATGGTAAAATTGTACACATAACTATGTCCCGGACTAATTGGACATTGTGTGATATATGCCGGTCCATCTGCCCAACCGGTCCGAAGCTGCCTAACACCGTGCCTGTTATTAGAAAGTAGGAAATATATATGTTAACAACAACTAACTTAACTAGGGAAACCTTTATTACTAGCTAGATGTGAGAGTTAGTAAGAAATGAAATTAATTAAAATGAGTTGATTAAGGATTACGTGACTGAATATAATTATATTACCAGTGAATGGAGACATTGTATTTAACATGATTGACGACTCTAATGAGCACTGTATCACCTTCCCTAGCATAGATGGTGGGTCCTGGAAACTTTCCATTGACGGTGACGGCAGGCTTGGATGAGCACATGCGAGTCATGTTCTTCATCACCACCTAAACAAATAAAATTGTTGGTTAGTTCAGTTATAATACTTTAATTGATTTGTTGTACTTGCTACTATATATATAAACTGAGAACCATTATTTTAAACTGTACCTTGAAACCTATCCCTATTGAGCTTTAAAAAAACTCCATCCAATATTCATGTGAGAAAAAAGTATGTTGAAATATATAGTTTAGATCAACCACTATAACTAATTAGAAAATTTAATGTTAATTTTGACTCCGAGCTATCCTAGCTGAATAATTAAATACTATAAACTGTAACCACTCTAAGTAAGGTTGACTTACCAGAATTGAAGGTTCATCATCATCACCTTCAAATTATTTTAAGACATCCAACCAGGAACATGTGTAGTTCATTAATAATGATGACATGTTTTGTATAAATTAAAATTTGGAAAATAAAACTCTTATCACATGTCTTAATTTTTTTTTTTTTATGTACTTGGGTGATTTAACCTTCAATTAGCTCATAATGTTACTGATACAAGAGAAAGAGAGTAATAAAAATTACAAACAAACATTGATTTTTTTTGATGAATTAAAACCCATCATATAAACAGGGAGTAAAAAAAAAAGATTACAAGGTTTTGGGCAATTATAAATTTATAATTCATACTTACATCAAACTTGTAATGTCGAACCCGGCATTCCACGATCGCCGGAAACATAATACAGCAGGCAAGGAGGACGACAATCCGAAACCAAGAACACTCCATCGTAGGTTGTTTTGTCTCTCAGTTCTCTCTCTTTATTTTTATTCTTTTAATTTCTTGTAGATAGTAGTAAGAGAGAGAATAGTATGTAGTTGTGGGTTGTCGCAATGAGGCAATGACGGCACAATGCAAAGGGGATATATAGGAGATCGATGAAGCTAAAGGGCCTATGATCTGATCTGCTGCCATGTCGTTTTTGTTGGTTAGGTGAGAAGTGTTTTCATCTTCTTCTCATTTCTCAGTCTTCGTTTGAACTTCAACAAAACATCATCGTCGTCCTCGTCGTCCATCCTTCAATACGTACAGTATTAGGTAATTCCCTCCCAATCATTTCTTGCACCTTACATAAAGTTAGTTGTCACATATATTTTTCCATTTGTGCAGTGGTACCCCACTTCTAATTTACTTTAATTTGTAAGCTAAGTTATTATTCACTTACCTCCTAACCTCCTAACCTCCTTATAATTACATCTCTTTCTTTTCTTAATCATTTTGATCACCAAATCAGAAATTGCTAAAATGTGCCCAAAACACAATTGTTTTTGTTACCCATAGATGATCCGAGTTATATTTGAGAGTGTAGTTACCCAACACGTCATGTCTTATACCAAGTTATACTCTACTACGTACTAAACAAATAGACATCTCTTTAATTTTGATAAGATTAAATTTAGTATATATAGTCCAATCAATTCAAAATATTTAATTTATGGATATGTGGTAGTATATTAATTTGAGAATAGCAGTTAAAGAGGCCCTTGCCTAGCTAAGGTCCATCATTTTGTTAATTTAGTGGTTGAGTCTGATTGTCTTAATTTCTGTTATAGTTTTAACTCTACACTTTTAGACTTTTCTTGTGTTGGTTTGATTGTAAAGCAATGTCATAATATTGCTGATGACATTGGGAACGTGTCTGTTCGACATGTCAATAGCTCAGCGAATCATGTGGCCCATATCTTAGCTAGGGCAACTGGTTCCCCGTCTGTCCTTGGGTCGTGGATGTCTGTTTCCCCGATCTGTATCTCTCACTTGGTTGATTATTAATGCATTTCGTATTCTTACTCTCAAAATTTTATTTTTTTTTTGAGAATATTTAGTTCTCTAAACGTAAGAGTTATTGTATGTCCCTAATAATTATATGTTGTTATAGTAGGTCGATGCAAAGAAATTATAATTAATTTATAATATTATTCATTTGATGGTATATATTATTATATTATTTTAGTACTAGATGATATATAAGTTGACCAGGCTTCTGTGCATGGTTACAAATAGTACATTATGGATATATGCTAATACCTGCATGTACGGGTCAAGTTTGCAATGCGGGTTACTTTTCGGATCTCGGTCTATTTTTTTTTTAATTGTTCTTTTTTTTTTTTAATTTTTTTTTAATTTTTATGGAAATATAAAATGCCAAAATTTTTAAATTTGTCAAAATATTCTAACCCGTACTTTAAGAGTTATATATGCTGTATGCAGTACTGCAGTGGTATAAAAAGGGAGAGATGTATCAACCACCTGTGGTTTAAGTAGTGGTAGACTATGTTGTAAGGAGATATCGTGAGAGTAGCATTTTTCCATTTCTAAAATGTTTTGTCTTCAAACAAAATGTTTTGTTTTTGAAACTTATTTGAAAATGTTTTTGTGATATTTTTAATTAATTAAAAAATTTGAACTGTTTTTTAATAATTAATAAAAAATTCATGATAGTCAATAAATAAAATAAGTTTTATTGACACTCATATAGAATCATTTACGAGAAAGTTGGCAGCGGCTACCTGAAGGTATGTTCTATGTGAAGTTCGCCTTGTAACTTACCTTACAAAAGACCACAAAGAAATAAACTAGCCTAGATTGCCTATATATGGTTGACTGACTCAAATCGAAAAAGCCGGTAGACATGCAGCTCTTATATATAGAGAGTTAAATTTGGAACCTTATAGTTATCAAGTTAAATGTCTGACTAACACTGCTAGAGTTGTGCCCATAAAGAGTATTGTTGTCACATTACATGGTGATAAACTGATAATATAAAAAATATGAGTTAATTCCATTTTTTGTCCTAAACTTATAGGTGACAGTCCATTTTTAATCTTTTTTTTTAATCATAATATCAACATTTAGTCCTAGTATTATTGGCATGACCATTTTTGGTCATCCGTCAACAAAATCGTTGAAATATCGTTAAATACAAAGATATTTCGATCATTTTTATACAAAGTGAGTTAATCCTGCTATATTTTTATGTTTATTTTTTTTTGAAAAAAATTATAATTGAAGAGTGAAATGCTTTTGTATTTAACGGCATTACAACTGGTTTGTTGATAGGGGACAAAAAATGATCATGTTACAATAATATTAGGACTAAATGTAGATGCTCGAACAAAAAAAAAAAAAAAAAACTAAAAATGATCTGACACATATAAATCTATGACGAGATAAAATTTAAAAAATATTGATGGTTGTTGTTTATGAATAGTAGAATTATGTTTTCCTTAATGCTTTTAGGGTCAGCACAGCTTTGTTTCTGTTATAATTATTATTTAGTGTGGACATTATGAGTGGATTATATAACTGTTGTAACGGCCATTGTATTTATGTATCCATTATTTCTTTCAGTTACATCTGTAATTATATAAACATCCCTTGTACTATGAAGAAGATGAATGAGAATGTCTCCCCCCTTTCCTCCTTGTCTCTATACTCTCTATTATCTCAATATTTACAATTCCTGCAAAACACCAGTTTACCGGTTAGGAGCTAAAAGCCAACGGGCACAACAAATCTTTTCCAACACGTTATCAGCACGCTCAGTACACCGTGGTGAATGGTAATTTTATAAGTTTTTTTAATGCCTAAATTGCATATGTATGCCTGTGAATTTTGATAATATGCTAATATGCATTCTGGTATCTATATTCTGGTAGTATACATATATGAACCAATTGCATATATTTTTATGTGCATTTTGTTTATCTACATGAATTAAGTGTATATGGATATATTTTTTTTAGTATGCTAGAAACAAAGATGTTACTATTCTA
Source organism: Ipomoea triloba (assembly GCF_003576645.1). NCBI lineage: Eukaryota > Viridiplantae > Streptophyta > Magnoliopsida > Solanales > Convolvulaceae > Ipomoea > Ipomoea triloba. The sequence goes on from NC_044930.1 coordinate 5,281,744, forward strand.
GCAAAAGTGTTGAGAAGAAGGGTTAACGGTATCTTTATTTACTGATTAACGTTCATAGTTGTTCAAGTTGTCTATATGTATATATTTTAATACTGATTGTGTTGTTATGTTCCAATGCAATGCATACATATCCATGTTTATATATATTAATATTATTCAGAATACATTTTTTTTTTCAAAATTAATAAGAACGATATATAAGATATTCTGAACACCAAGTTTTTTTCAAAATACCTAAACAATACAGTATATTATTTTTATTATACAAAATCTATTATTTTTCGAAATATATGAATTTTTTTTTTCGAAAATATATATAGATCTGCAACATATGGAGTAATATATACTGGTTTCAATATATATTGGGTTGATATACATATTATGTATTTTGTATACTTCTATTTTCAGAATGTATGAAAAATTCGAAAGCTATTTTTTTTTTCAAAATATACAATTTTTTTCGAAAAAAAGATTGGAGAATACCTTCCGGATGGTTGCCGGAGTTCGGAATGTTTAGTCTGTTGCGACGTCACCAGTGGCCGACTCCGTTCGGTGGTGCTGGTTTTGATCGCATATGACAATCGTTGCCGGCTTCGTTCGGTAGTAATGCGCCGCCGCGGCGTGAATACCTGAGAAGGGTTTGTGATTTCATCGTCCGCTTGGCGTTGTCGTGTTGCTTTCGGATGCATCGCCATAGAGCTTTGTTTGTCTCTACGGGTGGATACGGTGGCATTATAGCAGCGCCGTGAGGGCCCTGCGAGGTGGTTACTGCTCCATGGGTATCAGTCTGAGGGTCGCCGTCCCCATCACTCCATGGCTGTCCGGTGGTAGATGAAATAGCAGATGAAAGGATAATGGTAATCACTGTTATTATCATTTATTTAATATTGATTTATTGACCAGAATACCTATTTTGTTAATCATTTATAATGGTAATTGCCATATTTTTGGACTATTTTTATGGTAATTGAGATTAGCATTATATTCTTTTAATATTGAACCTGATTATTAGAAATTACCATTATCATTGTATATTTTTCCAAATCATGTTTATGGATGAAAGATTGCAATACCTACGTTTTCTTTTTGGCATTTAATTGTCAAATATTAAGAGCATTTATACATACAATCGTTTTATACCTACAACCTTTTAAATCACAATTATCATTTTATTATTAATGGTAATTATGATTTTTATATAGAGATGGTTATTATCTTGTTTAATTGAAATGTTCTATTATTATATTATCTTTTCAAATTACCATATATTATTATATGGGTATTTTGAGGCAGTTTGCATCTTATTGATTGCTGGAAGATGTATTTGAATAATGAAAATGTTCATTTTGAATTGATTTAAATTGATAATTCAATCTTATGTCAGTACATCTATAATGTTTTAGAGTTTTTTTAGGAACTCTAAAATTAACGATTGCTACAATTTGTTTAATTGCATTATTTATCCCAATACAATCTATGATATTTTTTGGCTAGCCCTGCCAATTAGAAATTTGTGAAAAGGTGACTTTGACAATTACCAACATCATATAAAGACCAGCGATGGCCATACAATTGCTCGACAAACATACTGAAGATTCCAGATAAGTTTTTTTTAAAGAGGATCTTTTATAATTATCTTATATTGACAATTGTGTGCATTTATATAATGTGATATTTTAATTGTCTAAAAGAATATATGGCATGTATCGAAATTGATACTCATTTTTTTAGAAAGCATGATTAATCGAGGCAAATAGTGATAAGATCACTCCATATGACGTTGTATGTTGATAACCCTAATCATCATCATGAAACAAATTATTTGAGATAGACAATAAAATATCCTATTTTTAACTAGAGCTCTAAAATCTTAATAGAGTTTTGTCCGGAAGGCAAATTAAGTAATTATGGAGGAAAATTATCTATTTTGGGGACCTCCAAAAATTTAGAAACCACTACATATCACAAACACATAGTACATGGTTCAAACTCGCATTTCCCTATCTGCGTTAAGTTTTTCAATATCAGTATGCAATTCTCTCTTTTCTTAGAGCCATCAAATACTTAAGAATCTATAATAAGGATTACTAGAGACGCTGACTGCATACCCTATTATAAGATCGTTTCTCGGCATTAGGGGGAGATTTGACCAAACTTTTTATAGAATGCCGAGAAAATTTCATAAAATGAAAAGATCTTCAAACCCATGTATTAGTTTTATTGAACCAGAAGATTCAGAAATTGAACAAAAATCTGCTAGAAATATCAAGGAGTGACTATGTCCATAGAAATATTATTAAAATCCCCAAATAGGACTAAACTTTTTACCGATTTTCTTTATGCCAGAAGCATTAGAAATATTATCGGTTTCATAATTTGCAAAAACTAGATCTAGTGTAAAAATTTCGTCACTCCTAGAACATAAAATTTTATCCTGAAGATATTCATCTGGAAAACGAAAATCCCCAGTAAAATTGTAGGTGCACCAAATAAATAAAATACTGGGGAAGCGGAACAACCAAATTCAAAATACTATTGGGAAATGTCATCTATTTGGTTGATAAAAATGCCATGTGTATAAAAATATTTGCGAAATAGTTACAGTTGTCGACAACATATTTTGCCTCTATATATTGCTAATGAATACTTAAAATCTGGATCCAGAAATTAAAATAGTAGTTTAACGCCCGAAGCGTGCTAACTATTTTAGAAAAGAGCAATTAAGGCATACAAATCAAAACTCGCTAAAGAAAATATACACCAGAAAGTGTTATAATGTAAAGCGAGTTGAGGGTTTTACACAGAAACCCAATATGGTCATGGCATTATATTCCGCTATTTAAGAAAATTAGCAGAAAATAAATAAGATATGTAGTCAATAGACACAATTATCACATATTCTATATGGATAAGTCGGTTATTAATATCCCTGAATAAATAAGTTACTAAACTATGACCTTTTTCTACAAAGTATTGATTGAAAAAGGATTTTCTCCCCACGAAGAAAGGATGAAAATATATTCTCATATAGTATATGTTATTGTGAAATTTAAATGTATTTTCCTAGAAGGATATCTATAAATCCCTCTTGAAAAATCTAAATCAGTGGATTAAAAGTCATTATCTCGAAGGAGAAGGTACTTAAGGACCCGAAGTCCACTACTTCAAAATATAATAAGTAATTCCATCAGTTCATATGATCATTAAGAATATGATCAAATTCTATAGACAATCATGAAGATTGTGACATATATCTTCTCTACAACTTATTAAAACTTCAAGCCATGTAGAACTTGAAGATTGTTATCTTCAGGGGGAGATGAGGCTGCATTTACTTAAATCAATCCTGAAGATTAGTTCTTAAAAGGACCAACAGTTGCACTCTTTTTACAACATATGAATACATATATACCATGTACTCTTTTTCCCTCACTAGATTTTTCCCATTGGGTTTTTCTAGTGTGGTTTTTAACGAGGCATGAGTATAATATAATAAACGGGAAGAACGTTGCAAATAAGTACTTAAATAAGACGAACCCCGAAATCCTGAAGATTATGCCCTGAAGGTTCATGATTGTACTCTTTTTCCCTTAACTAAGTTTTTCCCACCGGGTTTTCTTAAGTTAAGGTTTTTAATGAGGCAACCAGGACTATATATGAGTTTGTAAATATCATGTACTATTTTCTTCAACTAGGTTTTTCCCACGTGGTTTTCCTAGTGAAGTTTTTAACGAGGCATGATTGTGATAAAATAATGTCCAAGGGGGAGTGTTATAATTATTATTTAGTGTGGACATTATGAGTGGATTATATAACTGTTGTAACGGTCATTGTATTTATGTATCCATTATTTCTTTCAGTTACATCTGTAATTATATAAACATCCCTTGTACTATGAAGAAGATGAATGAGAATGTCTCCTCCCTTTCTTCCTTGTCTCTATACTCTCTATTATCTCAATATTTACAATTCCTGCAAAACACCAGTTTACCGGTTAGGAGCTAAAGGCCAACGGGCACAACAAATCTTTTCCAACAGTTTCCATATTATTCTAGAATTGTATGTTTACATACTCTCATCATAAAAGGCAATTAATCCCTAAATTAGGATAAGTCATGAATTAATATATTTAACATCTGATAAGTAACCAAAGACATTGTGGTCTAGTGGCATCCGATGTCCTGGTTAACACTCTCACATAGGTGATGGGAGCTAGTAGTACTAAAAAAAACTCATCTCTAAAGTAGTTTAAGAGCTTATATTCTATATGTCCCTTCTAACAATTAAATGGCACATACACACAATCGAGTTTCACATCATATCACTTGTATCAGAGTTATGTTTTTAAAAAATATATGTTTTAGAATTAATCCTGAAGAAATTTCTAACTTAGAGATACACTTGAAAACTAGTCCAAAATATAAGAATTTATAACAATAAATAGAGTGTTTGACAATTAACAAATAATAAATTGGGTGAATTGTTACTGAGGGATAATCATGCAGGTGATTCAATTGATAAAAAAAAAAATTTATTACTGAAAAATGTTGTGTGCATAATCATGGAACAATGTCCCTATTTATAGGATTGAGAAACAATTACTCCTATTCTTACTCTAAATAGGTTCCTATATAATCCAAGGACCCTTATTTGGTTTAGGGTTAAAATGCCTACTACTTCTCTTACTCCCACCATATTTCCATGTTGCTTAGAATAAACTTCACTCCCTCACATACATCCTAGGCTAGCCCAACCCAAATCTTGGCCAAATACAATTGTATTATTATTTTTACATTATTTTAAAATTTGACGGTATATGTACTCCAATTTAATTAAGACAAGTTTATTTGCTTAACATCTAACCAATTATGACAGTACAACTACTTAATAAATTAGAGAAGTAAATGCAACTTTAAACACCACATGCATGTTAAGAACTAACACTATTTTAATACAAATTTGAACTTGAATTCAACATCTTTCAATTCAATAACTAACCTATCGTACAGATCAAGAATTTATAAATAATTATAAATATATACTCTAATTTCTAAATCTTAACCACAAAATAGAGTGAAACTAACATAGAAAAATGGTACGTCGCGTGGGGGTGACATTATGATTGAATATAAGAAAGTTGAGAATAACGTAACATAAACCAAACCCAAGTGTGGTTGTGAAATTGTTTTCAATGGCATGTATTGGTTGGATACATATTAAGGGTATGTTTGGTTTGCACATGGAAATCGGAATCAGAATGAGTATCAAATACTTGGTAATGGTAATGGATTTTGGTGAAATATTTTGCATGTTTGGTAGTAGGGTGGAATGAGAATGATTATTAATAGTTGGGGAAGAGGAGGGGGAAGGGAAATGAAACTCTAGGGTTGCAATTAATGGGGTAATCAAAACCCATAGCAGTGGTCTAAAAACCTGTCAACCAAACAATAACAATGACTTTGATACCTATTCTTGATAGCTAAACCTGTCAACCAAACACACTCTAAGTTACTAACTACAATTGTTATATCATGTACCAGGTTCACCTTATATCATGAATCATGGTCCAAAACGATATTCAAATTATGTAAACATATTATGTATCTTTAACATATTATGTACCTATTACAATTAAAATATTATGTACCTTCGGTTAATAAATTATGTACATATTATAATAGCATATTATGTACTTTTAGTTTATTCGCAGATACATAATTTGTTAACCGAAAGCACATAATATATTAATTGCTGATACATCATTCGAATATCATTTTTTTTTTAATCACGGTCCTTAATGTAAAGTGTGCCTTGGTTGAAAAAAAGTCCAGTTTCATAAGTTTTAAGTATACAAGTGTAGCCCTTTGAGGAAAAAAAAAAAAAAAAAAAAAAAAAAAAAGTGTGCCTTGGTTTATGGTATAATTTGCCTACTAAGTGCATGGTAGCCATAGAGCAAAAACAATTTCATTGTTTGAAAGGTAAGATTAAGGCAGCTCAACTACAGCAGTTTCCAACAACTGTCCTCGTCAGTTCACTTGATCAAATTCCCACTACTCACCCCCCTCACCCCAACCCCACGTTATCAAGTAGCTAGCTTAGCTAATAATACAAATATAAAATGAAAATTTCAACAATTATTGTTGGAACTTGGTCAACCAACAGAATCTTCTTGGAATTGGCAGGGAGTTCGACCAGCTACTTGGCTTTTGGTAGATTATGTTTCCCTTTCAATTGGATAGGTTAATGCTAATTTTAATGTTTTATGGTAAAAATTCCAAGAAAATTCTTGAACTACTTGTACAGTTTTGCTCATTTAGAATGTGACTGGTAAACAAACAGATAGAGTAGGATTAACACAAATCAGATCCGAGCTATCCGATCCTAGCTGATGGTTGAATCTTCAATTCTTTCTTCGGTGCCAATAGTTTGCTATATAAGGAATAGGTGTGGAGCAGATTGTGCTAGGTCCATTATACATAGATTAGATGCCATTGGTTGTATCTATATGTGTGGTATCACCATCATCATTGATATCACCATCACAATTACTAAAAGAATAGTTTCACTCCGGTAGACGTAGGTATATTGCCAAACCATTGTACGCAAATCTTGTTTTCTTTACTTTCTATGATTATTATTTCTTAATTCTTGGTTAATCTCAGCACAAATAAATATTAAGATGTATATTACTATCGAGTACAGTCACGAAAATTAACATTAGTTTTTCAATCATTGAATTTGCTTTGAGGAACATATTTAAATAACACTCAACATCTAAATCTTCAAAATCCTCACTAGACTATCGAAATGGGTTAAAAAGCTGGTTAATGAAGTCAAAGAAAGAATTGGTAATGAAAGAAATTTGCTAAAGGATGGTATTATTACATTTTAACTTGTAGAGTTCATGAACATGAGATGAAATTGGTAACAAAAGACAAATTATAGAACTGTCAATAGAGTCAAAGACAAAACATGATTAAAGTATTAGTTGAGAATTAAATTTAATTTAGAGATATCAAATTATCAATATACATGAAAACTAATTGAATTTGATATTAATTCGTACGCATATTGAATGGTCATACAAGTGTCAATAATATGAGAAAACCTACCTCACCACAAGCTAAAAATTGTGTGGGCTTCATAGACTTGTATTGGATTAGAATCCTCTAACTCTAGACTGTACCACATCAAACAAGTTGATGGGCTTTATGATTATCCCACGGGCTAATTTTTTTAGATAAAAATTATATTTTATTTTAATAATTAATTTTATTTCATTACTTATTATATTTTAATATACAATTATGAAAATATATGTTTAAAATTTATAAATACTTAATTACTACACATAAATCACATAACTATAACTTGTAATCATTTTGATATTTTAATTTATATTACATATACTCCGTAGTAAATAATAATATATAATATAATTTAAAAGCATTTATATATATAATTTTTTAAAAATACCAATATAAAAATGATATTACAACTTGAAAACAATTTTTTTTTTTAAAAATATTTAATATTGACCCCTGGCTCTCTGAGACCCGCTTTTTCTTGGACCAAAAATGTTTGATCCTAACCTCTCATCGATCAATGTACAGGTAGGTTAGAGTTGAGGTCGTGAACTTTTGTCCATTTTGACACATTTTGCAGTTTTGGTCTGTGAGTTTGCATTGGATGCTTCTTATTTGAAGTCTACAAGTGATCATTTTGAAAGGGAAAATACTATATATATCTTCTGTTATTTTTTTTTTCTCACAAATCTTTAATGTAGACATTATTTCTTAACGCTCACCTACATGATAACAATATGTTATTTATATTTATTACATGATGAAATAAAATTGATAAAGTAAAATTTAAGAATACTTATAGTACGTCTTTTGAAGGAAGTTTTTCATTTTTGGGTTCACAAGTTGAACCTTTTGAGGCAGAAAACACTCTGGCTAACAAGGGTTTGCAGTTCTTGTATGTCCGCAACTCTGCATGGCTCACCAGCTCCGATTGCCTACAATTCCATAGGTTGGAACCAAACTATGGAATTGTAATTTCACAATGCCATAAAGTTTGGTAGAAATGGAAGTGCATGCAATTCCATCCTACCAAACACCCCATTAACATATTGTACATTTAGTATTAAAGGATTGCACTTATAAAAATGTAAAAGTGCATTGCATTTAGGGTTTGGATTTTAGAATTTATGACTGAGTCTTTTTATTTTATTTGGTTTAGGGGTTCGTTTTTTACTAGTTAGGGTCTAACATTTGCAGTTTAGATTTAAAATTTAACCTTTTCATTGATTTTTTAAAATTACCCTAAATTGCATATTTAGTTGTTACATAATGCATATTTAAATGTTTAAGTTTGGAAAGTGAAATTGACGATAATTATGAAAATGTCGCCGTATTTTTTTTTAATTTGATATGATCCGTCTATTTTTACCGATGTAGGCCGAGACTGGTTCTTAATTAGTTTTCTCCTTTGATGGTGTGTTCTCATGGGATCATAAGCCTATATATATATATATATATATATATATATATATATATAACAGTGCAATGATACTCACAACCACTATTTGTTCGTCTGCACTAGGTAAATCTCGATCGCATTGTGAGCTTAGCCGGTAAAGGACTACAAGGAGGTAAATCAGCTTAAACTTCTCACAAGTCACAATTAATCAGTTCAAATAAAAAAGTTTGTATAAATTACTCCCATAAATAATTAAAATTAGAACTTTATGATTACCAAGTTAATAACCTTATATCAAATAATGGAATATTGGGGTCTCTAAAGGATGCAGCCTTCCAAAAAATGGCGTATGCCACACAAGGTATATATATATAATTGTTAATTAATGATATGATGCATCTGAAAATACGTGACCACGTCAACATACACCAAGAAGTAGAGTCGCCGTTGAATATCTGTCATTACACTCCCTACTTCTAAGGCAGTTGAATAGGAGCGACAATTCATCTGGTATCTCTGCATCCCCTACTTTTGTTCCCATATCTTTATCTTCAACTTTGCCAAAATCCCTAACTCCATCATACACAAACACTCTTTGACGACAATAATCTTTTCCTAACAATAAGCTCTACTTAATTATCTCCAATAACTCTCACTCTTTCTCTTGACCATGCATTCTCACAACCTTCTCATGGTAAATATATATCTGCATGCATGCATATATGCTTTTCATTTTTACCCCATTTTATGCATGTTCATCTTATTTTCAACTTGTTGATGCGTTTTTAGCGTATGTATCCAGAGATCTGTTGTTTACTTACAACTTCCTGAGGAGATTTGTTTACCTGGCCTTGAGAGATCATTGCGTGGTTGAAGTGGGAAAATATCGATGGAGGAAATCAGGGAAGAAGACGATGATCACACGACCAAGGATGGAACAGTGGATATACGTAACGAGCCTGCTGATAAAACTAAAACTGGAACATGGAAGGCCTGCCCGTTTATTCTTGGTACGATGAATCTTCGTTCTTTTATAATGTGTGGGCTTGAATTGACATTATGTGACATATAAATTCATATAATTCTGTGTAGCTAGCTAATTTCTCACGAATTGGGCAGGCACGGAGGGATGTGAGAGGTTGGCGTACTACGGTATGAGCACTAATTTAGTGAACTATCTTCGTCAACAGCTCGACCAAAATAATGTGACGGCATCAAAGACGGTCACGAATTGGCAAGGAACCTGCTACGCGACACCTTTGCTGGGTGCCTTCCTGGCTGATTCCTACCTCGGAAGATATCGAACCATTGCCTGTTTTTCTACCCTTTATGTCCTCGTAAGCAATTCATCATATCAATTTTTTTTTTAAGGTAATGAAGGAAACCCGTAGCCACTACTTTTAAGGTATGCACTAGCAAATCCTGCCCGCAAAGACAAACCAACCTAAATTGTCATAATTGACGGACTCAAACTAAGAATGCCAATAAGCTCCTCCCATGAAAACTAGCTCAAACCAGGTTGCTCCTGCTAGGAACCGATCAAGCGAGGAAGGGTAATAGGTTGCTCATGTGGGAAACTAGCTCAAACCAAGAATGCCAATAAGTTGCTCATGCCAGGGCGACCAATAGGTTGCTCTTGCAGGGAATCAATTCAAACCAAGAAGGCTAATAAATTGCTCATGTGGGGAACCAGCTCAAACTAAGAATGCCAATAGGTTACTCTTGTGGGAATTGGCTCAAGCCAGGAAAGGCCAATAAGTTACTCTTTGCCGGGAAGCGCAGCCAAGATGGCCTCCCCTACTAGGGACATAGATTCAAACAAAAAAAAAAAAGCCAATAGACCGCCTTTATTGGGTGAGAATTGAACTTGGAACAATGTGGTTACTAAGCCAACAATCAGAACAACTTGACTGGGTTGCATCCATTTAGTTTAGTTTCCTTGTTTTCATGTATCTTTGGGCTAATTTTGCTGCTAATAATTATAGGGAATGGCTTTGTTAACCATGTCTGCTTCCATCAAAGGGCTAAAACCAGCGTGTGACAAGGAGGCTTGCCACCCGACAGGGGTGCAATCTGCAATATGCTATGTTGCACTCTACCTAATTGCTTTCGGAACTGGTGGGATCAAACCATGCGTCTCCGCCTTCGGGGCTGACCAATTTGATGACAACGACACAAAGGAAAAGGAAACCAAGAGTTCCTTTTTCAACTACTTTTACCTAGCAATCAATATGGGTGCTCTGTTTGCTACCTCGGCTCTCGTGTGGCTTCAAACCCATGTGGGATGGGGATGGGGGTTTGGCATTCCGGCAGTCACCATGGCAATTTCAGTGCTGTTCTTCTACGCAGGTACTCGCCTTTATAGGTTCCAAACGCCCGGAGGAAGTCCCCTCACTCGAATATTGCAGGTTTTGGTTGCATCTATTGGGAAAACCCGCGTAAGAGCCCCTGCTGATAAGTCTCTTCTTTATGAGACTAACGATATAGAATCCAACATCAGGGGGAGTCGCAAACTCGAGTACACCTATAAGTTTAGGTAAATATACATACATTTCGGGCAAACCCTGTCAAATTGATTGTTAACTAAGTATCCACAAGATTACAAGCTAACTACCAGCCAAGCGTTTGACAACCTAGGTTGGTTTATTACGTTCATTTGACATTTTGTTGGCTAGGGTCATAATGTTGGTTTCCCTTGTCACTCAAAAAATTATAATTGGACTGTTGATTTGATACTATAATGTTACAAGTTTGACTTTACACTGGAGCTACTGACCATATATGAACAACCTAAGCTACTTTTACATTATTGTGCTCCTTTGTTGATTTGCGGACCAAGCTTCCCATGCGAAAGGAAATTGCGAACTGAGGAATGCACGATAAGTACTGCACGGATGCACCGAATCTACTGCATTAATGCACTGAAACTACTACACTAATGCACCATGGTTCTGTGCATTCATGTAGAACTTTGCATTCTTCAGAAGTTATGAATGCACCGAAACTATTATATGAATGCACCATGTTGTTGTGTATTTATGTAGAACTTATAGTGCATTCTTCAGAAGTTTGTAGGTTTGCATGAGAAGGCTGGTTCTCATTTGAATATATATATATATATAGTGGAATATGTATATATGTTGTCTTTGGAACTAATTCTTGAGGCCTTTAATGATGTGTTGGAAAGTCAGGTTCTTGGACAAGGCTGCAATAGAAACGGAACATGATAGGAGGGATAGAGGAAGAGTGAGTCCATGGAAGCTTTGCACCGTGACACAAGTGGAGGAGTTAAAATGCATCATTAGCTTGCTTCCCGTATGGACCACCGGAATAGTCTTCTGCGCGGTGTACAGCCAAGTGAGCACCATGTTCGTGCTGCAAGGCAACACCTTGGACCAGCACATCGGCCCCTACTTCAAGATCCCCTCCGCCTCGCTCAGCATTTTCGACACCATCAGCGTCATCTTCTGGACGCCCGTCTACGACCAAATCATCATCCGCATCGCCCGCCACTTCACCGGAAACGAACGAGGATTCACCACTCTCCAGCGGATGGGAGCCGGCCTGGCCATCTCCATATTCTCCATGGTCTCCGCCGGGCTTCTCGAGCTCTACCGGCTCGCCTACGTGAGGAAGATCAACGGCTACGATCTAGATACCATCCCCATATCCATCTTCTGGCAAATCCCGCAGTATTTTCTCGTGGGATGCGCGGAGGTTTTCACGTTTATTGGACAGCTAGAGTTCTTCTACGATGAGGCGCCTGATGCTATGAGAAGCATATGCGCCGCCCTGGCTCTGATGACTAATGCCTTGGGGAACTATCTTAGTACGCTTCTCGTTATGGTGGTCACTAAGGTCACCACTCGGCACGGGCAGCTTGGGTGGATTACGGATAACTTGAACCGCGGCCATCTCGACTATTTCTACGGCCTTTTGGCTATCCTCAGTGCTGTTAACTTCATTTTTTACCTCTGGATTGCTAAGCTTTACACTTACAAGAAGGCGGTACCGATTCCATCATGATTGAAGTCAATCGTTTGGTTTGATTTTCTTGTTTTTGAACTTTCTCAATAATATCTTTTGGAAAAGAGGGCAATATTATATTGTCATCAACATGTAACATTTTGTTTGTATTAACATACTATTGATGAGATATAGTGTATAAAGTTCAATGTCTTTCAGTAAACACAAAAATACTTCATCTAAAGTTTTGAGTTAGTGTTTTAAAATGCCCACTTTTACCATTTTAAATGCAACACAAACAAAAGATATCAACTATGACAAAGGTACATTATTTATATTTAACATTTCGTATCAAAGTCACTTTCGAAATTACCTCCTTACGGCATTATCTTCGATATTATTTCTAAAGTTTTGACTTGTACCTAGTATAAAAATTAAATCGTAAATAGTTTAAATCAAGTCTCATAAAATCAAGCATATGAAGTGGGAGAAAGAAGTATCTATATATTTACATCTACCACTACTTATATATTCCTTTACTGCTCTACACAACTCACACCACTGGGTTGCACAACAAGCATAATCGAATGCACAATTTTATTACCTAGAATGCGTACATATACACCAACATCCAAATATAGATAATATTATACTAAAAAATATTAATATTATACTAAAAAAAACAAGCAGGAAAAAATAAAAAATACTAATCACTTTCAATGATGAAGAAATCACGACTCGAATTCACAACCGTGATAATCCAAGAAAATAGGAAATAAATCTTATCACATCTACAATAGTTACAAAAAAAAAATGCTACTACCCCTAGTTTAAAAAAATATCAATCTATGCAAGTAAAAAAATGAACGCACGAAATTAGACCACACGTTCTCATGGTATCATATGAATACAACTCTCTCTCTCTCTCTCTCTCTCTCTCTCTCTATATATATATATATATATATATATATATATATATATAGAATTTTATTCAAATGTGGCCGCGCCCTTACGTACGGCCGTGCGGTTTACACCACTCAATGTTGAGAAATGCACCACTCAATATTAGGAAATGCACCACTCAATAACATTGAGTGGTGTATTTCATATTTAAGAAACACACCACTCAATGTATTGAGTGGTGTATTATTAACATTGAGTGGTGCATTTCTTAACATTGAGTGGTGTAAACCGCACGGCCGCACGTAAGGGCGCGGCCACACCTGAACATGACCCTATATATATATATATATATATATATATATATATATATATATNTATATATATATATATATATATATATATATATATATATATATATATATATTCAAATGTGGTCGCGCCTTTCCGTGCGATCGGTACGGTTCGCACAACTCAATGTTAGAAAATGCATCACAATGAAAATACACAAAAACACCAAAAAACACACCACACACCCAAAATAATGCACCATAACTCCCCTGCCCCTAATCGTGCATTTGCTAATACTGTGTGGTGTATATTTGCATGCCTAGTGGTGTGTTTTTTGGTTATGCGTATCTAATGATGCATATTTGTGTGGTGCATTTTCTAACATTGTGTGGTGTATATTTTTATACATAATGGTGCGGCCACACTGACCGCACATTAAGGGGCGGTCATACATGATTATGACCCTATATATATATATATATATATATATATAAGTGAAAGCTATTATCTTTTTAATCTTTATCCTAGAAGAATATGAATGTCATATATTATAATTATTCTAAGTATACTTTATCTTCTCTTAAATCAAATCTTATATGTTTTAACACAAATTTTAATTTTCTTTTCCAAATCTGTATTGCTTTAATTAAAATGTACATTTTATTACAAGCTAACCTACTATGCATGAGACAAAATTTCTCTCTATTTTAAGAATTTAAATGCAAAAAATTTATTACTGAGTATCTAATTAGTTTTATACGAAATTTTTTTCTCGAAATATCAGCAAAAGTTTACCAGATGAGTAGTTCACATATATCAACAATTGAGATCTCAATCATATATACGAGGAAAACTTATGAATTCATATGTTATAATTTAATTTGCATAACTCTTTAATAATTACCATTCGACAACATCAATAAGTCTATTATAATCATGTTAATTTTAACAAAAAATAAGTTAAGTTTACTTACTTATCAATATTGCATTAAGAAAGACTTAATTTATTTTAATATAAAAATTGTTAAAATATCATTTTTATTCTCGAATATAACTATCTACAACAATACTCATCTTTACAACTATTTTTTTTATTACGAGTTGAAAATACTCATTTTGATTATATTAAAAATAATTATTTTTATTTTATATTAATTATTTAATATTTAAAAATTTTTCCAAGTATTTTTTATTTTAATTTTCATGTTAGTCATTAATTTAATCATGCAATGCACACATTATAACTAATACACACACACTTGATTAAATTAATTTTAATTTTTGAAGACTTAATTAATTTGATGATCAACTTAGTGATCTTCTTATACATACGTATTGTTTTTTATTTTGATTATTCTTGTTGCTAACTAAAATTATTTTGGCATACGATTTATTAATTTATAAGTAATTTATTAAATTCTCAATTATTTGTTATGTTTTTTTTTTTATGTTTGTATATAACAAGGATATATTAGAGATTATAAAAATTTTCATGGAGAAGTTTAAACAAATCAAACATATTAATTAAATTTGCAAGTAATTTAGTTGTTATGTTTCATGAGCAACACTAAACATGCTAATTAATTTTTTTCTGTAAAATTATTCTAATCAAACATATTACTTAGAAATATTTTTCTGAGAATTTAATTGATAAGAAAGTATCAAACCACCTCTAAAAGCAAATATATATATACTTTTATGTCAATCATATGAGTTACTAGGTTACAATAAAATACCAAAAAATCAAATTTAAAAATAATTAAAAAATATTGACGAAAATAAGCAAAAAAGAAAGAATTGATTTGATCCTTGAATAGTGAACATCACAGGTAAAATGAGATAGATATGGAGTACATATATGTGTATATATATTAAAGTTCCATATTTAATACATTGGCAATGACTTTTAAATTTATTTTTTTTTCTTTTCCATTTGTTATTCCATTGTTTAAAAGTAGGGGAGGCAAAGGTAATGGGTTTTATAATTGCTTAAATATTTGAATCCAATAGTAAGATAACACAAGTAGGCAAACAAACAAAGTAATGTGTATCAAATCCCATAATAGAGTACAAAAGTCTCTAACCAAACAAAACATATATTTATACAGTCTAGGTACATGATGGATACAACTATTCATTTTGTGTATTGTTCGACAACCAACTTTAATTTGGGATTACACATAGGGACAACTCTAGTCAAAGTAGTCGGACAGATGGCTTGGTAACCACAAGGTTCCAAGTTCAACTATACTCCATGTATGAGCTGTCTATTGACTTTCTTGATTTGAGGTGATTAACTATGAACAACTTATGCTGGTTTATCTTCTTGTGGTCCTTTGTCAGCTAGAGTAGAGTCACATGGCGAGCTTCACCCAGTATGCACTTTTGGGTAGCAATTGTGAACTTTCTCGTAAATCAAAAGTGTAATAACATCTATAAACAAGTGATACCTTTAATTCTTGACCCCTTTTTACCCCATATTTTATCTAATTTTTGCTTACAAAGTGCTTTAATGTGAGTGGAATCTATGACTTGTTTGTGTGGTTTGATGTTTTTAGATAAAGTGAGTCACAACGAGTCAATAGGAGGCTTTTTAGAGCATAATGGAACAATTTTGAAAGCCAGGATTTCACTCAAGGAGGATCGGAGCAGTAGAACGTGAAGCAGGAGAAGAAGCATGAAAAATGGCCTCACACGGCCACCCAAACGGCCGTGTGAGTGGTTGTTTGCCCCCGTCACCATTTTGTTCAACAGATGCACCACATGGCCGTGTGGGAGGCCGTTTGCTCTGTACTCTGCACAGTATTTAAGCTTATTTTCTCCATTTTGTGCCCAAGTTAGAACCCTAGATAGCTTAGACTAGTTCTCTTTCATTTCCTTAGAGCAAAATAGCCTAGCCTAGCTTAAATCTACTTTAGTTACTCATTTTGGAGCATTGTATTGAAGATTTGGAGTGGATCTCAACAACTCTTCTCCTTCATTTAATACCAAAGTGGTTTATTTCTTCATCTTCTCTCTTCTTTACATTTATTGCTTATTTATGGTTTCTTTACTTGAAATTGCTATGCTTACCTTCCAAATGAATGAGTAGTACTTTATTTGGGTTATATTAGGTGGTTATTACTTCTATTGATGTTACCTATGTAATTATTGCATAAAGGGGTTGAACACCCACCTAGGGTTCTTGAGTTTGAATTAGGTTTTATTTCTCTTTCAATAGTTATTGCGCAGTGATTATTGCTTGCTCTTGGAAAGTCTTTCATCATAATGGAATTGGATGGAAGACTTGAGCCTTGAGCCTTCCCAATCTCAAACCCAATTTCCATTCTATGGAAATAGAGGTAGATTGGGGCTTACAAAACTTTTTTCTTAAAGAATTTGGGTTGATACACCATGGAAATTGGGCAACCCTTATTCTAATCTTTGTGAAAACATGGATTTCTTTGTGCTTATCTAAAGAACCTAAGTATAATGTTCTTCCCCCAATCTAAGTGTCAATGCATCAATAGGGTAATACACCTAATTTAACCCATCTTTCTCAATCGATTTATCTCCTAGGTTTTATTCTGCTTTCCCTTATATCCAAAATTCCAAAAATATTCTAGTTCCTAATTCCAACCCAAATATGATTTACTTGGATCCTTATGGATTCCAACACCTTGGTGCCTAGAGTTTAGGTAATCGCTCTTTACGCGCCATAAATCCCAATCTCCAGTGGAAACACACACATTTTCCTCAACATCTCTTCCATCTAGCTCCAGAGCCTTCAGATATAGATACGCCTTATTTAAAAACAAACAAAAGGCGAAAAACAAATCAATCTCAGATTTTAAAATGCAGAGAGAATGAAGGGAACCTTCACAATTTACTACAACCTTCATCTTGGTCAATGTTCGTCCCTATGCAACAAATGTGTTAAGAACAACGTAATCGTGATGTCTATTTACACCAATGATACCTCTCTCCCCTTCGCTAAATCTATGTCTATTCGCGGCGACCAAAACTCTAACTTGGAACACATGTATTTTTTTAATCCAAGTACAGTTAAGAATGTATCTCCCTTTCATTTAAAAAAAAAAAACATTTCCTTTTAAGCTTTCAATTTTCCCTCATAATAACACATGTATTTCCCATCTACATGGAGAGTTGTACTGTCATCCATGACCATGAGGTCTTCTCCAACTACAACTGTCATATACTACTGCAACCACATATCACCAAAACAATAAGAATTTATAAGGAAGATTTTGCGCAAAGATGGACAATAAATAAATCTTCCGTTTAATTACACAAATTTTAGAATAAATGAGATTCTTGCTTTATTTGTTTTCTATCTTTGCACAAAATCTTCCTTATAAATATATATTACTGGTTGTTTTAATAACCTTAGTATTATTAAATTTGGAGGGTTAATTATTAATATCCTATTTGGTTCAATTATTTTCAAACAATCTACCTTTTAAATTCTTGATACTACCAATTCTTTTTCATTTTCCCTTTTAAATCGAAATAAACTTATTATTAATAAAAGTTTGACGGAAAAATACAAAGGAGGATTTTATTTTTATTAATAGTATAGATAGTATAGATTATATATTAAATATTAGTATTTATGAATATAATTAATCAATTATAAGATATAAATATTACATTAATTTCAAATTTGGGTAACGACCGTGATCCCCTAGCATATATATATATATATATATATATATATATATATATATATATATATCAATTGCATATACTATCAACTGCTTATATTAGTTCGTGATCTCCTAGCGTATAGAATTGTATTATGTCTTAAAATATAATAAGTATCCAAATACTCTTGATTTCCATTTTTGTTTTCTACCATATATATAGAATTAAAAAATGTAAACAAAATATGTACCCTCTATATGTAAGTTATTCAATATAGAGGATAATATTACGTAATATAAATATTGTAATATATTAGTAAATATATTCTTATTGTATACAGTAAATAGTAAAAAAAAAAAAGAGACTAATTTACCATGAATATCAATTACTAATATCAATTATTGTATACGTTAATATTATATTTTTAAAAAAACAAATTCTTACCATGAATATCAATTAGTGTATATATAAATTAGTACTCCATATATTAAATAGCAATATTTTATTAAAATAGATAAAATATTATTGATTAGTTTAACTAGATGTGCGTGTGTAATATTTATATTTACATTTCTTTCGGTAAATTTACAGGGTCTTTCTCTCCGGTGGTCCGGGGTCCACCCACGTTCGCTCCGAGAGGCACAGGAGCTGGCACAAAGAGAGCTCACTTGCCACTTGAGCTACCCCGTTAGGTTATATTTATATTTATATTTACATAATAATGCGATTATCGTGATTTGGAAAGCATATTACCGTGAATTACGTTATTACCGTGAGAATTACGGTATAATTTATGTCCACCATGGAAATTATGTATAATTTGTGAAATTGGAAACACTATTACCAATTAATAGATATTAGTTAATTTTCATATAACATTTTCTTACCAATTATCTATACTATTAAAGTTGAAGAGGGAGATTTTATTTTTATTAAAAAAAAAAAGAAATAGATAGATAGATTATTGATTTTCATTCCTTATCCTATTTTATTTATTGATATTTTTAATACACACAAAATTTTGTCATTTAATATATTTATTATTACACTCTCGATCTCATTTTATTTACATTTTTTTTGAAAAATGCATTTTACTTGTATTATTTACTCTTCATTCTGCAAATTAATTATTTTTCTTTAAGAGTAATATCAATTCGTATATATTAAAATTATTATTATTATATATTAAATATTAGTATTTATGAATATAATTAATCAATTATAAGATTATTAAATATTACATCAATTTCAATTTTGGATAATAGTTGTGAGCCCTTAGCATATATATCATTTGCTTATATTATCAATTACTTATATTAATTCGTGATCCCCTAGCGTATACAATAAATAGTAAAAAAAAAAAATCTTCTGGACAATTGATAAGTATTCAACATATTCTTAATAATATTTATCAAATATATTCATATCATATTTAACATAACTTTAATTTGTTTAATTTTTTAATATTTTTTTATAAGAGTTAATTCCATTTTTTGTCCTAGATTTATATGTGACAATCCACTTTCTTTTTTATTAAAACATCCTCATTTGGTCCTAGTATTATTGTGGCATGACCAATTTTGTTCCTCCATCAACAAAATCGTTGAAATATCGTTAAATACAAAGTCATTTCAATCTTTTCTATACAATGTATGTTAAACCACTATATTTTTTATGTTTATTTTTTTGGAAACATTATAATTGAAGATCGAAATGTCATTGTATTTAACGATATTTAAACTGATTTGTTGATAAAAGACCAAAAATGGTCATGTCACAATAATACTAGGACCAAAAGTGGATGTTCTAATAAAAAAAGACTAAAAGTGGATTGCCACCTATAAATCTAGGACAAGAAATGGAATTAACACTTTCTATAACTTTTAAATTTAAAAATTTTTATCTAATAATATTTTTGATGTAGTTTAGAAATATTTAAATTTTATATAGTAAAACTAGACTAAACTAAATATTGCAAAATACTAAATTGTAAATCCCTTAAGGGGATATATTACTTACCAATTATTTAATCGATATTATATTGAATTTTTATGTAAAGTCTACTTATTATTAAAAATATAAATAAATTTAAAATTGAATCTGAAACAAAGCAGACAAATTTCAAAGTTGAAATATGAAAAATAAAACATAAAATGTGTTATTGTACAGGGATAAATGCCTGTTGCATATCAACCCTAATATTACCATTTATCCTATTATGTTATTCCCTAATTAATATGTCTTTTTTACACGGTATTATAACAACGTAAAAATAATACACAGAATTTGCAAACAATAATATTACCAATTATATTATAGAACTAGTTATCAAACGCGCGTTGCGCGATTAAACCAATGCTCAATGCGTATTTTTAAATTAGTGTTCCTTAATTGGTTAAAATAGTCATATAATAATGAGAGAGAAAAGAATGCTAAATTAATAAAAATCAAAGAAATAGTCTCGACGCTTATATATTTTAATAAAACA
Source organism: Ipomoea triloba (assembly GCF_003576645.1). Classification (NCBI taxonomy): domain Eukaryota; kingdom Viridiplantae; phylum Streptophyta; class Magnoliopsida; order Solanales; family Convolvulaceae; genus Ipomoea; species Ipomoea triloba. Next base: position 5,302,517 of record NC_044930.1, read on the forward strand.
TAACGAAATTGTAAATAGCTAAATTACAACTAAAGTAAGCAGAAACAAATAAACCACTTGCATGGGAGCAAATGACGTGCCGTCATTGTCACTTGTTTGGACACCGGTCCGACCATTTAAAATCCATGTGTAATTGTATTTATGATCAAGTACTTTATAGTTCGTCCGGACAGGTTTGACAATGACATTTGAGATGATGTAACCATTTGTTGGTTTGTAAAGTGATATCATACATTCCAATGTCAGTATCAAACACTAATGATTGAACCTGAGTTCCTTGCATTTAGATATAACATTTACAATGACGTTGGTGGTGGATGAGAGCATATTCATAATAATAATATAATAATAATAAGGAGAAATTTTTTACTATTTACTTACAGTTTCATCCTCAAGGACGATGAGCATATACTTTGAGAAATATGTTCATAAAAGATGTTATGAAATAATATAATGGGAACCACAACATTACATGCAATTATACAAGTATAGATGATGAACAGATTATACAATAGATATATTTACATAACGATATGAGAACCACAACATTACATACAATGATACAAGTATAGATGAACAGATTATACAATAGATATATATATATTTACATAACGATATTGAAGTTATACTAATTAATGAATATACCATCATTGATTTTTTTTTTTAATGTAATCATTATGAGTACAAATACAAATAATAGAATTAGCATGATAATATTTTGACAATCATACCTATATAATGATCTAGTTAGGAATCTATACAAAATTGTATTATAAAATTCTACTAAGACTTCAATATTCTAATTTTAAGTTAGGAATCTATACAGAATTATATTATTAGAATATTGCCAATTTGTTTGAAAACTGCAATAAAGAAACAAATTGCCTAAAGAATTTAATGTTAAACTTCCATTATATTTAACGGAAAGAATTTGGTAAAATTATAAATGATTAGGATATATTAGGAATTTAATTGGAGGTTGCACAATAAGAAGAACACAAAGTACAATATGTTATAACAGACTATTACACCGACATTTTTTAAGTTCCAGTTAGGAGTCTAACATTATTGGCTCTTATTATAAGTGTAGATATCATACATAGTATTACCAATTATGCTATTATGTTAGTACCTAATTAATATATCTTTTCTATACGGTATTATGTTATTACGTTAATACGTGAATATAGAAACAATATTACCAATTAATAGATATTAGTTAATTTTTATTTTACATTTTCTTACCAAATAAGCTTTATTAATTATTTGACCAATAAAATATATTTAATTAATTGACTACAAAAGTTTTGGCGAAAAAAATGAAATAAAGGGATTTTACTTTTATATATAATATAAGATTGATTACCATCTTGTGACGAGTTAATTATATAGAAGATATCATAAAAAGAGTTGAATAACACTATCTTCCCCTCCTATGTTCACCACTATGAGTGAAAAAAAAATGGATCTACTTAGTAATCAAATATAAAAAGTGCAACCAAATAGTGTTGCGGGATATTAGGAGGTGTGTGTAGCATCACTCAAAAGAGTGTATGTTGACAAATTATGTTATAGACTCGGGTTCACCTTACAAGGTGAACCCAAGTCCAAAACACGCGTATGGAATAACAGTGTCGTTAGTGGCACCGTTTCTTCTGCAATATTTTTTTGTGAATATAGAATTCAAAAAGTGTGTTATACTGTTGAATATAGAGTTATGTAATTGTGAATATAAATTTAAAAATTGTGGATATAGAGTTCTGCAATTGTGAGTATTGAGTTCTGTAATTGTATATTGAGATCTAAAATTGTGAATATAGAGTTCAAAAATTATAAATATAGAGGAACGAATTCTAAAGATAAATGGCAAGTTAACGGAAAGGGAGGAAGCAATTTTTATTTATTTATTCAGACGACGTCGTTTTGAAGCAAAACGACGCCGTTTTTGAACCGGGTACATGGTATAACAACTGATTTATGTTACACTAGGTTAAATACAAAAGGAGTCCAATAAAATAATGACACTTCATGAAAAGATAAGTTTAAAAGAGAATGTAACAACACTCATCAAATAAAGTAATTTCATATCAGCGTGGGTCCAACGCTATCTGTAGTTTGTTATTTGTGTTTATCTTTTTCTTACAATTGGATCCAATTTCTTGTTGTTAGAGCCCATAAAGGTATAAATAAATTTGACTAAATGAAGTCTAAAATGTAATCTAATAGTTCTAAGAACAAGAAGTTGTTCCCAAAGATCCAAAAGTAGGTGTGTGTGTTTTGTGGTGTTTAAGACTATATCCAATTTTCCTTTATTCTATAAGTACATAAGAATTTCTCACTCTCATAATTTTAAAATTGCTATATCATTATTGGTCATTTGGTCTACAATATATTGCTTGTAGGTTTTTTTTTCACTCTCCTCTTTTGCTAAAACTCAAGGGGTAGAAAAGAAAAGAATAAGAAGAAAAAGGGAAGAAAACGAAAAACCCAGAAAAAGAACGGACGGAATCTAATATCGAACGCCGGTGACCCGACCCGCCAAAGTTGAGCGCTCCGTACATCCACCTTCACCGGCCGGCGGTCTTTGTTCCGAAATCGTCGATACTCGAACATACAGCGTATGCTTGAGTGTGTATCTGTACAAATTGGTATGAAGTTTATTTCTATATACTTGTTATCTCTAGCTCACTGCTCTTTACTTTCTTTTTCGTCGAGATCTCTCTGTATATGCACACATGCATCATATATAGGTTATATACATATGTATTTTGTAGTCTACCAGTGAGCTGAGCATTGAGACGATGTGTATTGGAACAAACTCGAATTCTAGGGTTTCACGTGTTTTGGAAGTTGTACGGATAATTAACTTAGTCGTTCTACTCTGAAGTTACATGGATTTGAGATGAATGGTTTAAAAATGTTAATTTCTTGGATTTAAATATTGTACTGTAATGGTCTCCAATATATCGGGAAAGATGATCAGTTTTGTTTTGAGTTTGTTGAACATTGACTCTATTTTGCAATTAACGCATTTAATTTAGTGAGTGGAAATAATAACTATTTATTGCATTCAGTTGAATTTTCATGTTTGATCCTATACTTCATTACTTTGTTTTGCTGCTCTAAACCTTGGGTGGTGTGATTTTAGAATGTAATGAGTTTTGTAATTTAACATCAGAGTTGAATTTGGGGAACAGTTGATAGCAGAGCTTGGTTGTTGGATCAATGGCTGGATTGAAGCGAAGAGTGGAGCAGGGGATAGTCAAAGGATGTTCAACTGTAGAACCAGAAAAATGTCTCTTTGGAAAGTATTCTGATGCAGAAATGCTTGTTCAGTTGAGAAGAATTGCTCTGGATCCCTGTGATCCAGAAGTTACCCTAAAAAATGTTGGATCATTGTTCAGCCAGACACTAAGAGTGCGAGAAGTCTTGTCTCTCAGCCAGACCGACTGTCCACGGGTAAGTTCAACTTGCTATAATTCTTGATGACAATAAACTAACTGTGCCCAACTTCTCTATTGGCTCTGGAACCTGAGAATAGTTCTCAATTTGGAAAAGATAGGCTATATTTTGGACCAAGATCCTTTTAGTTTTCTTGCTATGGCTAATAGCAAGCACCATATGAGAAATCGTCAGATGATGATCTTAGGGTTTGGAGTTAAATCATAGCCCCAATGATGAATGAGCTTCAGGAAAAGGCATAGGGAAGCATTTAGTATTAGGCTAGGTTTATTGTGTTTTGCATTGGATTCCAGTTTTGCATGTTTGTATGTCTTTTAACATCTAAACCTTAAGTTTACATAATAGAAATGAATGCCTCTCCTCATATGTATATTAACAGAGAAAACGAAAGCTTCAACAGTATGTCAAAGAGAAGTTGAGAAGTGCTCCAAAGCTTGCTTTGGAGGCGTTTGACCAAGAAAGTGAAGGAAAAAAGAGTAGAAAGCAGTTGACCCATATGTCTAGTGTTTCAAGCTTGCTCGGCTCTGTTAAATCAACAAGAAGTTCTCAACAAAAACCTATCTCAACCTCACATAGCACAAAGAGCTTATTAACATTTGAGGACAGTTTTCAAGAGCGGGTATTTTCAGAATCCTATCTAGATGCTGTAAATATGGAACCTCCAACCAAGTATATTTCCCCTTTAATTGACTCTGATGAATCTGTAAATGGTTCAAACCCATTGAGTCCTGTGGACCTAACCCTAACCCCTACTAAAGGGCCCTTGCTGGCCTTGAATGAAGTGATTAACAATTCAAAGTCCTTGGCTACGAAAGGCAAACGTCTTCAATCACCTCGCCGGTCCATTCGGTTATTAAACTTAATTGGTGATCACTTGCAGACGATGGTTGTTCCAGTTGGGCCTCGCTTCCAGGCTGAAGTTCCTGAGTGGACTGTTCCACTTGGCAATGTAAGAGCTGATAGTGCTGACGGTGATTCTGATGATTCAAGATGGTTGGGAACCAGAGTATGGCCTGTTGAAATTGATGATACAAAATTATCTACTAGATCCATTGGGAAAGGCAGAGAAGAGTCTTGCAATTGTCAAGCCCCTGGTTCTGTTGATTGTGTTAGACGCCATGTTCTTGAGGAAAGACTCCTTCTGCAATGCGATCTTGGCCCTGCTTTCTCAACCTGGAAATTTGATCAAATGGGGGAACAAATGATGAAGTCATGGACAGTTAAGGAACAACAGATTTTTCAGCCATTGGTGAAAATCAAACCACAGACAAATGGAAAAAACTTTCTGAAGCATGCACTGAAATCCATCCCATCTGAATATAGGACAACCGTAATAAATTTTTACTTCAATGTGTTTCTCCCTGGACGCATTGGTATGCAAACAAGGATGTCATCTGAGGTGCAAGTCGACACTGATGATGATGAGGCTGGTGATTCTAATTACTTGCATGTGCCTAACAGATGCCATGGCAAAACTGGTATGCCTGTGAAGTCTAATGATGTGAAAAAAACTCGATACTTGCGTGTCAGGACTTGATTATTAGGACTCGAAGATCAAAGAATATTGGATTAACCTCTCCGTGGTTTTGCTTGGTAGCTTTGTTATTACAGTGCAGATTTTCATTTTCTACTTTTAGGCATTTAGTGAAAGTCACCCTCCCCGTAGGAGGGTGCTTTGAACCTCAGTCTAGTTGGCCGTGTAAAGGTGGCAATTTTGGCTCGATGTTATGATAAGTTGATAACCATTCTAAACTGCCATATTGAGGGTTACTTTTGGACATATTTAGTTTCAGTTTGGATTATTAACTGGCTGCAATGCTTGGGATTGGGCAAAGTGTGTTTAAATCAGGAGTAATGTTATACTCGTAAATTTATCTTCATAATATTCATGATCGATGTGGTGTTATTTGATTAGATCTCTTTTGTATTTGATTATTAAGTATATTTTTTAAAACTCGTAGTGTGGTTAACTGATACGATCTTATATATAAAGGGATGGTTCAGGTAAGAGCAAACTCCTAACTCCTATGTAAAAAGTGCGGATTAATAGATCCATTCATTTGGGAATCTTGATGGTAGTTGAGATCTATCCTCACTTTTGATGGTGGTGTTCTCATTTGAACACACTCCTATATCAGTCGTTATACTGTGGACCATGGTTCACAATGCATTGTGGCCCATGGGTCATGACTGCTACTTTCAGTTGTGTTGAAAGGGAACTGCAGTTGTGTGGAACAGATGCCGTTTCATCCATCTGAAACTGCAGTTGTGTTGAATTGATACTGCAGTTGTGTTAAACGGATGAACGTCCCCTGTTCCGCGCAACTGCAGTTTCCTTTCAACACAACTGCAGTATCAGTTCAACATAACTGCAGTATCAGCCATGATCATGGTCCACAGTATAATTTGCGCTCCTATATATATATACGTATATATAAAGGGGTTGGATCCTATGAGATTAGCCTTCTATGAAATCACCCTTCTACATCTTTTTAATGAGAACTGAGTTCTCTGCCATTAATGATTATTAGATGCAAGTGTGATATTAAGTTGCTAGTTGGGTATTATTTGCACCCCCAAAATCTTTATAGGGGACATGGATGAGGTAGGAATTTCATTATTCGTGCAAGTGTGAGCATTGTGGTGGGAGTGCGGGTGCGCGGAAGGGGAATATATCCCCTGTCCTGCCCCATTGTAATTCCTAATTACATGGATGACGATGGAAACTTGCAATGTACACCCGCACTCAACCTTGTGATTCTAACCAGCAAAGGACCACAAGGATGTAAACTCTGCCTTGTGATCTTAGTCGGAAAATGACCACAATGAGGTAAACCAGCCTAAGTTGTCCATAGTTAATCGACTCAAACCAAGAAGAAATCATGAGATTACATCCTAAGCCTCCCTCTCCAAAATATGAATGGCATATAGTAATTAATATAGAATTAATTGATAGGGGTGATATAGTAACTGACATGAGAATTTAATTTGGATTTAAATTGATGTGTAATCTTTATCAAATTTGTAAGAGTTGTATTCATGGTAGGAAATTAACTAAGAATCAAGTACTATCTAGGAAATCCGAAAAAGACAACTCTGAACGTTGGTTGCGTCAGTGTGCAATGCTTCACTATAGTGTATGCAGAGTGGGGACGAATTGTATGCTTCCAAACCTGTTGGTGTGTACGGGTGGATTCCTATAATTTAGTGTGTGCATTCCTATATTTTAGTGTGTGCAACATGGTGTTCGACGAGTTTTGAGTAAAAGCGTTGACTTTTAGTAAAATGCACAGCTGTTTGTGATTTTTCACACACTAATGATAGATGAAATGCATACTAAAAAACTTATATAATTAGGAATTTTTTACTATGTAAAAATAAAAATTTTGCACACACTGTTATACCAAAATACATGATAGTACACACACAGTGTAGATAGAGTCGTATGGCTTTACAGCCTTTGGCCGCATTATTACACACTACTATGGTTTCTATTACATACACTCATGGACGAATATGTACAGTGCTTAATATTATTCCACAACATTGGGGACTCTTAGTAAAATGCACACACCAGTTTGCGTGTTTGCACACACTTAGGTTACTATGGTTTCTATTGCACACATTCATGGACGGATATGCACAGTGTTCAATATTATTCCACAACATTGGGGACGCTCATTAAAACGCGCATACCAGATTGCGTGTTTGCACACATTTAGAGTAGGTCGTATGCATACTAAAAAAATGTACAACATGATTCTTGCATTTAATTTTTTAAAAATTTTGATTCCTACCATTGATAAAATCCCTCTAAATAAGGATAATATGGTATTTCAATTATATTCCAATTCAAACATGTAACTAAAATTACTATCACCCATATGCATTAAATATATCCTAATACTAGTTTCTCACGCTTTGCACGAATGAGATAATGCATAATGTTTATTTTTAGGGAAAATTGCACTTCTTGTTCCTAAGTTATAGAATAATTGTGGAATTCGTCCCTAAGTATTGGTCATACTCAATTTTCGTCCTTGAGTTATACTAAATTACAAATTTTGTCCCTAAATTATCATTGCGTTGCACTTTTCATCACTAACTTAGGTGTGCAAACTTCGATAAGTTTTCAGTTAACTTTTTTTAACTGAACTTTTTCGGTTCGGTTAATGGTTCAAGATTTTTTAAAATTTCAATTAACGGTTAATTCGGTTCGAAACTTCAATTAACTGAATTAATAGAACGGTTAACCAAACTTATATATATATATATATATATATATATATATATATATATATATATATATATATAATAATAATAATAATAATAATAATATGTAAAATCTCTATAAATTTGTAGTGTTGTTATGATATTGTTTTTATATATTTTCTTATGAATTTATTGTTATATATATTTAAATTTCGGTTAACCGAAGTTTCGAACCGAATTAATCGTTAATCGAAATTTTAAAAAACCTTTAGCCATTAATCGAACCGAAAAAGTTCGTTAAAAAACAGTTAACAGAAAATTTACTAAATTTTGCACACCTAAGTTAGGGACGAAAAGTGCAACGTATTGATAACTAAGGGACGGAATTTGCAATTTAGTATAACTCAGGGACGAAAAGTGCAAAACCAATGATAACTTACGGACGAAAAGTGAGTATAACCAAAACTTAGGGACAAATTCTACAATTATCTTATAATTTAGGGACAAAAACTGTAATTTTTCTTTATTTTTAAATAACTATTTCAAAGTATATCAATGCAAGATTATATAGGAGATGTTCATTTATATGTAATTGAATGTTGAATTTGTTTATTTAAATCAGTAATTCAAAGTTTATGAATGCAAGATAATATATGAGACATTGATTATAGTTGTCACTAAAATAAATGTTTGCAATTTTATAAAAACGTTAATCTAAATACTTAGTCTAAAAATGATAGTATAAATAAATAATACTTGTTCGTTTGAATTTCTCTAAGTGTTTTTAATTCTCTTTCGGGTAGCATTGTCATTGCCTTTATCTTCAGTACTTGTTTTTTTTTTTTAATTTATTTATTGGTATTTGGTAATGTGTCATGTGCAATTGAATTATTGTGGTAGTATAGAGGGCAGCGTCATGCAATAAAATTATGATAATATAGGAAGTTGTGAATTTGTTTCGTTGTGTTTGTATATATGACTGAGATCACTATGAACTCTTGATCTTGCAAGCGTCTATTGATATTTGACAGTGATGATTTTTCTCCCTATATGTTTCATATGCTGTGAGATGTGTGTCGTACATTCTCATGTAAAAGTATTGAACAAAATATTATTTCGTAATATTTATTATATTTTTAGAAGGTTAATGAGTAGTATATTTTGTTCTAGTTTCAAAACTTGTTTACTATAGTAACAACAATAACTTTGCAGGTAGTCCGAATATTGATGCTGCAATATGTCCAGTTTCATCAACAGTTTCTACCTCCATTTTGCACATATTTATTTTGAAGTTCATATTTTTGGAATTAGTATGAATGAGTGTAGTACTTAATTTTGTGTGTGTGTGTGTGTGTGTGTTTTTTTTTTTTTTAATTTTTTTGTTGATTTGATAATAATCTTGGAGTACCCACTGCTCTCTTTTCATTACAATTAAACATACAAATCACGCACCTTAAGAAAGAAAATCGCGCACCTTGAAAAGAAAATTACGCACCTAAAACAACCGCACAACCGCACGGAAACTTTTATATATATATATATATATAATTCCTAAATTTGTCAATTCTTTTTCAAAAGTTCCCAAACCAAGCTATGACTCTTAATAGCATGATGCTGACTTATACATATAGTTATTCCACATATTAAGATTCATATTGTAACAGAGTCAGTAGTACTCAAAAAATAAAAAATATTGTTACTCCACATATAGTATATATGTTTTTCATATTTTGACTTGTATTTAGGCTTTTTCATTTGTTATAATTTTACCTATAGCATTCCTTTGATTTTTTTACTTATTTGATTCATTTGTGTTTTTAAGTGTAATTCTTAATTCTTAATGATTGAGATTAATTAAAAGACTTTTGGGTATTTTAGATATATTTAAAGTGAATGAGGGCCAATGAGAATATAAAGAGATAGATGTAACACCTCTTGGAGAGTCAAAGAATAGTTCTTTTAATTAATAACCTTGATCATATGGGCAAATCAATACATAAGTGGATCAAAAAAGTAATAAGCTAAGTTGGAATATAATTTAATTTCCACTGAACATGACCACGATTTAGTATTTTTATTATATCTTAACATAGAAATATCTAAATTGAGCGATTATTGCGCATTTGAAAAGTCAACTTTTATGAAGACAATAGAGCCTAACTTTGATGTTAAAAAGATCAAAACAACATGGAAAGAGTTGTGTCCACTGCACGAAGAATGGATTGTATGATGAACGACAATTCATCAAACCGTTCCATGATGTTTATTTCTTCAAGTTAAATTACATTCGAATGGCCGGCTGAAGATGGATTTTCCCACATGCTTTACTCACAATTTAAGCGTGATATCACCATTTTTTCTTTTCTTGATACTGACCCATGCATGGAGGAGCCTTAGCTATTTTATATCATTTCCTTTTATATTTTTAGCTTAGTTTAATTTAGGTTCTTTAACACTTCGGAAGATTGTAATGAATTAGGTTGTGTTTGAAAATCAGGAAAATGACTCATATGACCATTTTCAACGCTTGGGGATCGAACCTGTAACCTCTCACTTGGAAGGGCCGCAACTATACTGCTTGACCACAAGGTATTTGGCAGAGTTGCTCATTTCTTGTTGATTTCTTTGTGCTTTGTGCTTAGTTTCTACTTTCTAGTACGTAATTGCACAAACTATTTGTGCTTCATATAGCTACATTAATGTTGAAGCTGCACTATGATGTAAAAATAGAGGCAACTTTACTAGTAGAAGTGAAGAACCCAAACAAGTTTTTATTCTCGTAACGTAATATATTTATAAGAAAACAATGAGATACACACCAAAACTAAAAATTTTAATATTAAGCAGAATAATTAGCACACTGAGATAGATGATAATGATAGCGATGGTGTCTGCCGCAGAATAATTACTATAAGAGCATTTATATATGCAGCATCTTATTTAGGTATATAATATATAAATGTGCACCATTCCAAGATAGATACGATATATAGTTTTTTAGCATTTTTTGTAGCAATAGCAAGTCTTTTTTTTACAGTCTCCATGGTGAGCCTTTTCCCTGCTTTTGCACCACGAATTGCACCTCGGCTTACTGCACTTTCCACTCCAACCTTTCGCCGGCTTTCCGCAGTACTTGTCTTTGCCGCCACCGCCACCGCCACCGCCGCCCCCACCGCCTCCTCTCTGTGCTTCCGCAGTTTGCACACCTGCCATGGCATACGTGAAAGAAAATTAAATATATAAATGTTTTTTACATACTGATGGAATTAAGTAACTCGGAGGTTGCAATTAACTAATATCAATAATTAAGGAATAAATAAATAAATAAATAAAAGTATGAAATTTAAGGAGACAAAAGCCTTATATTAGGAATTCTTGTAATGATATTACAAGAATCGGTAATGTTAAGATATGATGAGATGAAGATGGAGATGTCCTAAATGAGGACAAAGGATGCTTATTTAAAGTAGTAAGCCTAATCAACCTAAAAATAGTTTGACCCATGAGAATAGGACTTCGTCCAACTGCCTTCGTAGACCGACCAGAGAGGCTGACCTCGAAAGCCAACCACTAGGCTGATCACGAAGGCCGACCACAGAGGCTGACCCCGAAGGCCGACCTCGGGGTCTGACCACGAAGGCGGACCCCGGAGGCCGACCTTGCCGGTTGAGCCTCTTCCTGGCCTCCATCTCCAAGGCCATAGCCGATCACAGTGGTTGAGCCTGAGCCATGGCTGACCTCGTCCACATTGGACCATCCTAACTCGGGTCAATTTGTTTCGGCCCAGATCTATTCTTAATATATATTCATCACATGCTATTGAACGGAACGCGAATCGATCTCGAAAACTCTAATATAAAGTATTATACTTAATTAGCTTATATATATAGCATGAAATAATCAGGAAAAAAGAAGAAAGAGGGCATATGTGAATTAAGTCAACCCACCAAAGGATGCAATGAGAAGGAAGCAGAAGAAGAGGGCAATAAAGATTGTTTTGCTAATCATGGATCCTGCCATTTTAGTTTGCTTTAATTTCTTTCTGTTTGAAATATATATATATATATATATATATATATTTGCTTAGTTGGATGTGATGTGCAAATCCAAGTGAATGGGAGGCAGCTATTTATAGGCCTAAAATCCCATCTCTTTCATTCTCGTTATAGACTTTTGGAACCAAAAATGCAGGGGACAAATGTCCATTATTTTAAAATTTGACGTTCGGTAATATACAGCATGTACGACAGGCATCCCCATTATATTCCCCATTTAAATCCCATAAACTTCATTTGACCATGACTAGGTTTGATGGTTAATTTAGTATGTTGGTCGTGGCTGTTCAACTAACTGCTCCTTTTTTAAAAAAATTTATTTGTTTAACCGCATTGAATCTTTCCAATAGTGTTACGTGATTTTATGTTTTTTGGGGGCCGGGAAATTGATGTTCGAGCCGATGATTACGTTGAAGTTGAATTAACCATTTGTTAAGCTGCGCGCATGCATTTATGCAACAACCAGCAGACACAACTGACACATTAATCTCTGATTCGATCAAATGGCAATTATGAATTTAATTTCTTTGGTTAAACTGTCAGTAGTATGCTTCCATCAAGAAAATATGAATCGCCATCTTAGCTGAGTATTTCTCATTAATTTACTTTGCACTAAGGCCCTCCCCATTAGCATGTTTTGGCACAAGTTTTAATACAAAAAAACTACTGCTTCTTGTTTTACACAAATGGGGGTGTTGTTCTTTGGAGAATTCTTTCTCCTGCAACACCCCCAATTTTGTCAGGGTTTTGTCAGTTCATTTGCTTCTTTGTTTTTTTTTTTTTTTTTTTCTTCTTCAGCTGGTCGACGGCCAGCTGATTCTCTTATTCTTATTATTTTTTGCTGGCCGTTGAAATGGCCGGCCAGCTTCTTCTCTTTTTTTTTTTTTTTTTTTTTTTTTTTTTTTTTT
>NC_044930.1:5315196-5321683 GCF_003576645.1 Ipomoea triloba
TTTTTTTTTTTTTTTTTTTTTTTTTTTTTTTTGTATTTTTTTTAAATTTTGTTATTAAAGTTTTAGCTGTGGTCAAATTATTTTTTTAAAAAGTAAATATTTATAATTATAAATTTGTTTTAATATTTATATTTTAAAAAATTGTTTTAATTTTAATATGTTTGATTTACATATAATAATAATTGTAATAATTTTATAATGATAATAAATAAATAAATAATTACAATATAGTGTTAAAATGGTGGGCCCATAAAAATTAAGAAAAAACTTAAAACTAATGGGAATAAGAGTTTTTGTGGTTGTGTGAGATAGTAGATGATGATGTGGATGTTGGGGCCCACAAAAAACTGGAGAAAAAACTTTAACTAATGAGGAAGGCCTAACAGGAAGTTGGCAGATCATGCACCACGCAGCCGCTCGGTGAAGTATGCATACATTTATATTGATCAAGTAATTCTACATGTATTTCAATATTTTAATTTATATTTTATTTTTTATTTTTCTTCCACCAAAGACCGGGTCTGAATTAACTAATTTCCAATAATATATATATATATATATATATATATATATATATATATATATATATATATATATATATATATATATATAGAGGGCCGGTCCAAAGGTTTTATAGGCCCCTGGGCGAAATTAAAAAAAGGGCCCCTATATAAAGAACTTTTTTTCGGATGATCAATTTGTTTACTTCTTTTTCTTTTTTTCACTTCCGAATGAATGTTTTTTAGGCAACGTTGTATAAAAAAAATTATTATAAAATCGATCTTAACTAAAAAATGAACAAAAGTAGCTGGCACTTATATAAACCAATCAATTCGAATCAGTCAATCCTAAATCTTTAAGTATTTGAGTGGTTGGTGTGGCGTAGGCGCGACCGGCGACCCTTATACTCCTGGGCGACTGGGCGGCGTGAGCAGTGGGTGTGCGACAACATTTCTTTCAGTCTTTGTGAGTTCAATTCTCGACTTCCTGAAACAATTAACCCTATTTTAATTAGGTTCACACTTGTGTGAGACCGTCTCACGGATCCTTATTCGTGAGACGGGTCGGGTCGAAACAACATTTAAATGTCATACTTATATATGCAAATGTCATACTTATATGGTCAAATATAATACTAATGGAGTGGGTTCGAGGCCAATGACCTTGTGGTCTAGTGGCACCCGGTGTCCCGGTTAACACTCCCACATGAATGATGGGAGTGGGTTCGAGCCTCCACATTGTAATAGAGTCAATACATTTAAATTTTACTGTAATACTTTTAAATTTTCCGTTAAAAGTATTACATTTACCCTTATAAGTAACAAAATTTTTATTCATGATTAGTATTACATTTGAGCATGTAAGTATTATCTTAACCCGACCCGACCCGTCTCACGGTGAGACGGTCTCACACAAGTTTTTGTTTTTGTAAGTAGGGGAAAAAGAAAAACAATGAAATACACACCAAAAACAAAAAAGTTTAATACTAAACAGAATAATACTTAGCACACATACATAGATAGATGATAGTGATAGCAATGGTGTCTTCTGCCGCAGTAAGTAGCTACTGTATATAATAGCATTTATATAAATATGCAGCATCTTATTTAGGTATATAATAGTATATGTACCATGCTAAGATACATTTATAGAGTCTTTCAACATCTTTTGTAGCAATAGCATTTGTTCCTCTTGCAATCTCCATGGTGAGAATTTCCCCTGCCCTTGCACCAGGAATCGCACCTCTGCTTACTGCACCCTCCACCACAACACCCTCCCGCCGGCCTTGGACAGTACTTGTTCTTGCCGCCCCCGCCGCCACCGCCACCACCACCTCCTCCTCTCTGTGCTTCAGCAGTTTCCACACCTGCCATGCCATACGTAAAACAAAACGTATATTAATACTTTTTACATGAGAAGAAACAAATAAAAGGAAAGAGGATGATTTGAGAGGNATATATATATATATATATATATATATATAGAGGGCCGGTCCAAAGGTTTTATAGGCCCCTGGGCGAAATTAAAAAAAGGGCCCCTATATAAAGAACTTTTTTTCGGATGATCAATTTGTTTACTTCTTTTTCTTTTTTTCACTTCCGAATGAATGTTTTTTAGGCAACGTTGTATAAAAAAAATTATTATAAAATCGATCTTAACTAAAAAATGAACAAAAGTAGCTGGCACTTATATAAACCAATCAATTCGAATCAGTCAATCCTAAATCTTTAAGTATTTGAGTGGTTGGTGTGGCGTAGGCGCGACCGGCGACCCTTATACTCCTGGGCGACTGGGCGGCGTGAGCAGTGGGTGTGCGACAACATTTCTTTCAGTCTTTGTGAGTTCAATTCTCGACTTCCTGAAACAATTAACCCTATTTTAATTAGGTTCACACTTGTGTGAGACCGTCTCACGGATCCTTATTCGTGAGACGGGTCGGGTCGAAACAACATTTAAATGTCATACTTATATATGCAAATGTCATACTTATATGGTCAAATATAATACTAATGGAGTGGGTTCGAGGCCAATGACCTTGTGGTCTAGTGGCACCCGGTGTCCCGGTTAACACTCCCACATGAATGATGGGAGTGGGTTCGAGCCTCCACATTGTAATAGAGTCAATACATTTAAATTTTACTGTAATACTTTTAAATTTTCCGTTAAAAGTATTACATTTACCCTTATAAGTAACAAAATTTTTATTCATGATTAGTATTACATTTGAGCATGTAAGTATTATCTTAACCCGACCCGACCCGTCTCACGGTGAGACGGTCTCACACAAGTTTTTGTTTTTGTAAGTAGGGGAAAAAGAAAAACAATGAAATACACACCAAAAACAAAAAAGTTTAATACTAAACAGAATAATACTTAGCACACATACATAGATAGATGATAGTGATAGCAATGGTGTCTTCTGCCGCAGTAAGTAGCTACTGTATATAATAGCATTTATATAAATATGCAGCATCTTATTTAGGTATATAATAGTATATGTACCATGCTAAGATACATTTATAGAGTTTTTCAACATCTTTTGTAGCAATAGCATTTGTTCCTCTTGCAATCTCCATGGTGAGAATTTCCCCTGCCCTTGCACCAGGAATCGCACCTCTGCTTACTGCACCCTCCACCACAACACCCTCCCGCCGGCCTTGGACAGTACTTGTTCTTGCCGCCCCCGCCGCCACCGCCACCACCACCTCCTCCTCTCTGTGCTTCAGCAGTTTCCACACCTGCCATGCCATACGTAAAACAAAACGTATATTAATACTTTTTACATGAGAAGAAACAAATAAAAGGAAAGAGGATGATTTGAGAGGGCATATATATATATATATATATATATATATATATATATATAACTCTGAATTAAGTTAACCCACCAAAGGATGCAATGAGAAGGAAGCAGAAGAAGAGAGCTATAAAGATGGTCTTGCTAATCACGGATCCACCTGCCATTTTGCTTTCTTTCTGCACTTTGAAATATATATTTGCTTAGTTGGATGGGATATGCAAATCCAAGTGAATGGGAGACAGGTATTTATAGGCCTAAAATCCCATCTCTTTCATTATCGTTGTAGACTTTTGGAACCAAAAATGCAGGGGACAAATGTCCATTATTTTAAAATATGACGTTCCATAATATACAGCATGTACCATAGGCATCCCCGGCCCATTGCCCCATTCCCCATTCAAATAGTGATTATACGGCGGACCATGGTCCACAATGCACAAATGAAGTCGTTTCAGTAAGTAAGGGAAACTGTTACGGTTAGTTGTAACTGAACTCCGTAACTTATATTACAGTTCATTTCAAAAGATAGTGCCTCACATTTATTTTTATATTATCGAATGAAACTGTCAAAATGTAATTGTAGTTGTGTTGAAATGTAACTGTAGTGTATATAAACTGATATTGAATAATAGTTTCACATTTTGGGTATATATTGTCCAATGAAACAGTAGTTATATCGAAATGATATTGTAATTGTGTTAAAATGAAACTGCAGTGTATTATAAAAGAAACTATAGTTGTGTTGAAAGGAAACTGAATAACAGGTTCACATATTTGAGTGTATAAAATATCGAATGAAACTGCAGTTATATCGAAAAAACTAGTTGTGTTGAAATGTAACAGCAGTGTATATAAACTGAAAGTGAATGACGCGGAACGGAGGTCATTTCAACCGTTTGTTTTCATTAATCAAAACAACGTTGTTTTGATGCATGGTTCACAGTAAAATTTGCGCCATTTAAATCCCATAAACTTCATTTGACCATGACTAGGTTATAGGTTTGATGGTTAATTTAGTATGTTGGTCGTGGCTGTTGAATCAACTACTCCTTTTTAAATCTTTTTATTTGTTTAACCGCATTGAATCTTTCCAATAGTGTTACGTGATTTTATGTTTTTTTGGGGGCCGGGGAAAATGATGCTCGAGCCGATGATTACGTGGAAGAGTTGAATTAACCATTTGTTAAGCTGCATGCATTTATGCAGACACATTAATCTCTGATTCGACCGACTGGTGAAGTATGCGCACATTTATATTGATCGAGTAACATGTACTTCAATATTTTATTCCATATTTTACGTTCTGTTTTTTTGCTTAGCACACACATTCACATTTACAAATCACTACAAATCGATTGAGGCCGTACAGGCGGTACAGCGCAACTCAAACTTTATACAAACAATGTTATTTATTTTTCTAAATTCAAGCTCACGTATTTAGGGCAAAATTAAAAATTACGAAATTCTGTTCAATTCAAGCCCTTATATGGCTGCCCCCACTGCCCCCATTGTGGCTCCGCCAATGTATGCATGGAACACCCACCTACCACATGGCCGTTCCATTAAAAATAGAGGTCATGTCTAATAATTTAATTTGAACCTTTGTTTCGAGATGCAATCTAAATATAATAGAGCATGGTAAAATGAAAAACACAAAGATAATAATATATAGACAAGAACATATAGGGGAAGAGATTTTTTTTTTTTTTAACATTTAGATTTCGCTATAATGATACCAAGAGATATCTATTTATAAAGCCTGGTAAGAAACATAATCAAAAAAGATCTATGAAATATAAACATAGAAGTCTAGAAGATCTAGGAAATCTCTATAACTAAGATAATTGAGTCCAAATCTACATAGACTTCAAGTTATTGTATTTTATGAAAAAAAAAAAAAAGAGTAAAAGTGTAATAAAAAAGTTGCTGTCTAAATATAATGCATAAAAATTCAACAAAGAAAAAAAATAAATTTTAAAATTTAATTTCAAAGTGACATTTTCATGTATATTTAAATACAAATTTATTCACCCAAATTTCAATGTCAATTACTTTTAAGATTTTATTTTTCACTTAAAATTAAGATCAATATGTGGATTCTAAAAAAAGGGTCCCTGTACTGTCGCCCTGGCCAGACATGGCCAAGGCCGGCCCTGGTCCTACCAAAATGTTGTGTAAATGCATGGCGGAGCCCCAAAAATCATATCAGGTGACCAAAATTATACCGAAAATTCAATGATATTTTGTGTATTCATGTATGAACTGCATCAACTTCTCCGCGGCCCAACTAAGACTTAATTTTATTTTCTTTTTGTTACCCGACATGTTTCGATAGTAGGATGCTCGGACTCTTCGAACTGGAGACATGCTCTGATACTAATTATTAACATTAAGGACGTATCACTACGTCAAAAATTATACGTACTAGTAGCAAAAGCACAATAACTTTATATCTCTGTATGTATTTCAGTGTCTGTAAAACCTTGTTTCTTTATTTATGTTATTTGTCTTAATTAGAATTTTTCAACACTGCCAGCATTTCACGTGTAAAACTCAGGCTCGGCCCACCAGCTCATATTGACAGCTCTATTCAAAACTCTGAAAGGATAGATTGGTGGAGGCAACTTTACTAGTAGAACACAAACAAATTTTTATTCTTGTAGGTATTATACTTATTTTAAAAAACAATGAGATGCACACCAAAAACAAAAGTTTAGTACTAAACAGAATAATAATTAGCACACATACATAGATAGATGATAGTGATAGCAATGGTGTCTTATGCCACAGTAAGTAGCTACTATAATAGCATTTATATATATTGCAGCATCTTATTTAGGTATATAATAGTATATGCACCATGCTAAGATACATTTATAGAGTTTTTCAACATTTTCTGTAGCAATAGCATTTGCCCCTTCTGCAATCTCCATGGTGAGAGTTTTCCCTGCTCTTGCACCAAGAATCGCACCTCGGCTTACTGCACCCTCCTCCACCACCACAACACCCTCTCGACTGGTGGGGACAGTATTTGTTCTTGCCGCCCCCGCCGCCGCCACCGCCACCTCCTCCTCTCTGTGCTTCAGCAGTTTCCACACCTGCCATGCCAATACGTAAAACAAAACATATATAATTACTTTTTATATAAGAAGGAAACAATGAAGAAAAAAAAAAAAAAAAAAAAAA
>NC_044930.1:5321728-5325624 GCF_003576645.1 Ipomoea triloba
AAAAAAAAAAAAAAAAAAAAAAAAAAAAAAAAGGAAAGAGGGTGACTTGAGAGGGCATATATATATCTCTGAATTAAGTTAACCCACCAAAGGATGCAATGAGAAGGAAACAGAAGAAGAGGGCTATAAAGATTGTCTTGCTAATCACGGATCCACCTGCCATTTTGCTTTCTTTCTGTTTGAAATATATATTTGCTTAGTTGGATGGGATGTGCAAATCCAAGTGAATGGGAGGCAGCTATTTATAGGCCTAAAATCCCATCTCTCATTCATTATCGTTATAGACTTTTGGAAACAAAAACGCCGGGGACAAATGTCCATTATTTTAAAATTTGACGTTACGTAATATACAGCATGTACGACAGTACAGGCATCCCCATTCCCCATTTAAATCCCATAAACTTCATTTGACCATGACTAGGTTATAGGTTTCATGGTTAATTTAGTATGTTGGTCGTGGCTATTCAATCAACTGCTCCTTTTTAAAACAATTTATTTGTTTAACCGCATTGGATCTTTCCAATTGTGTTACGTGATTTTATGTTTTTTTGGGCCCGCGGAAAATGATGCTCGAGCCGATAATTACGTGGAAGAGTTGAATTAACCATTTGTTAAGCTGCATGCATTTATGCAGACACATTAATATCTGATTCGACCGACTGGTGAAGTATGCGCAAATTTATATTAATGGAGTAATACTACATGTACTTCAATATTTTATCCTATATTTTACGTTTTTTTTTTTAATTCGTTAAGACATGCTTTGATTTATTTTTCTTCCTCCAATGAAATACATCAATGATAGTGTATGTGACGGAATTAATTGAGCTTAGCACGCAAATTCACATTTACAAATCACTACAAGTTAATTGAGACCGTAATTAAATGTCTTCCACAGCGCAACTCAAACTCTATACAAACAATGTTATTTATTTTTCTAAATTCAAGCTCACGTACTTAGGGCAAAATTAAAAATTACGGAAGTCTGTTCAATTCAACCCGCATTTTCTACCATTTTTGCTACCAAATATTAATAAAAAAAACATATAATACAACAATAAAATATACAATAACACTTCACATCCAGTTAGAAAATTTACAAAAAAAAATATATATTACGGAGTATATATATTACATTGCAGTAAACAAAAAAAATCAAAAATAAAATACAGAAAAAAATTGATTATTTGATCAATTTAACATAAAATGTAAAAAATAAATATATTGACTCACATTGTTCCTTATATAATCTTGCGATAGAGGAGGTGAAACAAAGTGAAGAAGAAAGGTTAAAATATTTGATTTTACATTTTTGCCCTCAATTTTAACACTTATTTAACATTGATTTAATAGAAAGACCAAAATTGGTACAAAATCAATAGTTAAGGGACCAACTTTGGTAAAATTAAAAGTCGAGGACAAAAATTGATAAAAGTCAATAGTCAAAGGACTATTTCTGGAATTAACTCTTTCTGTTATTTGTCTTAAGGAATAAGGTTCAAATGACCACTGAATGTAACTTGAAAGTGCAATTAGGCCATTAAACAAAAAAAAAAAGTTCAATTAGGCCACTGAACACTATAAATGTATGCAATTTCACCTGATAGCAGGTTACCATGCATTTTATCAGGTTACTTGCTTAATAATAAACTATTAAAATAAAAAATTAAAAAGAAATAATAAAAACAAACACTTGCGGCCACCCTTCTTAATAATACCCTTGTCATCTTGATAGGAAAGTCAACTTCTTTCGCAAAACAACTTTTGCTTTATTATGTTGTGTGTGTGTGTGTTTTTTTTTAATTTTTAAATTATTTTAATTTTTTATTTTATTAGTTTATTATTAAAAATTATTTTAAACTGTCAATTCACTGTCCACGTAAGCAACTAACCTGATGAAATGGATGGTAACCGGGGTGGAATTACATACATTTGAAGTGTTCAGTGGCCTAATTGCACTTTTTTTGGTTTAGTAGCCTAATTGCACTTTCCGGTTACTTTCAGTGATCAATTTAAACCTTATTTATTTGTCTTAATTAAAATTTTCAAAACAGCTCACTTTTCACTTTTAAAACCCAGGTCCGGCCGGTCAGCGCATATTGATAGCTCTGTTCAAAATTCTAAAAGGATAGATTGGTGGAAGCAACTTTACTAGTAGAACCCAAACAATTTTTTTTTTCTTGTACGCATTATACTTGTCTTTAAAAAAAAAAAAAAAAAAGAGAGAGAAAGAAAAGAGATGCACACGGAAAACAAAAAAGTTTAATATTAAACAGAATAATAATTAGAACACATACATAGATAGATGATAGTGATAGCATTGGTGTCTTCTGCCGCAGTAAGTAGGTACTATAATAGCATTTATTTATATATGCAGCATCTTATTTAGGTATATAATAGTATATGCACCATGCTAAGATACATTTATAGAGTTTTTCAACATTTTCTGTAGCAATAGCATTTGCCCATTCTGCAATTTCCATGGTGAGTGTTTTCCCCGCTCTTGCACCAAGAATCGCACAACGGCTTACTGCACCCTCTCGCCGGGTGGGGACAGTACTTGTTCTTGCCGCCACCTCCTCCTCCCTGTGCTTCAGCACTTTCCACACCTGCCATCACATACGTAAAACAAAACATATATTAATTAATACTTTTTACATGAGAAGAAAAAAAAAAAAAAAAGGAAAGAGGGTGATTTGAGAGGGCATATATATATATATCTCTGAATTAAGTTAACCCACCAAAGGATGCAATGAGAAGGAAGCAGAAGAAGAGAGCTATGAAGATTGTTTTGCTAATCAGGGATCTTGCCATTTTGCTTTCTTTCTGTTTGAAATATATATTTGCTTAGTTGGATGGGATGTGCAAATCCAAGTGAATGGGAGGCAGCTATTTATAGGTCTAAAATCCCATCGATCTCTTTCATTATAGTTTTTATTCTTTATTTTTCTTCCTCCAATGAAATACACAAATGAGTGTATGGGATGGAATTAATTGAAGTGGATCGGAATCAGCTAATCCCGGATAATAAACAAGAATAAAATGTGCAATTTTAAAAAAACTCATTTACATTATTGTAATTATGGACAATTATACAGTGCAATGAACTTTTAATACTATGCACTTTTGTCTTGGGTTTTTAAATGACACATTTTTGTCCAAATGATGTCAAATCTATACAATTATTGCTATGTCTCCAACGGGGATAATGAGCATTTCTAGATAACTTTTAAAAATATCAACGAAAAAAGTAAATTTTAACTCTTCACCACCTCCGTCTGCCTATCTGTTTTCGGGTTTGTAGTCCATCTGAAAATCATACCCCATGAGTTTGTGAATAAACTTTTGCTCAGTCTAGTCCTGACCCAATAGTTAGTATATGTATTTGTAATTATATTGGCTCAAAATTATGTTTTCATGACTGATCTAAATTCTACTACGTATTATTCAAAAAAAAAAAATTTACTCCGTAATATTCACGCGAATCACTTCTATTCAATTCACAATTTATTTATACTTTGATATGGCCTCACTTATTTACCAGCACGACCACGCAAATAAAAAAACCGACCCTGTTAATGGCCACTCATCAGACCAACCAAATTGATTACTATTCCATTCTTTTAGAACCAAACATGCAGGAACAACTGCCCATTATTTTAAAATTTGACGTTCCGTAATGTACACCATGTACGACAGGGATCCCCACTCATCCCCATCTAAATCCGATAAAATTTATTTGACCATGACTAGGTTTGATGGTTGATTATGGTTAATTTAGTATGTTGGTCGTGGCTGTTCGATCAACTGCTCCTTTTTTTAATTTGTTTAACCGCATTGAATCTTTCCAATAGTGTTACGTGATGTTTTTTTTTTTTTGGGGGGGGGGGGGGTCA
>NC_044930.1:5325717-5333870 GCF_003576645.1 Ipomoea triloba
TATTTTTTCAATTTTTTTTTTTGTTTTTTTTTTTTTTTGGGGGGGGGGGGGGGTCAGGGGAAAATGATGTTCGAGCCGAATGTTACGTGAAAGTTGAAGTAATCATTTATTTATATATTTATATAAATAGATTTCTCAACTTGTTCTAGATTAATCTAGCATTCCATCGGTTCCCAGCCCCTAGAATCAGTACCAATAATCTTTTAGTCTGTCTCATGTCTTATTGTGCGTACAAATCGTCCAACCCACGCCCTACTCTAATTTGGGAAGTCCAACTTAATAAATTGGGGAGTCCAACTTAATCGTCCAACCCACGTCCTGTCATTACTTGAGGTCAGGTGATCAACCACTGATACTAGCCTGGTCTAGCGTTGAATTAACCATTTGATAAGCTGCAAGCATGTATGCAGCAGCCAGCAGATACATTAATATCTGATTCGATCAAATGACAATAATGTATTTCTTTGGTTAAACTGTCAGTACTATGCTTCCATCATGAAAATCTGAAAACGCCATTTTAGCTAAGTATCTCTCATATTTTTACTTTGAACTAAACTGGAAGTTGGCAGATCATGCATAATATACAGTAGCTACGCAGCCGGCTGGTGAAGTATGCACACATTTTTTATATTGAGTAATTTTACATATATTTCAATATTTTATTTCATATTTAATTTACTCTTTTTTTTTTTACGGATAAGACATGTTTTGATTTGTTCAAAAAAAAAAAAGAGTGAGTTATAAGTTTTATTATTTATATTTCTTCCTCCAATGAAATACACCAAAAATATGTCATATATTAGAAGCATGAAGCGTCATTACGTGGATATAATTGGTAATTGGACCTTTTGAACTATATACAGTATAATCACGTAGGATTAATATTATTTAGCACTAGAACAACGTACAACAACAACAACAACGAACATCATATATTACGTACGTGACAAGGTAGAATAGAACTTAATTTTGTGTTATTGTAAGGACAAAGATAGCGAAAACATGCATAGACAACCAAAGACACATATGAACGGGTAGTTGGGATTTGCTTTGTTGATGATGACATAGTATAGGGACTCATATTGTTTAATTAAGGTTGCAGAGGGCATACGATCAATTAGAAAAATTGGAGTTTCATAAGCATAAGTCCAAAATCTAAAAGGTACAAAGGCTTGAACAAGTAAGGTGAGTCCAGTTTCGACAATGCGTTTATGGCGTCTTTCAACATGCCCATCCATTTTGTTCGTGTGTAAGCACATGATTGAAAATGGACAATTCCAAGACTGATGAAGAGTTTGTCTAACTTTTTTGTATTCCCCTCCTAGATCAGATTGGATGACATTTATTTTGCAAGAGAATGTTCGTTCAACTAATGCTTTAAATATATGAAAAATGTTATAGGTATCTGTTTATGTTTCATGGGAAAAAATCAGGCATAACGAGAATAATCATCAACAAATATAACAGAATAACGATGACCTTCATTATATACTTGAATTAATCCAGGATGTTATAGATGTCAATTCAGAAGTTGTTATGCTTGTTGTAAAATCTGAATTGGATCGTTGCTTGGAGCAACTATGTTATGAGATGACATTTTATCAAGATTTGGATGTGTTAGATTATTGGAGGGGTCTTGTTCAAGGATATCCCATTCTTTCATGCATGGCACGTGATCGTTTGGCAATTCCTATAACTACTGTTGCATCAGAGTTAGCATTTTCTAGTGGTGCACGTGTGCTCACAAAGTATAGTGCTCGAACGAGTGCAAACTCTTATTTGCACTTGTAATTGGTTGCATGGTTTCAATATGGGTAAGTTAATTTATAAAGTCTTATGTTATATTATCTTAGTTTAAAAAAAAATTGGTGATTTAATTTTAAACATTTTTTATGTATTTCATATCTAGATTGTGATGATGTTGATGAAGTTGTTGATCATCAAGAAGATGAACAAAATGATATGAATGAGAATGAATTGAATGATGGAATGTCTAATGTTTGATGAATTATGGACCTGTGAACTTTACAATTTTGGATTATGGACTTTAAAATTATTGATATGTTTTATGCAATTTTTAATGTTTGATGAACTATGGACTATGGAGTTGTGAGTTGTGAACTTTAGAATTATTGTTTAATATTTTAAAATTTTAGGCTATGGATTTTATAATTATTGTTTTGTATTATGTAATATCTAATGTTTGATGAATTATGTATGTTAGTTAGGTAACAAGTTATTTTAAGGGGAAAATGGTCAAATACACCCTCAAACTTTTATTAAGAAGTCAATTAGGCCCATGAACTTTTGAAAGTTGCAATTAAATTCACAAACATTTTATTTCAGAGCAATTAAACCCACTGACCTGTTAGTGACTTATGATTGTAGGTCAATTAGATTTCCGGCAACCCTACGGCGAACTTCCTGCCAAACTCCGGCGAACCTTAGGCATTTAGGTCAAAATCAATTACCGGCGAACGGTCGCCGCCGGAGAGGCGACCAAACTGGTCGCCATTCCAGTCGACGGAGATGGCTTTTCCGTGGACTGGAAACTGGTCGACTGGAAATGAGATGCACACCAAAATATTATACTTATTAAAAAAAAAAAACAATGAGATGCACACCAAAAACAAAAAAGTTTAATATTAAACAGAATAATAATTAGCACACATACATAGATAGATGATAGATTGATAGGGATAGCAATGGTGTGTTCTGCCGCAGTAAGTAGCTACTATAATAGCATTTATATAAATCTGCAGCATCTTATTTAGGTATATAATAGTATATGCACCATGCTAAGATACATTTATAGAGTTTTTCAACATCTTTTGTAGCAATAGCATTTGTTCCTCTTGCAATCTCCATGGTGAGAATTTCCCCTGCCCTTGCACCAGGAATCGCACCTCGGCTTACTGCACCCTCCACCACAACACCCTCCCGCCGGCCTTGGACAGTACTTGTTCTTGCCGCCCCCGCCCCCACCGCCACCACCACCTCCTCCTCTCTGTGCTTCAGCAGTTTCCACACCTGCCATGCCATACGTAAAACAAATTAAAGCATATATAAATGCTTTTTACATCAGATAGATAGAACGTAACGTACGGGATCGGACAAGAATTGATCTCAAGAACTCTAATATATATAAAGCCTTATAGTTATATATAGCATGAAGGAAATAATATGAAGAAAAAGAAGAAAGTGCAGGCGGATCAGAAAGGGAATATATATAAAGTATACCCACCAAAGGATGCAATGAGAAGAAAGCAGAAGAAGAGAGCTATAAAGATTGTCTTGCTAATCACGGATCCACTTGCCATTCTGATTTGCTTTCTTTCTGCTTGAAATATATATGCTTAGTTGGATGGGATGTGAAAATCAAAGTGAATGGGAGGCAGGTATTTATAGGGCAAAATCAAGTACATGAGGAGGGTTCTGATTGATTATAAATATGAATTTGTTTACTCAGCTCTTAAATTAATCTGCAGCGAGGGTTAGACTTTTTGAACCAAGCATGCAGGGGACAACGTAAATATCCACTATTTAAAATTTGATGTTCCGTACTACGCACCATGTACATTGTGCGACATGCATCCCCATGTACATCCCATCAAATTTGACCAGGAAAATATTACATGCTCCCTCATCTTTTAGTCCCAACTTTGACTTTTTCTCACAAATTTTTGATATAGACATTTTTAACTGGGGATTCACATGATAAAAATATTCAATTCTTATTTGTTACATCATGGAGTAAAAGTGAAGGAATAGAATTTCAAAGTAACGTAGTAGAACTCATTTGACCATGACTAGCTAGGTTGATGGTTGATTATGGTTAATTTGTTTAACTGGTCATTAGAATTTTCATTGAAAAAATACATTTTTTTGTTCTTAAATTGTTTCTTGCTAGACACAAGTTATTTTGCTACCTAATTATTTTGTGTCGTAGTATTATATACCCTTAATTTTTCAAAAAAAAAAAATTTGCATCTTTAACACAAAATTATTAAGGTCTATTAAAATTGTACTTAGAAACGAGTATTTTAAAATTTCATTATATTTATTCTTTATAACTTTTTAAATTTTGGTATTAAGTTTTTTTCCATGTTTAGTCTACGACTAATATTGGATTACTTTCACATTTCAATTTTACCCATGTGATAAGTAAAATTGTAATACAATTTAATAATTTTGTTATTTCATGGGTTAAAACTGTAACTTTTTTGAACAGTTGCTTTAGGTGTATATATTAGAATAGTAAAAATAGTAAAAAGTTATGGACTAAAACGGTTAGCAATGAATCATTAAAGACTAAAAATAATTTTTTTCCTATTATTATTTTTTAAACCACGCTGAATTGAATCATTCCAATAGTATTGCGTGATTTTTTATTTTGGGTGGGAAAGTGATGTTCGAGCTGAGTATTACATGGCAATAATGTTAATGTAGTTCTTTCGTTGAAGCGTCAGTATGCTTCCATCATAAAAATCGGATAACTCCATCTTATCAGAGTAGTTCTCATTAATTAATTTATATAAAGCAGCTAAGCAGCCGGCTAGCAGTGATGTATGACCCATTCATATATGCATGAAATAATACACCAAAATATGTTAGGAGGAAAATATCTAGAAAATTTTACTGGACCATGGTTCATGTAGAAAAATAACTTTATATTATTTTAATTGCACTTCAGTTTCATTTGACACTATATGTTATTATATTTTATGAGATATTTTTTAATATCATTTTTTATCCAGACTAGTTTCGTTATAGTACAGTAATGCTTATCATTTTTTTTTTAAAATTAAAAACTCATTAATTTAATCATATAAGCTGAAGCCGAATTTCGGCCAAGTCAACCTCATCTCCAAACTAGATTTAATTTTCGGCCAAGTCATCCTCATCTCCATAAATAAAAGAGGCAAGGTCATCCTCATCACCAAAATTATTTTCCTTGCATGAGTTAGTATCTAAAATATTTTGTGAGAGAACCCATTCGAGATTGACTTCAATTTTGACTTTTAATTGCAACATCTTCATCCAACTTCAACTTAGTATCTAAAAGAATTAATTCTTGCAATTCGAACCGTTGTCGCGTTCCGGGATGTCTTTGAGTCTTGATCAATCTTCCAAATTCTCCTCAATTTATAAAGTGGAAGCGAATGACTTACAAGTATAAATTGAAAATTTATACTATTGTAATTTCCGCTTAACCGATTCAGCTTGTGCTTGACGTAATCCTATACTAGACTCAAAATAAAATTAGGGGTCTAATATTACATTTTTTGGTTCATCAAAACAATTACGTAATACCTAACACCTGGTATTACAGGTCACTAATAGGTAATTATGTCTTGATAAACTAAATTGACATGTTTATGTACGTAATTGCAACTTTAAAAAGTTTGAGAGCCTAATTGATGCATATTTAACACATTTTATGCAAAAAAAGTGACATTTAAATTTACCTGGTATTTCAGGTTACTAACTGGTAATTACGCCTGGATAACTAAAGTGATATGTTTATGTACCTAATTGCAACTTTAAAAACTCTAAGGGCCTAAGTGATTTTTAAGGTAAAGTTCGATGGCCTATTTGACACATTTTATGCTTAAAAAGTGAAATTTACATTTACCTGTTATTACAGGTAATTAACAGGTAATTATGCATTGATGAACTAAATTGGCATGTTTATGTTCCAAATTGCAACTTTAAATAGATTGAGAGCCTAATTGATGCCTATTTGACACATTTTATGCAATAAAAGTGACATTTCAATTTCTCTGGTATTACAGGTCACAAACAGGTAATTATGCCTTATAAACTAAATGGACATGTTTATGTCCCTAATTGCAATATTAAAAGGTTTGAGTGCCTATTTGATTTTTCAGATAAAGTTCGATGGTCTATTTGACACATTTTATGCAAAAAAAAAAGTGACATTTAAATTATCTGATATTACAGGTTACTACTAACAGGTAATTACGCCTGGATGAACTAAATTGATATGTTTAGGTACCTAATTGCAACTTTAAAAACTCTAAGGGCCTAAGTAATTTTTAAGGTAAAGTTCGATGGCCTATTTGACACATTTTATGCTTAAAAAGTGATATTTTAATTTACCAGATAGTACAGGTAACTAACAGGTAATTATGCCTTGATGAACTAAATTGGCATGTTTATGTACCAAATTGCAACTTTAAATAGATTGAGAGCCTAATTGATGCCTATTTGACACATTTTACGCAAAAAAATTGACATTTAAATTTACCTTTTATTACAGGTCACTAACCGGTAATTATGCCCTGATAAACTAAATTGACATATTTCTGTACGTAATTGCAACTTTAAAATGTTTGAGAGCCTAATTGATGCATATTTAACACATTTTATGCAAAAAAAAAGGGACATTTAAATTTACAAGTTATTACAGGTCACTAACAGGTAATTACGCCTTGAAGAACTAAATTGATATGTTGATGTTGCTAATCGCGACTTTAAAACGTTTGAGGGCCTAATTGATTTTTCAGGTACAGTTTGATGGCCTATTAGACATATTTTATGCAAAAAAAAAAGTAACATTCATATTACCTGTTATTACAGGTCACTATCAGGTAATTATGCCTTAATGAACTAAATTGGCATGTTTATGTACCAAATTGCAACTTTAAATAGTTTAAGATACAAATTAATGTCTATTTGACACATTTTATGCAATAAAAGTGACATTTAAATTTACCTGATATTACATGTCAATAACAAGTAATTATGCCTTATAAACTAAAGTGACATGTTTATGTCCCTAATTGCAATATTAAAAGATTTGAGTGCCTATTTGATTTTTCAGATAAAGTTCGATGGTCTATTTGACACTTTTTATGCAAAAAAAAAGTGACATTTAAATTTACCTAGTATTACAGGTTAGTAACATGTAATTACGCCTGGATGAACTAAATCGATATGTTTATTTACCTAATTGCAACTTTAAAAACTCTAATGGCCTAAGTGATTTTTAAGGTAATGTTCGATGGCATATTTGACACATTTTATTCTTAAAAAGTGACATTTAAATTTACCTACATTACAAGTAACTAACAGGTAATTATGCCTTGATGAACTAAATTGACATCTTTATATAACAAATTACAACTTTAAATAGTTTGAGAGCCTAATTGATGCCTATTTGACACATTTTATATAAAAAAAGTGACATTTAAATTTACCTGGTATTACAGGTCACTAATAGGTAATTATGCCTTATAAACTAAAGTGACATGTTGATGTCCCTAATTGTAGTTTTAAGAGGTTTGAGAGCCTATTTGATTTTTCAGATAAAGTTCGATGGTCTATTTAACACATTTTATAAAAAAAAAAAGTGACATTTAAATTTACATGGTATTACAGGTTACTAACAGGTAATTACGTCTTAATGAACTAAATTGATATATTTATATAGCTAATGGCGACTTTAAAAAGTTTGAGGGCCTAATTGATTTTTCAGGTACAGTTTGATGGCCTATTAGACACATTTTATGCTAAAAAAGTGACATTCACATTTACCTGTTATTACAGGTCACTAACAGGTAATTATGCCTTAATGAACTAAACTGGTTTATGTATCAAATTGCAAATTTAATTAGTTTAAAAGCCTAATTAATGCCTATTTGACACATTTTATGCAAAAATAAAGTGACATTTAAATTTACATGGTATTACAGGTCACTAACAGGTAATTACGTCTTGATGAACTAAATTGATATGTTTATGTAGCTAATTGCGACTTTAAAAAGTTTGAGGGGCTAATTGATTTTTCAGATACTGTTTGATGGCCTATTAGACACATTTTATGCTAAAAAAGTGACATTCATATTTACCTGTTATTACAGGTCACTAATAGGTAATTACGCCTAAATTAACTAAATTGGCATGTTTATGTACCAAATTGAACATTTAAAGAGTTTAAGAGCCTAATTATTGCCTATTTGACACATTTTATGCAAAAAAAAAGGGACATTTAAATTTACCTGGTATTACAGGTCACTAACAGGTAATTATGTCTTATAAACTAAAGTGACATGTTTATGTCCCTAATTGCAATTTTAAAAGGTTTGAGTGCCTATTTGATTTTTCAGATAAAGTTCGATGGTCTATTT
>NC_044930.1:5335003-5336322 GCF_003576645.1 Ipomoea triloba
TATTACAGGTCACTAACAGGTAATTATGCCTTAATGAACTAAATTGGCATGTTTATGTACCAAATTGAAAATTTAAATAGTTTAAGAGCCTAATTAATGCCTATTTGACACATTTTATGCAAAAAAAAAAGGTACATTTAAATTTACCTGGTATTACAGGTCACTAACCGGTAATTATGCTTTATAAACTAAAGTGACATGTTTATGTCACTAATTGAAATTTTAAAAGGTTTGTGTGCCTAATTGATTTTTCAGATAAAGTTTGATGGTCTATTTAACACATTTTATACAAAAAAAAAGGTGACATTTAAATTTTACTTGGTATTACAGGTCACTAACAGGTAATTACGCCTTGATGAATTAAATTGATATGTTTATGTAGCTAATTGCGACTTTGATGAATTAAATTGATATGTTTATGTAGCTAATTGCGACTTTGATGAATTAAATTGATATGTTTATGTAGCTAATTGCGACTTTAAAAAGTTTGAGGGGATAATTGATTTTTCAGGTACAGTTTGATGGCCTGTTAGACACATTTTATGCTAAAAACGTGACATTCATATTTACCTGTTATTACAGGTCACAAACAGGTAATTATGCCTTAATGTACTAAATTGGCATGTTTATGTACCAAATTGAAAATTTAAATAGTTTAAGAGCCTAATTAATGCCTATTTGACACATTTTATGCAAAAAAAAAAAGGACATTTAAATTTACCTGTTATTACAGGTCACTAACAGGTAATTATGTCTTATAAACTAAATATTACAGGTCACTAACAGGTAATTATGTCTTATAAACTAAAGTGATATGTTTATTAACAGGTAATTATGTCTTATAAACTAAAGTGATATGTTTATGTCCAGGTAATTATGTCTTATAAACTAAAGTGATATGTTTATGTCCGTAATTGCAATTTTAAAAGGTTTGAGTGCCTATTATATGTCCGTAATTGCAATTTTAAAAGGTTTGAGTGCCTATTAGATTTCTCAGATAAAGTTCGTTGGTCTATTTAACACATTTTATGCAAAAAAAAAATGTGACATTTAAATTACCTGGTATTACAGGTCACTAACAAGTAATTACGCATTGATGAACTAAATTGATATGTTTATGTAGCTAATTGTGACTTTAAAAAGTTTGATGGGCTAATTGATTTTTCAGGTACAGTTTGATGGCCTATTAGACACATTTTATACTAAAAAAGTGACATTTACATTACCTGTTATTACAGGTCACTAACAGGTAATTATGCCTTAATGAACTAAATTGGCATGTTTATGTACCAAATTGAAACTTTAAATAGTTTAAGAGC
>NC_044930.1:5336587-5341400 GCF_003576645.1 Ipomoea triloba
TTGAGTGCCTAATTGATTTTTCAGATAAAGTTCGATGGTCTATTTAACACATTTTATACAAAAAAAAGGTGACATTTAAATTTTACCTGATATTACAGGCCAGTAACAGGTAATTACGCCTTGATGAACTAAATTGATATGTTTATGTAGCTAATTGTGACTTTAAAAAGTTTGATGGGCTAATTGATTTTTCAGATAAAGTTCGATGGTCTATTTAACATATTTTATGCAAAAAAAAAGGACATTTAAATTTACCTGGTATTACAGGTCACTAACAGGTAATTATGCCTTATAAACTAAAGTGATATGTTTATGTCCGTAATTGCAATTTTAAAAGGTTTGAGTGCCTAATGGATTTTTCAGATAAAGTTCGATGGTCTATTTAACATATTTTATGCAAAAAAAAAAGGACATTTAAATTTACCTGGTATTACAGGTCAATAACAGGTAATTATGTCTTATAAACTAAAGTTATATGTTTATGTCCGTAATTGCAATTTTAAAAGGTTTGAGTGCCTATTAGATTTCTCAGATAAAGTTCGATGGTCTATTTAACACATTTTATGCAAAAAAAAAAATGTGACATTTAAATTACCTGGTATTACAGGTCACTAACAGGTAATTACGCCTTGATGAACTAAATTGATAAGTTTATGTAGCTAATTGTGACTTTAAAAAGTTTGATGGGCTAGTTTATGTAGCTAATTGTGACTTTAAAAAGTTTGATGGGCTAATTGATTTAGCTAATTGTGACTTTAAAAAGTTTGATGGGCTAATTGATTTTTCAGGTAGTGACTTTAAAAAGTTTGATGGGCTAATTGATTTTTCAGGTACAGTTTGATGGCCTATTAGACACATTTTATACTAAAAAAGTGACATTCACATTACTTGTTATTACAGGTCACTAACAGGTAATTATGCCTTAATGAACTAAATTGGCATGTTTATGTACCAAATTGAAAATTTAAATAGTTTAAGAGCCTAATTAATGCCTATTTGACACATTTTATGCAAAAAAAAAAAAGGACATTTAAATTTACCTGGTATTACAGGTCACTAACAGGTAATTATGCCTTAATGAACTAAATTGGCATGTTTATGTACCAAATTGAAAATTTAAATAGTTT
Source organism: Ipomoea triloba (assembly GCF_003576645.1). NCBI lineage: Eukaryota > Viridiplantae > Streptophyta > Magnoliopsida > Solanales > Convolvulaceae > Ipomoea > Ipomoea triloba. The sequence continues at coordinate 5,337,715 of NC_044930.1, forward strand.
AAGAGCCTAATTAATGCCTATTTGACACATTTTATGCAAAAAAAAAAAAGGACATTTAAATTTACCTGGTATTACAGGTCACTAACAGGTAATTATGTCTTATAAACTAAAGTGATATGTTTATGTCCGTAATTGCAATTTTAAAAGGTTTGAGTGCCTATTAGATTTCTCAGATAAAGTTCGATGGTCTATTTAACACATTTTATGCAAAAATAAAATTTGACATTTAAATTACCTGGTATTACAGGTCACTAACAGGTAATTGCGCCTTGATGAACTAAATTGATATGTTTATGTAGCTAATTGCGACTTTAAAAAGTTTGAGGGCCTAATTGATTTTTCAGGTACAGTTTGATGGCCTATTAGACACATTTTATGCTAAAAACGTGACATTCATATTTTCCTGTTATTACAGGTCACAAACAGGTAATTATGCCTTAATGAACTAAATTGGCATGTTTATGTACCAAATTGAAAATTTAAATAGTTTAAGAGCCTAATTAATGCCTATTTGACACATTTTATGCAAAAAAAAGTGGACATTTAAATTTACCTGGTATTACAGGTCAATAACAGGTAATTATGTCTTATAAACTAAAGTGATATGTTTATGTCCGTAATTGCAATTTTAAAAGGTTTGAGTGCCTATTAGATTTCTCAGATAAAGTTCGATGGTCTATTTAACACATTTTATGCAAAAAAAAAAATGTGACATTTAAATTACCTGGTATTACAGGTCACTAACAGGTAATTACGCCTTGATGAACTAAATTGATATGTTTATGTATCTAATTGCGACTTTAAAAATTTTGAGGGCCTAATTGATTTTTCAGGTACAGTTTGATGGCCTATTAGACACATTTTATACTAAAAAAGTGACATTCACATTTACCTGTTATTACAGGTCACTAACAGGTAATTATGCCTTAATGAACTAAATTGGCATGTTTATGTACCAAATTGAAAATTTAAATAGTTTAAGAGCCTAATTAATGCCTATTTGAGACATTTTATGAAAAAAAAAAAGGACATTTAAATTTACCTGGTATTACAGGTCACTAACAGGTAATTATGTCTTATAAACTAAAGTGATATGTTTATGTCCGTAATTGCAATTTTAAAAGGTTTGAGTGCCTATTAGATTTCTCAGATAAAGTTCGTTGGTCTATTTAACACATTTTATGCAAAAAAAAAAAATGTGACATTTAAATTACCTGGTATTACAGGTCACTAACAGGTAATTACGCATTGATGAACTAAATTGATACGTTTATGTAGCTAATTGTGACTTTAAAAAGTTTGATGGGCTAATTGATTTTTCAGGTACAGTTTGATGGCCTATTAGACACATTTTATACTAAAAAAGTGACATTCACATTACCTGTTATTACAGGTCACTAACAGGAAATTATGCCTTACCGAACTAAATTGGCATGTTTATGTACCAAATTGAAACTTTAAATAGTTTAAGAGCCTAATTAATGCCTATTTGACACATTTTATGCAAAAAAAAAAAGGACATTTAAATTTACCTGGTATTACAGGTCACTAACAGGTAATTATGTCTTATAAACTAAAGTTATATGTTTATGTCCCTAATTGAAATTTTAAAAGGTTTGAGTGCCTAATTGATTTTTCAGATAAAGTTCGATGGTCTATTTAACACATTTTATACAAAAAAAAAGGTAACATTTAAATTTTACCTGATATTACAGGCCACTAACAGGTAATTACGCCTTGATGAACTAAATTGATATGTTTATGTAGCTAATTGCGAATTTAAAAAGTTTGAGGGCCTAATTGATTTTTTTGATAAGGTTCGATGGTCTATTTAACACATTTTATACAAAAAAAAGGTGACATTTAAATTTTACCTGATATTACAGGCCACTAACAGGTAATTACGCCTTGATGAACTAAATTGATATGTTTATGTAGCTAATTGTGAATTTAAAAAGTTTGATGGGCTAATTGATTTTTCAGGTACAGTTTGATGGCCTATTAGACACATTTTATACTAAAAAAGTGACAATTACATTACCTGTTATTACAGGTCACTAACAGGTAATTATGCCTTAATGAACTAAATTGGCATGTTTATGTACCAAATTGAAAATTTAAATAGTTTAAGAGCCTAATTAATGCCTATTTGACACATTTTATGCAAAAAAAAAAGGACATTTAAATTTACCTGGTATTACAGGTCACTAACAGGTAATTATGCCTTAATGAACTAAATTGGCATGTTTATGTACCAAATTGAAAATTTAAATAGTTTAAGAGCCTAATTAATGCCTATTTGACACATTTTATACAAAAAAAAAAGGACATTTAAATTTACCTGGTATTACAGGTCACTAACAGGTAATTATGTCTTATAAACTAAAGTTATATGTTTATGTCCGTAATTGCAATTTTAAAAGGTTTGAGTGCCTATTAGATTTCTCAGATAAAGTTCGATGGTCTATTTAACACATTTTATGCAAAAAAAAAATGTGACATTTAATTTACTTGGTATTACAGGTCACTAACAGGTAATTACGCCTTGATGAACTAAATTGATATGTTTATGTAGCTAATTGTGACTTTAAAAAGTTTGATGGGCTAATTGATTTTTCAGGTACAGTTTGATGGCCTATTAGACACATTTTATACTAAAAAAGTGACATTCACATTACCTGTTATTACAGGTCACTAACAGGTAATTATGCCTTAATGAACTAAATTGGCATGTTTATGTACCAAATTGAAACTTTAAATAGTTTAAGAGCTTAATTGATGCCTATTTGACACATTTTATACAAAAAAAGTGACATTTCAATTACCTGGTATTACAGGTCACCAACAGGTAATTATGCCTTAATGAACTAAATTGGCATGTTTATGTACCAAATTGAAAATTTAAATAGTTTAAGAGCCTAATTAATGCCTATTTGACACATATTATGCAAAAAAAAAAAGGTACATTTAAATTTACCTGGTATTACAGGTCATTAACAGGTAATTATGCCTTATAAACTAAAGTGACATGTTTATGTCCCTAATTGAAATTTTAAAAGGTTTGAGTGCCTAATTGATTTTTCAGATAAAGTTTGATGGTCTATTTAACACATTTTATACAAAAAAAAGGTGACATTTAAATTTTACCTGATATTACAGGCCACTAACAGGTAATTACGCCTTGATGAACTAAATTGGCATGTTTATGTACCAAATTGAAACTTTAAATAGTTTAAGAGCCTAATTAATGCCTATTTGACACATTTTATGCAAAAAAAGTGACATTTCAATTTACCTGGTATTACAGGTCACTAACAGGTAATTATGCCTTAATGAACTAAATTGGCATGTTTATGTACCAAATTGAAACTTTAAATAGTTTAAGAGCCTAATTAATGCCTATTTGACACATTTTATGCAAAAAAAGTGACATTTCAATTTACCTGGTATTACAGGTCACTAGCAGGTAATTATGTCTTATAAACTAAAGTGATATGTTTATGTCCGTAATTGCAATTTTAAAAGGTTTGAGTGCCTATTAGATTTCTCAGATAAAGTTCGATGGTCTATTTAACACATTTTATGCAAAAAAAAAAAATGTGACATTTAAATTACCTGGTATTACAGGTCACTAACAGGTAATTACGCCTTGATGAACTAAATTGATATGTTTATGTAGCTAATTG
>NC_044930.1:5341643-5343764 GCF_003576645.1 Ipomoea triloba
ATGTTTATGTCCGTAATTGCAATTTTAAAAGGTTTGAGTGCCTATTAGATTTCTCAGATAAAGTTCGTTGGTCTATTTAACACATTTTATGCAAAAAAAAAAATGTGACATTTAAATTACCTGGTATTACAGGTCACTAACAGGTAATTACGCCTTGATGAACTAAATTGATATGTTTATGTAGCTAATTGTGACTTTAAAAAGTTTGAGGGGCTAATTGATTTTTCAGGTACAGTTTGATGGCCTATTAGACACATTTTATACTAAAAAAGTGACATTCACATTACCTGTTATTACAGGTCACTAACAGGTAATTATGCCTTAATGAACTAAATTGGCATGTTTATGTACCAAATTGAAACTTTAAATAGTTTAAGAGCTTAATTGATGCCTATTTGACACATTTTATACAAAAAAAGTGACATTTCAATTACCTGGTATTACAGGTCACCAACAGGTAATTATGCCTTAATGAACTAAATTGGCATGTTTATAACAGGTAATTATGCCTTAATGAACTAAATTGGCATGTTTATGTCAGGTAATTATGCCTTAATGAACTAAATTGGCATGTTTATGTACCATAATTATGCCTTAATGAACTAAATTGGCATGTTTATGTACCAAATTGAAAATTTAATGAACTAAATTGGCATGTTTATGTACCAAATTGAAAATTTAAATAGTTTAAGAGCCTAATTAATGCCTATTTGACACATATTATGCAAAAAAAAAAGGTACATTTAAATTTACCTGGTATTACAGGTCAAAAAAAAAAGGTACATTTAAATTTACCTGGTATTACAGGTCATTAACAGGTAATACATTTAAATTTACCTGGTATTACAGGTCATTAACAGGTAATTATGCCTTATAAACTAAAGTGACATGTTTATGTCCCTAATTGAAATTTTAAAAGGCTTGAGTGCCTAATTGATTTTTCAGATAAAGTTCGATGGTCTATTTAACACATTTTATACAAAAAAAAGGTGACATTTAAATTTTACCTGATATTACAGGCCACTAACAGGTAATTACGCCTTGATGAACTAAATTGATATGTTTATGTAGCTAATTGTGAATTTAAAAAGTTTGATGGGCTAATTGATATTTCAGGTACAGTTTGATGGCCTATTAGACACATTTTATGCTAAAAACGTGACAATCATATTTACCTGTTATTACAGATCACAAACAGGTAATTATGCCTTAATGAACTAAATTGGCATGTTTATGTACCAAATTGAAAATTTAAATAGTTTAAAAGTCTAATTAATGCCTATTTGACACATTTTATGCAAAAAAAAGAAAGGACATTTAAATTTACCTGGTATTACAGGTCATTAACAGGTAATTATGTCTTATAAACTAAAGTGATATGTTTATGTCCGTAATTGCAATTTTAAAAGGTTTGAGTGCCTATTAGATTTCTCAGATAAAGTTCGATGGTCTATTTAACACATTTTATGCAAAAAAAAAAATTTGACATTTAAATTACCTGGTATTACAGGTCACTAACAGGTAATTGCGCCTTGATGAACTAAATTGATATGTTTATGTATCTAATTGCGACTTTAAAAAGTTTGAGGGGCTAATTGATTTTTCAGATACTGTTTGATTGCCTATTAGACACATTTTATGCTAAAAACGTGACATTCACATTTACCTGTTATTACAGGTCACTAACAGGTAATTACGCCTTAATGAACTAAATTGGCATGTTTATGTATCTAATTGAAAATTTAAATAGTTTAAGAGCCTAATTAATGCATATTTGAAACATTTAATGCAAAAAAAAGGGATATTTAAATTAACCTGGTATTACAGGTCAATAATAGGTAGTTATGCTATATAAACTAAAGTGACATGTTTATGTACCTAATTGCAATTTTAAAAGGTTTGAGTGCCTATTTGATTTTTCAGATAAAGTTGGATGGTCTATTTAACACATTTTATGCAAAAAAAAAAAAAGGTGACATTTAAATTTACCTGGTATTACAGGTCAGTAACAGGTAATTACGCATTGATGAACTAAATTGATATGTTTATGTAGCTAATTGCGACTTTAAAAAGTTTGAGGGCCTAATTGATTTTTCAGGTACAGTTTGATGGCCTATTAGA
>NC_044930.1:5347180-5370055 GCF_003576645.1 Ipomoea triloba
ATTTACCTGTTATTACAGGTCACTAACAGGTAATTATGTCTTAATGAACTAAATTGGCATGTTTATGTACCAAATTGAAACTTTAAATAGTTTAAGAGCCTAATTGATGCCTATTTGACACATTTTATGCAAAAAAAGTGACATTTCAATTTACCTGGTATTACAGGTCACTAACAGGTAATTATGCCTTAATGAACTAAATTGGCATGTTTATGTACCAAATTGAAAATTTAAATAGTTTAAGAGCCTAATTAATGCCTATTTGAAACATTTTATGCAAAAAAGAAGGGACATTTTAATTTACCAGGTATTACAGGTCAGTAACATGTAATTATGCTTTATAAACTAAAGTGTTTATGTCCCTAATTGCAATTTTAAAAGGTTTGAGCGCTTATTTGATTTTTCAGATAAAGTTCGATGGTCTATTTAACATATTTTATGCAAAAAAAAAAAAGAAAAAAAAAGGTGACATTTAAATTTACCTGGTATTACTGGTCACAAACAGGTAATTACGCCTTGATTAACTAAATTGATATGTTTATGTAACTAATTGCGACTTTAAAAAGTTTGAGGGGCTAATTGATTTTTCAGATACTGTTTGATTGCCTATTAGACACATTTTATGCTAAAAACGTGACATTCACATTTACCTGTTATTACAGGTCACTAACAGGTAATTACGTCTTAATGAACTAAATTGGCATGTTTATGTATCTAATTGAAAACTTAATGAACTAAATTGGCATGTTTATGTATCTAATTGAAAATTTAAATAGTTTAAGAGCCTAATTAATGCATATTTGAAACATTTAATGCAAAAAAAAGGGATATTTAAATTAACCTGGTATTACAGGTCAATAATAGGTAGTTATGCTATATAAACTAAAGTGACATGTTTATGTACCTAATTGCAATTTTAAAAGGTTTGAGTGCCTATTTGATTTTTCAGATAAAGTTGGATGGTCTATTTAACACATTTTATGCAAAAAAAAAAAAAGGTGACATTTAAATTTACCTGGTATTACAGGTCAGTAACAGGTAATTACGCATTGATGAACTAAATTGATATGTTTATGTAGCTAATTGCTACTTTAAAAAGTTTGAGGGCTAATTGATTTTTCAAGTACAGTTTGATGGCCTATTAGACACATTTTATGCTAAAAACGTGACATTCATATTTACCTGGTATTACAGGTCACAAATAGGTAATTATGCCTTAATGAACTAAATTGGCATGTTTATGTACCAAATTGAAAATTGAAATAGTTTAAGAGCCTAATTAATGCCTATTTGAAATATTTTATGCAAAAAAAAAAGGACATATAAATTTACCTAGTATTACAGGTCACTAATAGGTAATTATGTCTTATAAACAAAAGTGACATGTTTATGTCCCTAATTGCAATTTTAAAAGGTTTGAGTGTCTATTTGATTTTTCAGATAAAGTTCGATGGTCTTTTTAACACATTTTACGCAAAAAAAGGTGACATTTAAATTTACCTGGTATTACAGGTCACTAACAGACAATTACGTCTTGATGAACTAAATTGATATGTTTATGTAGCTAATTGTGACTCTAAAAAGTTTGAGGGGCTAATTGATTTTTCAGGTACAGTTTGATGGCCTATTAGACATATTTTATGCTAAAAACGTGACATTCATATTTACCTGTTATTACAGGTCACTAATAGGTAATTATGGCTTAATGAATTAAACTAGCATGTTTATGTACTAAATTGCAAATTTAAATAGTTTAAGAGCTTAATTAATGCCTATTTGACACATTTTATACAAAAAAAAAAAGTGACATTTAAATTTACCTGTTATCACAGGTCACTAACGGGTAATTATGCCTTATAAACTAAAGTGACATGTTTATGTCCCTAATTGCAATTTTAAAATGTTTGAGTGCCTATTAGATTTCTCAGATAAAGTTCGATGGTCTATTTAACACATTTTATGCAAAAAAAAAAAAAGGTGACATTTAAATTTACCTGGTATTACAGGTCACTAACAGGTAATTACGCCTTGATGAACTAAATTGATATGTTTATGTAGCTAATTGCGACTTTAAAAAGTTTGAGGGCCTAATTGATTTTTCAGGTACAGTTTGATGGCCTATTAGACACATTTTATGCTAAAAACGTGACATTCATATTTACCTGTTATTACAGGTCACTAACAGGTAATTATGCCTTAATGAACTAAATTGGCATGTTTATGTACCAAATTGAAACTTTAAATAGTTTAAGAGCCTAATTGATGCCTATTTGACACATTTTATGCAAAAAAAGTGACATTTAAATTTACCTGGTATTACAGGTCACTAACAGGTAATTATGCCTTATAAACTAAATTGATATGTTTATGTCCCTAATTGCAATTTTAAAAGGTTTGAGTGCCTATTTGATTTTTCAGATAAAGTTCGATGGTCTATTTAACACATTTTATGCAAAAAAAAAGAAAAAAAAAAAAGGTGACATTTAAATTTCCTGGTATTACAGGTCACTAACAGATAATTATGCCTTATAAACTAAAGTGACATGTTTATGTCCCTAATTGCAATTTTAAAAGATTTGAGTGCCTATTTGATTTTTCAGATAAAGTTCGATGGTCTATTTAACACATTTTATGCAAAAAAAAAAAAAGGTGACATTTAAATTTACCTGGTATTACAGGTCACTAACAGGTAATTACGCCTTGATGAACTAAATTGATATGTTTATGTAGTTAATTGCGACTTTAAAAAGTTTGAGAGCCTAATTGATTTTTCAGGTACAGTTTGATGGCCTATTAGACACATTTTATGCTAAAAACGTGACATTCATATTTACCTGTTATTACAGGTCACTAACAGGTAATTATGCCATAATAAATTAAATTGGCATGTTTATGTTCTAAATTGAAAATTTAAATAGTTTAAGAGCCTAATTAATGCCTATTTAACACATTTTATGCAAAAGAAAAGGGACATTTAAATTTACCTGCTATTACAGGTCACTAACAGGTAATTATGCCTTATAAACTAAAGTGACATGTTTATGTCCCTAATTGCAATTTTAAAAGGTTTGAGTGCCTATTTGATTTTTCAGATAAAGTTCGAAGGTCTAATTAACACATTTTACGCAAAAAAAAAAAAGGTGACATTTAAATTACTTGGTATTACAGGTCACTAACAGGTAATTAAGTCTTGATGAACTAAATTGATATGTTTATGTAGTTAATTGCGATTTTAAAAAGTTTGAGGGCCTAATTGATTTTTCAGGTACAGTTTGATGGCCTATTAGACACATTTTATGCTAAAAACATGACATTCATATTTACCTGTTATTACAGGTTACTAAAAGGTAATTATGCCTTAATGAACTAAATTGGCATGTTTATGTACCAAATTGAAAATTTAAATAGTTTAAGAGCCTAATTAATGCTTATTTAACACATTTTAGGCAAAAAAAAAGGGACATATAAATTTAACTGGTATTGCAGGTCACTAACGGGTAATTAAGCCTTATAAACTAAAGTGACATGTTTATGTGCCTAATTGCAATTTTAAAAGGTTTGAGTGCCTATTTGATTTTTCAGATAAAGTTCGATGGTCTAATTAACACATTTTACGCAAAAAAAAAAAAGGTGACATTTAAATTACTTGGTATTACAGGTCACTAACAGGTAATTAAGTCTTGATGAACTAAATTGATATGTTTATGTAGTTAATTGCGATTTTAAAAAGTTTGAGGGCCTAATTGATTTTTCAGGTACAGTTTGATGGCCTATTAGACACATTTTATGCTAAAAACATGACATTCATATTTACCTGTTATTACAGGTTACTAAAAGGTAATTATGCCTTAATGAACTAAATTGGCATGTTTATGTACCAAATTGAAAATTTAAATAGTTTAAGAGCCTAATTAATGCTTATTTAACACATTTTAGGCAAAAAAAAAGGGACATTTAAATTTAACTGGTATTGCAGGTCACTAACGGGTAATTAAGCCTTATAAACTAAAGTGACATGTTTATGTGCCTAATTGCAATTTTAAAAGGTTTGAGTGCCTATTTGATTTCTTAGATAAAGTTCGATGGTCTATTTAACACATTTTATGCAAAAAAAAAAAAGGTGACATTTAAATTTACCTGGTATTACAGGTCACTAACAGGTAATTACTCTTTGATGAACTAAATTGATATGTTTATGTAGCTAATTGCGATTTTAAAAAGTTTGAGGGCCTAATTGATTTTTCAGGTACAGTTTGATGGCCTATTTGATACATTTTATGCACAAAAAAGTGACATTTCAATTTACTTGGTATTACAGGTCACTAAAATATAATTATGCCTTAATGAACTAAATTGGCATTTTATGTACCAAATTGCAAATTTAAATAGTTTAAGAGCCTAATTAATGCCTATTTGACACATTTTATGCAAAAAAAAAAACATTTAAATTTACCTGCTATTACAGGTCACTAACAGGTAATTATGCCTTATAAACTAAAGTGACATGTTTATGTCCCTAATTGCAATTTTAAAAGGTTTGAGTGCCTATTTGATTTTTCAGATAAAGTTCGATGGTCTATTTAACACATTTTATACAAAAAAAAGGTGACATTTAAATTTACCTGGTATTACAGGTCACTAACAGGTAATTATGCCTTATAAACTAAAGTGACATGTTTATGTCCCTAATTGCAATTTTAAAAGGTTTGAGTGCCTATTTGATTTTTCAGATAAAGTTCGATGGTCTATTTAACACATTTTATGCAAAAAAAAAAAAGGTGACATTTAAATTTACCTGGTATTACAGGTCACTAACAGGTAATTACTCTTTGATGAACTAAATTGATATGTTTATGTAGCTAATTGCGATTTTAAAAAGTTTGAGGGCCTAATTGATTTTTCAGGTACAGTTTGATGGCCTATTTGATACATTTTATGCACAAAAAAGTGACATTTCAATTTACTTGGTATTACAGGTCACTAAAATATAATTATGCCTTAATGAACTAAATTGGCATTTTATGTACCAAATTGCAAATTTAAATAGTTTAAGAGCCTAATTAATGCCTATTTGACACATTTTATGCAAAAACAAAAACATTTAAATTTACCTGCTATTACAGGTCACTAACAGGTAATTATGCCTTATAAACTAAAGTGACATGTTTATGTCCCTAATTGCAATTTTAAAAGGTTTGAGTGCCTATTTGATTTTTCAGATAAAGTTCGAAGGTCTAATTAACACATTTTACGCAAAAAAAAAAAAAGGTGACATTTAAATTACTTGGTATTACAGGAAAAAAAAAAAAGGTGACATTTAAATTACTTGGTATTACAGGTCACTAAAAAAAGGTGACATTTAAATTACTTGGTATTACAGGTCACTAACAGGTAATTAAGTCTTGATGAACTAAATTGATATGTTTATGTAGTTAATTGCGACTTTAAAAATTTTGAGGGCTAATTGATTTTTCAGGTACAGTTTGATTGCCTATTAGACACATTTTATGCAAAAAACATGACATTTATATTTACCTGTTATTACAGGTCACTAACAGGTAAATATGCGTTAATGAACTAAATTGGCATGTTTATGTACCAAATAAAAAAATTTAAATAGTTTAAGAGCCTGATTAATGCCTATTTGACACATTTTATGCAAAAAAAAAAAGGGACATTTAAATTTACCTGATATTACAGGTCACTAACAGGTAATTATGTCCTATAAACTAAAGTGACATGTTTATGTCCCTAATTGCAATTTTAAAAGGTTTGAGTGCCTATTTGATTTTTCAGATAAACTTCGATGGTCTATTTAAAACATTTTATGAAAAAAAAAAGGTGACATTTAAATTTACCTGGTATTATAGATCACTAACAGGTAATTACGCCTTGATAAATTAAATTGATATGTTTATGTAGCTAATTGCGACTTTAGAAAGTAATAGTGCCTAATTGATTTTTCAGGTACAGTTTGATGCCTATTTGACACATTTTATGCAAAAAAATGTGACATTTCAATTTACCAGGTATTACAGGTCACTAAAAGATAATTATGCCTTATTGAACTAAATTGGTATGTTTATGTACCAAATTGAAAATTTAAATAGCTTAAGAGTCTAATTAATGCCTATTTGAGACATTTTATACAAGAAAAAGGGATACTTAAATTTACCTGGTATTACAGGTCACTAACAGGTAATTATGCCTTATAAACTAAAGTGACATGTTTATGTCCCTAATTGCAATTTTAAAAGGTTTGAGTGCCTATTTGATTTTTCAGATAAAGTTCGATAGTCTATTTAACACATTTTATGCAAAAAAAAAAAAAAAAGGTGACATTTTAATTTACCTGGTATTACAGGTCACTAACAGGTAATTACGCCTTGATTAACTAAATTGATATATTTATGTAGCTAATTGCGACTTTAGAAAGTAATAGAGCCTAATTGATTTTTCAGGTACAGTTTGATAGCCTATTAGACACATTTTATAGTAAAAAAGTGACATTCACATTTACCTGTTATTACAGGTCACTAACAGGTAATTATGTCTTAATGAACTAAATTGGCATGTTTATGTACCAAATTGAAACTTTAAATAGTTTAAGAGCCTAATTGATGCCTATTTGACACATTTTATGCAAAAAAAAGTGACATTTCAATTTACCTGGTATTACAGGTCACTAAAAGATAATTATGCCTTAATGAACTAAGTTGGTATGTTTATGTACCAAATTGAAAATTTAAATAGTTTAAGAGTCTAATTAATGCCTATTTGAGACATTTTATGCAAAAAAAAAAAAGGGATATTTAAATTTACCTGGTATTACAGGTCACTAACAGGTAATTATGCCTTATAAACTAAAGTGACATGTTTATGTCCCTAATTGCAATTTTAAAAGGTTTCAGTGCCTATTTGATTTTTCAGATAAAGTTCGATGGTCTATTTAACACATTTTATGCAAAAAAAAAAATGTGACATTTAAATTTACCTGGTATTACAGGTCACTATTAGGTAATTACGCCTTGATGAACTAAATTGATATGTTTCTGTACCTAATTGCGACTTTAAAAAGTTTGAAGGCCTAATTGATTTTTCAGGAACAGTTTGATGGCCTATTAGACACATTTTATACTGAAAAAGTGACATTCACATTTACATGTTATTACAGGTCACTAACAGGTAATTACGCCTCGATTAAATAAATTGATATCTTTATGTAGCTAATTGCGACTTTAAAAAGTTTGAAGGCCTAATTGATTTTTCAGGAACAGTTTGATGGCCTATTAGACACATTTTATACTGAAAAAGTGACATTCACATTTACATGTTATTACAGGTCACTAACAGGTAATTATGCCTTAATGAACTAAATTGGCATGTTTATGTACCAAATTGAAACTTTAAATAGTTTAAGAGCCTAATTGATGCCTATTTGACACATTTTATGCAAAAAAAAGTGACATTTCAATTTACCTGGTATTACAGGTCATTAACAGGTAATTATGCCTTAATGAACTAAATTGGTATGTTTAAGTATCAATTTGAAAATTTAAATAGTTTAAGAGTCTAATTAATGCCTATTTGAGACATTTTATGCAAAAAAAAGGGACATTTAAATTTACCTGATTTTACAGGTCTCTAACAGGTAATTATGCCCTATAAACTAAAGTGACATGTTTATGTCCCTAATTGCAATTTTAAAAGGTTTGAGTGCCTATTTGATTTTTCAGATAAAGTTCGATGGTCTATTTAACACATTTTATGCAAAAAAAAAAAGGTGACAATTAAATTACCTGGTATTACAGGTCACTAACAGGTAATTACGCCTTGATAAACTAAATTGATATGTTTATGTACCTAATTGCGACTTTAAAAATTTTGAGGGCTAATTGATTTTTCAGGTACAGTTTGATTGCCTATTAGACACATTTTATGCTAAAAACATGACATTCATATTTACCTGTTATTACAGGTCACTAACAGGTAAATATGCGTTAATGAACTAAATTGGCATGTTTATGTACCAAATTGAAAAATTAAATAGTTTAAGAGCCTAATTAATGCCTATTTGACACATTTTATGCAAAAAAAAAAGCGACATTTAAATTTACCTGATATTACAGGTCACTAACAGGTAATTATGCCCTATAAACTAAAGTGACATGTTTATGTCCCTAACTGCACTTTTAAAAGGTTTGAGAGCCTATTTGATTTTTCAGATAAAGTTCGATGGTCTATTTAACACATTTTATGCAAAAAAAAAATGTGACATTTAAATTTCCCTTGTATTACAGGTCACTAACAGGTAATTACGCCTTGATGAACTAAATTGATATGTTTATGTACCTAATTGCGACTTTAAAAAGTTTGAGCGGCTAATTGATTTTTCAGGTATTACAGGTCTCTAGCAGGTAATTATGCCCTATAAACTAAAGTGACATGTTTATGTCCCTAATTGCAATTTTAAAAGGTTTGAGTGCCTATTTGATTTTTCAGATAAAGTTCGATGGTCTATTTAACACATTTTATGCAAAAAAAAAAAGGTGACAATTAAATTTACCTGGTATTACAGGTCACTAACAGGTAATTACGCGTTGATGAACTAAATTGATATGTTTATCTAGCTAATTGCGACTTTAAAAAGTTTGAGCGGCTAATTGATTTTTCAGGTATTACAGGTCTCTAGCAGGTAATTATGCCCTATAAACTAAAGTGACATGTTTATGTCCCTAATTGTAATTTTAAAAGGTTTGAGTGCCTATTAGATTTCTCAGATAAAGTTCGATGGTCTATTTAACACATTTTATGCAAAAAAAAAAGGTGACAATTAAATTTACCTGGTATTACAGGCCACTAACAGGTAATTACACCTTGATGAACTAAATTGATATGTTTATGTACCTAATTGCGACTTTAAAAAGTTTGAGCGGCTAATTGATTTTTCAGGTATTACAGGTCTCTAGCAGGTAATTATGCCCTATAAACTAAAGTGACATGTTTATGTCCCTAATTGCAATTTTAAAAGGTTTGAGTGCCTATTTGATTTTTCAGATAAAGTTCGATGGTCTATTTAACACATTTTATTCAAAAAAAAAAGGTGACATTTAAATTTACCTGGTATTACAGGTCACTGACAGGTAATTACGCCTTGATGAACTAAATTGATATGTTTATGTAGCTAATTGCGACTTTAAAAAGTTTGAAGGCCTAATTGATTTTTCAGGTACAGTTTGATGGCCTATTAGACACATTTTATACTGAAAAAGTGACATTCACATTTACCTGTTATTACAGGTCACTAACAGGTAATTATGCCTTAATGAACTAAATTGGCATGTTTATGTACCAAATTGAAACTTTAAATAGTTTAAGAGCCTAATTGATGCCTATTATACATATTTTATGAAAAAAAAAGTGACATTTCAATTTACCTGCTAATACAGGTCACTAACAGGTAATTATGCCTTAATAAACTAAATTGGTATGTTTATGTACCAAATTGAAAATTTAAATAGTTTAAGAGTCTAATTAATGCCTATTTGAGACTTTTTATGCAAAAAAAAAAGGATATTTGAATTTACCTGGTATTACAGGTCACTAATAGGTAATTATGCCTTAGAAACTAAAGTGACATGTTTATGTCCCTAATTGCAATTTTAAAAGGTTTGAGTGCCTATTTGATTTTTCAGATAAGGTTCGATGGTCTATTTGACACATTTTATGCAAAAAAAAGTGACATTTCAATTTACCTGCTAATACAGGTCACTAACAGGGAATTACGCCTTGATGAACTAAATTGATATGTTTATGTAGCTAGTTGCGACTTTAAAAATTTTGAGGGCTAATTGATTTTTCAGGTACAGTTTGATTGCCTATTAGACACATTTTATGCTAAAAACGTGACATTCATATTTACCTGTTATTACAGGTCACTGACATGTCATTATGACTTGATAAACTAAATTGGCATGTTTATGTACCAAATTGAAACTTTAAATAGTTTAAGAGCCTAATTAATGCCTATTTGACACATTTTATGGAAAGAAAAGTGACATTTAAATTTACCTGGTATTACAGGTCACTAACAGGTAATTATGCCTTATAAACTAAAGTGATATGTTTATGTCCCTAATTGCAATTTTAAAAGGTTTGAGTGCCGATTTGATTTTTCAGATAAAGTTCGATGGTCTATTTAACACATTTTATGCAAAAAAAAAAAAGGTGACATTTAAATTTACCTGGTGTTACAGGTCACTAACAGGTAATTACGCCTTGATGAACTAAATTGATATGTTTATGTACCTAATTACAACTTTAAAAAGTTTGAGGGGCTAATTGGATTTTCAGGTACAGTTTGATGGCCTATTAGACACATTTTATACTAAAAAAGTGACATTCACATTTACCTTTTATTACTGGTCACTAACAGGTAATTATGTCTCGATGAACTAAATTGGCATGTTTATGTACCAAATTGAAATTTTAAATAGTTTAATAGCCTAATTGATGCGTATTTGACACATTTTATGCAGAAAAAAGTGACATTTCAATTTATCTGGTATTACAGGTCACTAACAGGTAATTATGCCTTAATGAACTAAATTGGTATGTTTAAGTACCAAATTGAAAATTTAAATAGTTTAAGAGTCTAATTAATGCCTATTTGAGACATTTTATGCAAAAAAAAAAAGGAATATTTAAATTTACCTGGTATTACAGGTCACACTAAGAGATAATTATGCCTTATAAACTAAAGTGATATGTTTATGTTCCTAATTGCAATTTTAAAAGCTTTGAGTGCCTATTTGATTTTTCAGATAACGTTAGATGGTCTATTTAACACATTTTATTTAAAAAAAAATAAAGGTGACATTAAAATTACCTGGTATTACAGGTCACTAATAGGTAATTACGCCTTGATGAACTAAATTGATATGTTTATGTACCTAATTGCGACTTTAAAAAGTTTGAGCGGCTAATTGATTTTTCAGTTATAGTTTGATGGCCTATTAGACACATTTTATGCTGAAAACGTGACATTCATAGTTACCTATTATTACAGATCACTAACAGGTAATTATGCCTTAATGAACTAAATTGGTATGTTTAAGTATCAATTTGAAAATTTAAATAGTTTAAGAGTCTAATTAATGCCTATTTGAGACATTTTATGCAAAAAAAAGGGACATTTAAATTTACCTGATATTACAGGTCTCTAACAGGTAATTATGCCCTATAAACTAAAGTGACATGTTTATGTCCCTAATTGCAATTTTAAAAGGTTTGAGTGCCTATTTGATTTTTCAGATAAAGTTCGATGGTCTATTTAACACATTTTATGCAAAAAAAAAAAAAGGTGACAATTAAATTACCTGGTATTACAGGTCACTAACAGGTAATTACGCCTTGATAAACTAAATTGATATGTTTATGTACCTAATTGCGACTTTAAAAATTTTGAGGGCTAATTGATTTTTCAGGTACAGTTCGATTGCCTATTAGACACATTTTATGCTAAAAACATGACATTCATATTTACCTGTTATTACAGGTCACTAACAGGTAATTATGCGTTAATGAACTAAATTGGCATGTTTATGTACCAAATTGAAAATTTAAATAGTTTAAGAGCCTAATNAACAGGTAATTATGCCTTAATGAACTAAATTGGCATGTTTATGTACCAAATTGAAAATTTAAATAGTTTAAGAGCCTAATTAATGCCTATTTGACACATTTTATGCAAAAAAAAAAAAGCGACATTTAAATTTACCTGATATTACAGGTCACTAACAGGTAATTATGCCCAATAAACTAAAGTGACATGTTTATGTCCCTAACTGCACTTTTAAAAGGTTTGAGAGCCTATTTGATTTTTCAGATAAAGTTCGATGGTCTATTTAACTCATTTTATGCAAAAAAAAAATGTGACATTTAAATTTCACTTGTATTACAGGTCACTAACAGGTAATTACGCCTTGATGAACTAAATTGATATGTTTATGTACCTAATTGCGACTTTAAAAAGTTTGAGCGGCTAATTGATTTTTCAGGTATTACAGGTCTCTAACAGGTAATTATGCCCTATAAACTAAAGTGACATGTTTATGTCCCTAATTGCAATTTTAAAAGGTTTGAGTGCCTATTTGATTTTTCAGATAAAGTTCGATGGTCTATTTAACACATTTTATTGAAAAAAAAAGGTGACAATTAAATTTACCTGGTATTACAGGTCACTAACAGGTAATTACGCGTTGATGAACTAAATTGATATGTTTATCTAGCTAATTGCGACTTTAAAAAGTTTGAGGGCCTAATTGGTTTTTCAGGTACAGTTTGATGGCCTATTAGACACATTTTATACTAAAAAAGTGATATTCACATTTACCTGTTATTACAGGTCACTAACAGGTAATTATGTCTTGATGAACTAAATTGGCATGTTTATGTACCAAATTGAAACTTTAAATAGTTTAAGAGCCTAATTGATGCCTATTTGACACATTTTATGCAAAAAAAAAGGATATTTGAATTTACCTGGTATTACAGGTCACTAACAGGTAATTATGTCTTAATGAACTAAATTGGCATGTTTATGTACCAAATTGAAACTTTAAATAGTTTAAGAGCCTAATTGATGCCTATTATACATATTTTATGAAAAAAAAAAGTGACATTTCAATTTACCTGCTATTACAGGTCACTAACAGGTAATTATGTCTTAATAAACTAAATTGGTATGTTTATGTACCAAATTGAAAATTTAAATAGTTTAAGAGTCTAATTAATGCCTATTTGAGACATTTTATGCAAAAAAAAAGGGATATTTAAATTTACCTGGTATTACAGGTCACTAACAGGTAATTATGCCTTAATGAACTAAATTGGTATGTTTATGTACCAAATTGAAAATTTAAATAGTTTAAGAGTCTAATTAATGCCTATTTGAGACTTTTTATGCAAAAAAAAAAAGGATATTTGAATTTACCTGGTATTACAGGTCACTAATAGGTAATTATGCCTTAGAAACTAAAGTGACATGTTTATTAATAGGTAATTATGCCTTAGAAACTAAAGTGACATGTTTATGTCCCTAATTGCAATTTTAAAAAACTAAAGTGACATGTTTATGTCCCTAATTGCAATTTTAAAAGACTAAAGTGACATGTTTATGTCCCTAATTGCAATTTTAAAAGGTTTGAGTGCCTATTTGATGTCCCTAATTGCAATTTTAAAAGGTTTGAGTGCCTATTTGATTTTTCAGATAAAGTTCGATGGTCTATTTAACACATTCTATGCAAAAAAAAAAAATGTGACATTTAAATTTACCTGGTATTACAGTTCACTAACAGGTAATTACGCCTTGATGAACTAAATTGATATATTTATGTAGCTAGTTGCGACTTTAAAAATTTTGAGGGTTAATTGATTTTTCAGGTACAGTTTGATTGCCTATTAGACACATAATTGATTTTTCAGGTACAGTTTGATTGCCTATTAGACACATTTTATGCTAAAAACGTACAGTTTGATTGCCTATTAGACACATTTTATGCTAAAAACGTGACATTCATATGCCTATTAGACACATTTTATGCTAAAAACGTGACATTCATATTTACCTGTTATTACAGGTCACTAACAGGAAAATATGCCTTAATGAACTAAACTGGAATGTTTATGTACCAAATTAAAAATTTAAATCGTTTAAGAGCCTAATTAATGCCTATTTGACACATTTTATGGAAATTAAGAGCCTAATTAATGCCTATTTGACACATTTTATGGAAAGAAAAGTGACATTTAAATTTACCTGGTATTACAGGTCACTAACAGGTAATTATGCTTTATAAACTAAAGTGATATGTTTATGTCCCTAATTGCAATTTTAAAAGGTTTGAGTGCCGATTTGATTTTTCAGATAAAGTTCGATGGTCTATTTAACACATTTTATGCAAAAAAAATAAAGTTCGATGGTCTATTTAACACATTTTATGCAAAAAAAAAAAAGGTGACATTTAAATTTACCTGGTATTACAGGTCACTAACAGGTAATTACGCATTGATGAACTAAATTGATATGTTTATATAGCTAATTGCGACTTTAAAAAGTTTGAGTGCCTAATTGATTTTTCAGGTAGAGTTTGATGTCTTATTAGACACATTTTATGCTAAAAAACGTGACATTCATATTTACCTGTTATTACAGGTCATTAACAGATAATTATGCCTTAATGAACTAAACTAGTATGTTTATGTACCAAATTGCAAATTTAAATAGTTTAAAAGCCTAATTAATGCCTATTTGAAACATTTTATGCAAAAAAAAAAGGGACATTTAAATTTACCTAGAATTACAGGTCACTAACAGGTAATTATGCCTTATAAACTAAAGTGACATGTTTATGTCCCTAATTGCAATTTTAAAAGGTTTGAGTGCCTATATGATTTTTCAGATAAAGTTCGATGGTCTGTTTAACACATTTTATGCAAAAAAAAAAAAATAGGTGACATTTAAATTTACCTGGTATTACAGGATACTAACAGGTAATTATGCCTTATAAACTAAAGTGACATGTTTATGTCCCTAATTGCAATTTTAAAAGGTTTGAGTGCCTATTTGATTTTTCAGATAAAGTTCGATGGTCTATTTAACACATTTTATGCAAAAAAAAAAAAAAAAAAAAACATAAAGCTGACATTTAAATTTACCTGGTATTACAGGTCACTAACAGGTAATCACGCCTTGATGAACTAAATTGATATGTTTATGTAGCTAATTGCGACTTTAAAAAGTTTGAAGGCCTAATTGATTTTTCAGGTACAGTTTGATGGCCTATTAGACACATTTTATACTGAAAAAGTGACATTCACATTTACCTGTTATTACAGGTCACTAATAGGTAATTATGCCTTAATGAACTAAATTGGCATGTTTATGTACCAAATTGACACTTTAAATAGTTTAACAGCCTAATTGATGCCTATTTGACACATTTTATGCAAAAAAAGAGACATTTAAATTTACCTGGTATTACAGGTCACTAAAGATAATTATGCCTTAATGAACTAAGTTGGTATGTTTATGTACCAAATTGAAAATTTAAATAGTTTAAGAGTCCAATTAAAGCCTATTTGAGACATTTTATGCAAAAAGAAAGGATATTTAAATTTACCTGATATTACAGGTCACTAACAGGTAATTATGCCTTATAATCTAAAGTGACATATTTATGTCCCTAATTGCAATTTTAAAAGGTTTGAGTGCCTATTTGATTTTTCAGATAAAGTTCGATGGTCTATTTAACATATTTTATGCAAAAAAAAAAAAGGTGACATTTAAATTTATCTGGTATTACATGTCACTAACAGTTAATTACGCCTTGATGAACTAAATTGATATGTTTATGTAGCTAATTGTGACTTTAGAAAGTAATAGTGCCTAATTGATTTTTCAGGTACAGTTTGATGGCCTATTAGACACATTTTATAGTAATAAAGTGACATTCACATTTACCTGTTATTACAGGTCACTGACAGGTAATTATGTCTTAATAAACTAAATTGGCATGTTTATGTACCATAATTATGTCTTAATAAACTAAATTGGCATGTTTATGTACCAAATTGAAACTTTAAATAGTTTAAGAGCCTAATTGATGCCTATTTGACACATTTTAAGCAAAAAAAAGTGACATTTCCATTTACCTGCTATTACAGGTCACTAACAGGTAATTATGCCTTAATGAACTAAATTGGTATGTTTATGTACCAAATTGAAAATTTAAATAGTTTAAGAGTCTAATTAATGCCTATTTGAGACATTTTATTGAAAAAAAATGATATTTTAATTACCTGGTATTACAGGTCACTAACAGGTAATTATGCCTTATAAACTAAAGTGACATGTTTATGTCCCTAATTGCAATTTTAAAAGGTTTGAGTGCCTATTTGATTTTTCAGATAAAGTTCGATGGTCTATTTAACACATTTTATGCAAAAAAAAAATGTTAAATTTAAATTTACCTGGTATTACAGGTCACTAATAGGTAATTTCGACTTGATGAACTAAATTGATATGTTTATGTACCTAATTGCGACTTTAAAAAGTTTGAGCGGCTAATTGATTTTTCTGGTACAGTTTGATGGCCTATTAGACACATTTTCTGCTGAAAACGTGACATTCATATTTACCTATTACTACAGGTCACTAACAGGTAATTATGCCTTAATGAACTAAATTGGCATGTTTATGTACCAAATTGAAAATTTAAATAGTTTAAGAGCCTAATTAATGCCTATTTGACACATTTTATGCAAAAAAAAAGGGACATTTAAATTTACCTGATATTACAGGTCACTAACAGATAATTATGCCCTATAAACTAAAGTGACATGTTTATGTCCCTAATTGTAATTTTAAAAGGTTTGAGTGCCTATTTGATTTTTCGGATAAAGTTCGATGGTCTATTTAACACATTTTACGCAAAAAAAAAAAGGTGACATTTAAATTTACCTGGTATTACGGTCAGTAACAGGTAATTACGCCTTGATGAACTAAATTGATATGTTTATGTAGCTAATTGCGAATTTAAAAAGTTTGAGGGCCTAATTGATTTTTCAGATACAGTTTGAGGGCTTATTAGACACATTTTATGCTAAAAACGTGACATTCATATTTACCTGTTATTACAGGTCACTAACAGGAAATTATGCCTTAATGAACTAAACTGGTATGTTTATCTACCAAATTGCAAATTTAAATAGTTTAATAGCCTAATTAATGCCTATTTGAAACATTTTATGCAAAAAAAAAAGTGACATTTAAATTTACCTGATATTACAGGTCACTAACAGGTAATTATGCCTTATAAACTAAAGTGACATGTTTATGTCCCTCATTGTAATTTTAAAAGGTTTGAATGCCTATTTGTTTTTTCAGATAAATTTCGATGGTCTATTTAACACATTTTATGAAAAAAAAAAAAAAGGTGACATTTAAATTTACCTGGTATTACAGGTCACTAACAGGTAATTATGCCTTATAAACTAAAGTGACATGTTTATGTCCCTAATTGCAATTTTAAAAGGTTTGAGTGCCTATTTGAATTTTCAGATAAAGTTCGATGGTCTATTTAACACATTTTATGCACAAAAAAAAAAAAAAAAAAGGTGACATTTAAATTTACCTGGTATTACAGGTCACTAACAGGTAATTACGCTTTGATGAACTAAATTGATATATGTTTATGTAGCTAATTACGACTTTAAAAAGTTTGAGGGCCTAATTGGTTTTTCAGGTACAGTTTGATGGCCTATTAGACACATTTTATACTGAAAAAGTGACATTCACATTTACTTGTTATTACAGGTCACTAACAGGTAATTATGCCTTATTTACTTGTTATTACAGGTCACTAACAGGTAATTATGCCTTAATGAACTAAATTGGCATGTTTATGTACCAAATTGAAACTTTAAATAGTTTAAGAGTCTAATTGATGCCTATTTGACACATTTTATGGAAAAAAAAGTGACATTTCAATTTACCTGGTATTACAGGTCACTAAAAGATAATTATGCCTTAATTAACTAAATTGGTATGTTTATGTACCAAATTGAAAATTTAAATAGTTTAAGAGTCTAATTAATGCCTATTTGAGACATTTTATGCAAAAAAAAAGGATATTTAAATTTACCTGGTATTATTGGTCACTAACAGGTAATTATGTCTTATAAACTAAATTGACATGTTTATGTCCCTAATTGCAATTTTAAAAGGTTTGAGTGCCTATTTGATTTTTCAGATAAAGTTCGATGGACAATTTAACACATTTTATGCAAAAAAAAAAAGGTGACATTTAAATTTACCTGTTATTACAGGTCACTAACAGGTAATTACGCCTTGATTAACTAAATTGATATGCTTATGTAGCTAATTGCGACTTTAGAAAGTAATAGTGCCTAATTGATTTTTCAGGTACAGTTTGATGGCCTATTAGACACATTTTATAGTAAAAAAGTGACATTCACATTTACCTGTTATTACAAGTCACTTACAGGTAGTTATGTCTTAATGAACTAAATTGGCATGTTTATTTACCAAATTGAAACTTTAAATAGTTTAAGAGCCTAATTGATGCCTATTTGACACATTTTATGCAAAAAAAAGTGACATTTCAATTTACCTGCTATTACAGGTCACTAACAGGTAATTATGCCTTAATGAACTAAATTGGCATGTTTATGTACCAAATTGAAACTTTAAATAGTTTAAGAGCCTAATTGATGCCTATTTGACACATTTTATGCAAAAAAAGTGACATTTCAATTTACCTGGTATTACAGGTCACTAACAGGTAATTATGCCTTATAAACTAAAGTGACATGTTTATGTCCCTAATTGCAATTTTAAAAGGTTTATGTGCCTATTTGATTTTTCAGATAAAGTTCGATGGTCTATTTAACACATTTTATGCAAAAAAAAAAAAGTGACATTTAAATTTACCTGGTATTACAGGTCACTAACAGATAATTACGCCTAAATGAACTAAATTGATATGTTTATGTAGCTAATTGCGACTTTAAAAAGTTTGAAGGCCTAATTGATTTTTCAGGTACAGTTTGATGGCCTATTAGACACATTTTATACTGAAAAAGTGACATTCACATTTACCTGTTATTACAGGTCACTAACAGGTAATTATGCCTTAATGAACTAAATTGGCATGTTTATGTACCAAATTGAAGCTTTAAATAGTTTAAGAGCCTAATTGATGTCTATTTGACACATTTTATGCAAAAAAAAGTGACATTTCAATTTACCTAGTATTACAGGTCACAAACAGGTAATTACGCATTGATGAACTAAATTGATATGTTTATGTAGCTAATTGCGACTTTAAAAAGTTTGAGTGCCTAATTGATTTTTCAGGTAGAGTTTGACGGCTTATTAGACACATTTTATGCTAAAAACGTGACATTCAAATTTACCTGTTATTACAGGTCACTAACAGGTAATTATGCCTTAATGAACTAAACTGGTATGTTTATGTACCAAATTGAAAATTTAAATAGTTTAAGAGCCTAATTAATGCCTATTTGAAACATTTTATACAAAAAAAAGTGACATTTAAATTACCTAATATTACAGGTCACTAACAGGTAATTATGCCTTATAAACTAAAGTGACATGTTTATGTCCCTAACTGCAATTTTAAAAGGTTTGAGTGCCTATTTGATTTTTCAGATTGCAATTTTAAAAGGTTTGAGTGCCTATTTGATTTTTCAGATAGCAATTTTAAAAGGTTTGAGTGCCTATTTGATTTTTCAGATAAAGTTCGATGGTCTATTTAGTGCCTATTTGATTTTTCAGATAAAGTTCGATGGTCTATTTAACACATTTTATGCAAAAAAAAAAAGGTGACATTTAAATTTACCTGGTATTACAGGTCACTAACCGATAATTACGCCTAAATGAACTAAATTGATATGTTTATGTAGCTAATTGCGACTTTAAAAAGTTTGAAGGCCTAATTTATTTTTCAGGTACAGTTTGATGGCCTATTAGACACATTTTATTGTAAAAAAGTGACATTAACATTTACCTGTTATTACAGGTCACTGACAGCTAATTATGTCTTAATAAACTAAATTGGCATGTTTATGTACCAAATTGAAACTTTAAATAGTTTAAGAGTCTAATTAATGCCTTTTTGAGACATTTTATGCAAAAAAAAGTGACATTTAAATTTGCCTGGTATTACAGGTCACTAACAGGTAATTATGTCTTAATAAACTAAATTGGCATGTTTATGTACCAAATTGAGACTTTAAATAGTTTAAGAGTCTAATTAATGCCTTTTTGAGACATTTTATGCAAAAAAAAGTGACATTTAAATTTGCCTGGTATTACAGGTCACTAACAGGTAATTATGTCTTAATAAACTAAATTGGCATGTTTATGTACCAAATTGAGACTTTAAATAGTTTAAGAGTCTAATTAATGCCTTTTTGAGACATTTTATGCAAAAAAAAGTGACATTTAAATTTGCCTGGTATTACAGGTCACTAACAGGTAATTATGTCTTAATAAACTAAATTGGCATGTTTATGTACCAAATTGAGACTTTAAATAGTTTAAGAGTCTAATTAATGCCTTTTTGAGACATTTTATGCAAAAAAAAGTGACATTTAAATTTGCCTGGTATTACAGGTCACTAACAGGTAATTATGTCTTAATAAACTAAATTGGCATGTTTATGTACCAAATTGAGACTTTAAATAGTTTAAGAGTCTAATTAATGCCTTTTTGAGACATTTTATGCAAAAAAAAGTGACATTTAAATTTGCCTGGTATTACAGGTCACTAACAGGTAATTATGTCTTAATAAACTAAATTGGCATGTTTATGTACCAAATTGAGACTTTAAATAGTTTAAGAGTCTAATTAATGCCTTTTTGAGACATTTTATGCAAAAAAAAGTGACATTTAAATTTGCCTGGTATTACAGGTCACTAACAGGTAATTATGTCTTAATAAACTAAATTGGCATGTTTATGTACCAAATTGAGACTTTAAATAGTTTAAGAGTCTAATTAATGCCTTTTTGAGACATTTTATGCAAAAAAAAGTGACATTTAAATTTGCCTGGTATTACAGGTCACTAACAGGTAATTATGTCTTAATAAACTAAATTGGCATGTTTATGTACCAAATTGAGACTTTAAATAGTTTAAGAGTCTAATTAATGCCTTTTTGAGACATTTTATGCAAAAAAAAGTGACATTTAAATTTGCCTGGTATTACAGGTCACTAACAGGTAATTATGTCTTAATAAACTAAATTGGCATGTTTATGTACCAAATTGAGACTTTAAATAGTTTAAGAGTCTAATTAATGCCTTTTTGAGACATTTTATGCAAAAAAAAGTGACATTTAAATTTGCCTGGTATTACAGGTCACTAACAGGTAATTATGTCTTAATAAACTAAATTGGCATGTTTATGTACCAAATTGAGACTTTAAATAGTTTAAGAGTCTAATTAATGCCTTTTTGAGACATTTTATGCAAAAAAAAGTGACATTTAAATTTGCCTGGTATTACAGGTCACTAACAGGTAATTATGTCTTAATAAACTAAATTGGCATGTTTATGTACCAAATTGAGACTTTAAATAGTTTAAGAGTCTAATTAATGCCTTTTTGAGACATTTTATGCAAAAAAAAGTGACATTTAAATTTGCCTGGTATTACAGGTCACTAACAGGTAATTATGTCTTAATAAACTAAATTGGCATGTTTATGTACCAAATTGAAACTTTAAATAGTTTAAGAGCCTAATTGATGCCTATTTGACACATTTTATGCAAAAAAAAGTGACATTTCAATTTACCTGGTATTACAGGTCACTAACTGTTGGGCGCGTAGGCTAAGGACCGAGTGAGGCATGCTGCATAGCTGGGCTTGGTGATCAAAGGTTGATGCAGGTGCTGGGAGGGGGATTGTTGGGCGTCGGCAAGGTTGGCCGAGTTCAGCCCCTGCTCGATTCGAGACTTGGCGCTGTGGCTTACCATGGAGGGATGTGGTTAAATGGTATTAGTCCACCTACCTATCACCAATTGGTTTTAGGAAGGATATGGCAACTAGTTAGCCAAAGAACTCTGTGGTTAAGCGTGCTTGACTTTCGGCAGTCACGGGATGGGTGACCCCCTGAGAAGTAAGCATACTGCAGCGCTGAGATCCATCAATTGGTATCAGAGCCGAGGTCACGGGTGGTCGTGCCAAGTCCAAGTCTCAGGAGGGGATTCTTGGGCGCGTAGGCTAGGCTTGGTGATGCAGGTGCTGGGGGGTAGAGTTTGACGGCTTATTAGACACATTTTATGCTAAAAACGTGACATTCAAATTTACCTGTTATTACAGGTCACTAATAAGTAATTATGCCTTAACGAACTAAACTGGTATGTTTATGTACCAAATTGAAAATTTAAATAGTTTAAGAGCCTAATTAATGCCTATTTGAAACATTTTATGCAAAAAAAAGTGACATTTAAATTTACCTAATATTACAGGTCACTAACAGGTAATTATACCTTATAAACTAAAGTGACATGTTTATGTCCCTAATTGCAATTTTAAAAGGTTTGAGTGCCTATTTGATTTTTCAGATAAAGTTCGATGGTCTATTTAACACATTTTATGCAAAAAAAAAAAAATGAGGGGACATTTAAATTTACCTGGTATTACAGGTCACTAACAGGTAATTATACCTTATAAACTAAAGTGACATGTTTATGCCCCTAATTGCAATTTTAAAAGGTTTGAGTACCTATTTGATTTTTCAGATAAAGTTCGATGGTCTATTTAACACATTTTATGCAAAAAAAAAAAAATGAGGTGACATTTAATTTTACCTGGTATTACAGGTCACTAACAGGTAATTATGCCTTATAAACTAAAGTGACATGTTTATGTCCCTAATTGCAATTTTAAAAGGTTTGAGTGCCTATTTGATTTTTCAGATAAAGTTCGATGGTCTATTTAACACATTTTATGCAAAAAAAAAAAAATGAGGTGACATTTAAATTTACCTGGTATTACAGGTCACTAACAGGTAATTATGCCTTATAAACTAAAGTGACATGTTTATGTCCCTAATTGCAATTTTAAAAGGTTTGAGTGCCTATTTGATTTTTCAGATAAAGTTCGATGGTCTATTTAACACATTTTATAAAAAAAAAAATGGTGACATTTAAATTTACCTAGAATTACAGGTCACTAACAGGTAATTACGCCTAAATGAACTAAATTGATATGTTTATGTAGCTAATTGCGACTTTAAAAAGTTTGAAGGCCTAATTGATTTTTCA
>NC_044930.1:5370401-5371150 GCF_003576645.1 Ipomoea triloba
TAATTATGCCTTATAAACTAAAGTGACATGTTTATGTCCCTAATTGCAATTTTAAAAGGTTTGAGTGCCTATTTGATTTTTCAGATAAAGTTCTATGGTCTATTTAACACATTTTATGCAAAAAAAAAAAAAAGGTGACATTTAAATTTACCTAGAATTATAGGTCACTAACAGGTAATTACGCCTTGATCAACTAAATTGATATGTTTATGTAGCTAATTGCGACTTTAAAAAGTTTGAAGGCCTAATTGATTTTTCAGGTACAGTTTGATGGCCTATTAGACACATTTTATACTGAAAAAGTGACATTCACATTTACCTGTTATTACAGGTCACTAACAGGTAATTATGTCTTAATGAACTAAATTGGCATGTTTATGTACCAAATTGAAACTTTAAATAGTTTAAGAGCCTAATTGATGCCTATTTGACACATTTTATGCAAAAAAAAGTGACATTTCAATTACCTGGTATTACAGGTCACTAAAAGATAATTATGCCTTAATGAACTAAGTTGGTATGTTTATGTACCAAATATAAAATTTAAATAGTTTAAGAGTCTAATTAACGCCTATTTGAGACATTTTATGCAAAAAAAAAGGGATATTTAAATTTACTTGGTATTACAGGTCAGTAACAGGTAATTATGCCTTATAAACTAAAGTGACATGTTTATGTCCCTAATTGCAATTTTAAATAGTTTAAGAGTCTAATTAATGCCTATTTGAGACATTTTATGCAAAAAAAAA
>NC_044930.1:5412263-5413824 GCF_003576645.1 Ipomoea triloba
GTACAGTTTGATGGCCTATTAGACACATTTTATACTGAAAAAGTGACATTCACATTTACCTGTTATTACAGGTCACTAACAGGTAATTATGCCTTAATGAACTAAATTGGCATGTTTATGTACCAAATATAAACTTTAAATAGTTTAAGAGCCTAATTGATGCCTATTTGACACATTTTATGTAAAAAAAGTGACATTTCAATTTACCTGTTATTACAGGTCACTAAAAGATAATTATGCCTTAATGAACTAAGTTGGTATGTTTATGTACCAAATTGAAAATTTAAATAGTTTAAGAGTCTAATTAATGCCTATTTGAGACATTTTATGCAAAAAAAAAAGGGATATTTAAATTTACCTGGTATTACAGGTCACTAACAGATAATTATGCCTTAATTAACTAAATTGGTATGTTTATGTACCAAATTGAAACTTTAAATAGTTTAAGAGTCTAATTAATGCCTATTTGAGACATTTTATGCAAAAAAAAAAGGGATATTTAAATTTACCTGGTATTACAGGTCACTAACAGATAATTACGCCTAAATGAACTAAATTGATATGTTTATGTAGCTAATTGCGACTTTAAAAAGTTTGAAGGCCTAATTGATTTTTAAGGTACACTTTGATGGCCTATTAGACACATTATATACTGAAAAAGTGACATTTACAATTACCTGTTATTACAGGTCACTAACAGATAATTATGTCTTAAAGAACTAAATTGGCTTGTTTATGTACCAAATTGAAACTTTAAATAGTTTAAGAGCCTAATTGATGCCTATTTGACACATTTTATGCAAAAAAAAGTGACATTTCAATTTACCTGGTATTACAGATCACTAAAAGATAATTATGCCTTAATGAACTAAGTTGGTATGTTTATGTACCAAATTGAAAATTTAAATAGTTTAAGAGTCTAATTAATGCCTATTTGAGACATTTTATGCAAAAAAAAAAGGGATATTTAAATTTACTTGGTATTACAGGTCACTAACAGGTAATTATGCCTTATAAACTAAAGTGACATGTTTATGTCCCTAATTGCAATTTTAAAAGGTTTGAGTGCCTATTTGATTTTTCAGATAAAGTTCGATGGTCTATTTAACACATTTTATAAAAAAAAAATGGTGACATTTAAATTTACCTGGTATTACAGGTCACTAACAGATAATTACGCCTAAATGAACTAAATTGATATGTTTATGTAGCTAATTGCGACTTTAAAAAGTTTGAAGGCCTAATTGATTTTTAAGATACAGTTTGATGGCCTATTAGACACATTATATACTGAAAAAGTGACATTCACATTTACCTGTTATTACAGGTCACTAACGGATAATTATGTCTTAAAGAACTAAATTGGCTTGTTTATGTACCAAATTGAAACTTTAAATAGTTTAAGAGCCTAATTGATGCCTATTTGACACATTTTATGCAAAAAAAAGTGACATTTCAATTTAGCTGGTATTACAGGTCACTAAAAGATAATTATGCCTTAATGAACTAAGTTGGTATGTTTATGTACCAAATTGAAAATTTAAATAGTTTAAGAGTCTAA
>NC_044930.1:5413849-5414711 GCF_003576645.1 Ipomoea triloba
TTAATGCCTATTTGATTTATGCAAAAAAAAAGGATATTTAAATTTACCTGGATTACAGGTCACTAACAGGAAAATGCCTATAAACTAAAGTGACATGTTTATGTCCTAATTGCAATTTAAAAATTTGAGTGCCTATTTGATTTTTCAGATAAAGTTCGATGGTCTATTTAACACATTTTATGCAAAAAAAAAAAAGGTGACATTTAAATTTACCTGAAAAAAAAAGGGATATTTAAATTTACCTGGTATTACAGGTCACTAACAGGTAATTATGCCATATGAACTAAAGTGACATGTTTATGTCCCTAATTGCAATTTTAAAAGGTTTGAGTGCCTATCTGATTTTTCAAATAAAGTTCGATGGTGTATTTAACACATTTTATGCAAAAAATAAAATGTGACATTTAAATTTACCTGGTATTACAGGTGACTAATAGGTAATTACGCCTTGATGAACTAAATTGATATGTTTATGTACCTAATTGCGACTTTAAAAAGTTTGAGCGGCTAATTGATTTTTCTGGTACAGTTTGATGGCCTTTTAGACACATTTTATGCTGAAAACGTGACATTCATATTTACCTATTATTACAGGTCACTAATAGGTAATTATGCCTTAATGAACTAAATTCGCATTTTTATGTACCAAATTGAAAATTTAAATAGTTTAAGAGCCTAATTAATGCCTATTTGACACATTTTATGCAAAAAAAAAGGAACATTTAAATTTACTTGATATTACAGGTAACTAACAGGTAATTATGACTTATAAACTAAAGTGACATGTTTATGTCCCTAATTGCAATTTTAAAAGGTTTATGTGCCTATTTGATTTTTCAGATAAAGTTCGATGGTCTATTTA
>NC_044930.1:5429955-5430191 GCF_003576645.1 Ipomoea triloba
TTTATGTACCAAATTGAAAATTTAAATAGTTTAAGAGTCTAATTAATGCCTATTTGAGACATTTTATGCAGAAAAAAAAGGATATTTAAATTTAACTGGTATTACAGGTCACTAACAGGTAATTATGCCTTATAAACTAAAGTGACATGTTTATGTCCCTAATTGCAATTTTAAAAGGTTTGAGTGCCTATTTGATTTTTCAGATAAAGTTCGATGGTCTATTTAACACATTTTAT
>NC_044930.1:5430524-5432491 GCF_003576645.1 Ipomoea triloba
AAAAAAAGTGACATTTCAATTTACCTGGTATTACAGGTCACTAAAAGATGATTATGCCTTAATGAACTAAGTTGGTATGTTTATGTACCAAATTGAAAATTTTAATAGTTTAAGAGTCTAATTAATGCCTATTTGAGACATTTTATGCAGAAAAAAAAGGATTTTTAAATTTAACTGGTATTACAGGTCACTAACATGTAATTATGCCTTATAAACTAAAGTGACATGTTTATGTCCCTAATTGCAATTTTAAAAGGTTTGAGTGCCTATTTGATTTTTCAGATAAAGTTCGATGGTCTATTTAACACATTTTATNTTACCTGGTATTACAGGTCACTAAAAGATAATTATGCCTTAATGAACTAAGTTGGTATGTTTATGTACCAAATTGAAAATTTTAATAGTTTAAGAGTCTAATTAATGCCTATTTGAGACATTTTATGCAGAAAAAAAAGGATTTTTAAATTTAACTGGTATTACAGGTCACTAACATGTAATTATGCCTTATAAACTAAAGTGACATGTTTATGTCCCTAATTGCAATTTTAAAAGGTTTGAGTGCCTATTTGATTTTTCAGATAAAGTTCGATGGTCTATTTAACACATTTTATGCAAAAAAAAAAAAAAGGTTGACATTTAAATTTACCTGATATTACAGATCACTAACAGGTAATTACGCCTTGATTAACTAAATTGATATGTTTATGTAGCTAATTGCGACTTTAGAAAGTAATAGTGCCTAATTGATTTTTCAAGNGATGGTCTATTTAACACATTTTATGCAAAAAAAAAAAAAGGTTGACATTTAAATTTACCTGATATTACAGATCACTAACAGGTAATTACGCCTTGATTAACTAAATTGATATGTTTATGTAGCTAATTGCGACTTTAGAAAGTAATAGTGCCTAATTGATTTTTCAAGTACAGTTTGATGGCCTATTAGACACATTTTATAGTAATAAATTGACATTCACATTTACCTGTTATTACAGGTCACTGACAGGTAATTATGTCTTAATGAACTAAATTGGCATGTTTATGTACCAAATTGAAACTTTAAATAGTTTAAGAGCCTAATTGATGCCTATTTGACACATTTTATGCAAAAAAAAGTGACATTTCAATTTACCTGGTATTACAGGTCACTAACAGGTAATTATGCCTTATAAACTAAAGTGACATGTTTATGTCTCTAATTGCAATTTTAAAAGGTTTGAGTGCCTATTTGATTTTTCAGATAAAGTTCGATGGTCTATTTAACACATTTTATGCAAAAAAAAAAAAAAAAAAAAGTGACATTTAAATTTACCTGGTATTACAGGTCACTAACAGGTAATTATGCCTTATAAACTAAAGTGACATGTTTATGTCCCTAATTGCAATTTTAAAAGGTTTGAGTGCCTATTTGATTTTTCAGATAAAGTTCGATGGTCTATTTAACACATTTTATACAAAAAAAAAAAAGGTGACATTTAAATTTACCTGGTATTATAGGTCACTAACAGATAATTACGCCTAAATGAACTAAATTGATATGTTTATGTAGCTAATTGCGACTTTAAAAAGTTTGAAGGCCTAATTGATTTTTCAGGTACAGTTTGATGGCCTATTAGACACATTTTATACTGAAAAAGTGACATTCACATTTACCTGTTATTACAGGTCACTAACAGGTAATTATGCCTTAATGAACTAAATTGGCATGTTTATGTACCAAATTGAAACTTTAAATAGTTTAAGAGCCTAATTGAAGCCTATTTGACACATTTTATGCAAAAAAAAGTGACATTTCAATTTACCTGCTATTACAGGTCACTAACAGGTAATTATGCCTTATAAACTAAAATGACATGTTTATGACCCTAATTGCAATTTTAAAAGGTTGGAGTGCCTATTTGATTTTTCAGATAAAGTTCGATGGTCTATTTAACACATTTTATGCAAAAAAAAAAAAAAAAAAAAAA
>NC_044930.1:5434875-5443510 GCF_003576645.1 Ipomoea triloba
TTGCGACTTTAAAAAGTTTTAGGGGCTAATGGATTTTTCAGGTACAGTTTGATTGCCTATTAGAAACATTTTATGCTAAAAACGTGACATTCATATTCACCAGTTATTAAATGTCACTAACAGGTAATTATGCCTTAATGAACTAAACTGGCATGTTTATGTACCAAATTGCAAATTTAAATAATTTAGGAGCCTTGTTTATGTACCAAATTGCAAATTTAAATAATTTAGGAGCCTAATTACTGCCTATTTGACACATTTTAAATAATTTAGGAGCCTAATTACTGCCTATTTGACACATTTTATGCAAAAAAAAAAACTAATTACTGCCTATTTGACACATTTTATGCAAAAAAAAAAAATAATTACTGCCTATTTGACACATTTTATGCAAAAAAAAAAAAAGTGACATTTATATTTGACACATTTTATGCAAAAAAAAAAAAAGTGACATTTAAATTTACCTGGGTATTACAGGTCACTAAAAGGTAATTATGCCTTATAAACTAAAGTGAAATGTTTATGTCCCTAAAATTATGCCTTATAAACTAAAGTGAAATGTTTATGTCCCTAATTGCAATTTTAAAAGGATTGAGTGTCTATTTGATTTTTCAGATAAAGTTCGATGGTCTATTTAACACATTTTATGCAAAAAAAAAAAAGTTCGATGGTCTATTTAACACATTTTATGCAAAAAAAAAAAAGTGAAATTTAAATTTACCTGGTATTACAGGTTACTAACAGGTAATTACGCCTTGATGAACTAAATTGATATGTTTATGTAGCTAAATTACGCCTTGATGAACTAAATTGATATGTTTATGTAGCTAATTGCGACTTTAAAAAGTTTGAGGACCTAGTTTATGTAGCTAATTGCGACTTTAAAAAGTTTGAGGACCTATTTGATTTTTCAGGTACAGTGTGATGGCCTATTAGACACATTTTATACTAAAAAGTGACATTTAAATTTACCTGGTATTACAGGTCACTAACAGGTAAGACATTTAAATTTACCTGGTATTACAGGTCACTAACAGGTAATTATGCCTTATAAACTAAAGTAACATGTTTATGTCCGTAATTGCAATTCTTATAAACTAAAGTAACATGTTTATGTCCGTAATTGCAATTTTTATAAACTAAAGTAACATGTTTATGTCCGTAATTGCAATTTTTAAAGGTTTTAGTTCCTATTTTATGTCCGTAATTGCAATTTTTAAAGGTTTTAGTTCCTATTTGATTTTTCAGATAAAGTTCAATGGTCTATTTAACACATTTTATGCAAAAAAAAAAAAAAAAAGGTGACTTTTAAATTTACCTGGTATTACAGGTCACTAACAGGTAATTACTCCTTGATGAACTAAATTCATATGTTTATGTAGCTAATTGCGACTTTAAAAAGTTTGAAGGCCTAATTGATTTTTCAGGAACAGTTTGATGGCCTATTAGACACATTTTATACTGAAAAAGTGACATTCAAATTTACCTGTTATTACAGGTCACTAACAGGTAATTATGCCTTAATGAACTAAACTGGCATGTTTATGTACCAAATTAAAAATTTAAATAGTTTAAGAGCCTAATTAATGCCTATTTGACACATTTTAGGGAAAGAAAAGTGACATTTAAATTTACCTGGTATTACAGGTCACTAACAGGTAATTTTGCCTTATAAACTAAAGTGAGATGTTTATGTCCCTAATTGCAATTTTAAAAGGTTTGAGTGCCTATTTGATTTTTCAGATAAAGTTCGATGGTCTATTTAACACATTTTATGCAAAAAAAAAAAAGGGAACTTTTAAATTTACCTGGTATTACAGGTCACTAACAGGTAATTACGCCTTGATGAACTAAATTGATATGTTTATGTAGCTAATTGCGACTTTAAAAAGTTTGAAGGCCTAATTGATTTTTCAGGTACAGTTTGATGGCCTATTAGACACATTTTATACTGAAAAAGTGACATTCACATTTACCTGTTATTACAGGTCACTAACAGGTAATTATGCCTTAATGAACTAAATTGGCATGTTTATGTACCAAATTGAAACTTTAAATAGTTTAAGAGCCTAATTGATGCCTATTTGACACATTTTATGCAAAAAAAAGTGACATTTCAATTTACCTGGTATTACAGGTCACTAACAGATAATTATGCCTTAATGAACTAAGTTGGTATGTTTATGTACCAAATTGAAAATTTAAATAGTTTAAGAGTCTAATTAATGCCTATTTGAGACATTTTATGCAAAAAAAAAAGGGATATTTAAATTTACCTGGTATTACAGGTCACTAACAGATAATTATGCCTTATAAACTAAAGTGACATGTTTATGTCCCTAATTGCAATTTTAAAAGGTTTGAGTGCCTATTTGATTTTTCAGATAAAGTTCGATGGTCTATTTAACACATTTTATGCAAAAAAAAAAAAAGGTGACTTTTAAATTTACCTGGTATTACAGGTCACTAACAGGTAATTACTCCTTGATGAACTAAATTCATATGTNTGGTCTATTTAACACATTTTATGCAAAAAAAAAAAAGGTGACTTTTAAATTTACCTGGTATTACAGGTCACTAACAGGTAATTACTCCTTGATGAACTAAATTCATATGTTTATGTAGCTAATTGCGACTTTAAAAAGTTTGAAGGCCTAATTGATTTTTCAGGAACAGTTTGATGGCCTATTAGACACATTTTATACGGAAAAAGTGACATTCAAATTTACCTGTTATTACAGGTCACTAACAGGTAATTACGCCTTGATGAACTAAATTGGTATGTTTATGTACCAAATTGCAAATTTAAATAATTTAGGAGCCTAATTACTGCCTATTTGACACATTTTAGGGAAAGAAAAGTAACATTTAAATTTACCTGGTATTACAGGTCACTAACAGGTAATTATGCCTTATAAACTAAAGTGAGATGTTTATGTCCGTAATTGCAATTTTAAAAGGTTTGAGTGTCGATTTGATTTTTCAGATAAAGTTCGATGGTCTATTTAACACATTTTATGCAAAAAAAACAAAAAAACAAAAAAAAGGTGACATTTAAATTTATCTGGTATTACAGGTTACTAACAGGTAATTACGTCTTGATAAACTAAATTGATATGTTTATGTAGCTAATTGCGACTTTAAAAAGTTTGAAGGCCTAATAGATTTTTCAGGAACAATTTGATGGCCTATTTAACACATTTTATGCAAAAAAAAAAACAAAACAAAAAAAAAGGTGACATTTAAATTTATCTGGTATTACAGGTTACTAACAGGTAATTACGTCTTGATGAAACTAAATTGATATGTTTATGTAGCTAATTGCGACTTTAAAAAGTTTGAAGGCCTAATTGATTTTTCAGGAACAGTTTGATGGCCTATTAGACACATTTTATAGTAAAAAAGTGACATTCACATTTACCTGTTATTACAGGTCACTAACAGGTAATTACGCCTTGATGAACTAAATTGATATGTTTATGTAGCTAATTGCGACTTTAAAAAGTTTGAAGGCCTAATTGATTTTTCAGGAACAGTTTGATGGCCTATTAGACACATTTTATACTGAAAAAGTGACATTCCCAGTTACCTGGTATTACAGGTCACTAACAGGTAATTATGCCTTAATGAACTAAATTGGCATGTTTACGTACCAAATTGAAACTTTAAATAGTTTAAGAGCCTAATTGATGCCTATTTGACACATTTTATGCAAAAAAAAGTGACATTTCAATTCACCTGTTAATACAGGTCACTAACAGGTAATTATGCCTTAATGAACTAAATCGGCATGTTTATGTACCAAATTGAAACTTTAAATAGTTTAAGAGCCTAATTGATGCCTATTTGACACATTTTATACAAAAAAAAAAGTGACATTTCAATTTACCTGGTATTACAGGTCAGTAACAGGTAATTACGTCTTGATAAACTAAATTGATATGTTTATGTAGCTAATTGCGACTTTAAAAAGTTTGAAGGCCTAATAGATTTTTCAGGAACAGTTTGATGGCCTATTAGACACATTTTATACTAAAAAGTGACATTTAAATTTACCTGGTATCACAGGTCACTAACAGGTAATTATGCCCTCATGAACTAAATTGGCATGTTTATGTACCAAATTGAAACTTTAAATAGCTTAAGAGCCTAATTGATGCCTATTTGACACATTTTATACAAAAAAAAAAGTGACATTTCAATTTACCTGGTATTACAGGTCAGTAACAGGTAATTACGTCTTGATAAACTAAATTGATATGTTTATGTAGCTAATTGCGACTTTAAAAAGTTTGAAGGCCTAATAGATTTTTCAGGAACAGTTTGATGGCCTATTAGACACATTTTATACTAAAAAGTGACATTTAAATTTACCTGGTATCACAGGTCACTAACAGGTAATTATGCCCTCATGAACTAAATTGGCATGTTTATGTACCAAATTGAAACTTTAAATAGCTTAAGAGCCTAATTGATGCCTATTTGACACATTTTATACAAAAAAAAAAGTGACATTTCAATTTACCTGGTATTACAGGTCAGTAACAGGTAATTACGTCTTGATAAACTAAATTGATATGTTTATGTAGCTAATTGCGACTTTAAAAAGTTTGAAGGCCTAATAGATTTTTCAGGAACAGTTTGATGGCCTATTAGACACATTTTATACTAAAAAGTGACATTTAAATTTACCTGGTATCACAGGTCACTAACAGGTAATTATGCCCTCATGAACTAAATTGGCATGTTTATGTACCAAATTGAAACTTTAAATAGCTTAAGAGCCTAATTGATGCCTATTTGACACATTTTATACAAAAAAAAAAGTGACATTTCAATTTACCTGGTATTACAGGTCAGTAACAGGTAATTACGTCTTGATAAACTAAATTGATATGTTTATGTAGCTAATTGCGACTTTAAAAAGTTTGAAGGCCTAATAGATTTTTCAGGAACAGTTTGATGGCCTATTAGACACATTTTATACTAAAAAGTGACATTTAAATTTACCTGGTATCACAGGTCACTAACAGGTAATTATGCCCTCATGAACTAAATTGGCATGTTTATGTACCAAATTGAAACTTTAAATAGCTTAAGAGCCTAATTGATGCCTATTTGACACATTTTATACAAAAAAAAAAGTGACATTTCAATTTACCTGGTATTACAGGTCAGTAACAGGTAATTACGTCTTGATAAACTAAATTGATATGTTTATGTAGCTAATTGCGACTTTAAAAAGTTTGAAGGCCTAATAGATTTTTCAGGAACAGTTTGATGGCCTATTAGACACATTTTATACTAAAAAGTGACATTTAAATTTACCTGGTATCACAGGTCACTAACAGGTAATTATGCCCTCATGAACTAAATTGGCATGTTTATGTACCAAATTGAAACTTTAAATAGCTTAAGAGCCTAATTGATGCCTATTTGACACATTTTATACAAAAAAAAAAGTGACATTTCAATTTACCTGGTATTACAGGTCAGTAACAGGTAATTACGTCTTGATAAACTAAATTGATATGTTTATGTAGCTAATTGCGACTTTAAAAAGTTTGAAGGCCTAATAGATTTTTCAGGAACAGTTTGATGGCCTATTAGACACATTTTATACTAAAAAGTGACATTTAAATTTACCTGGTATCACAGGTCACTAACAGGTAATTATGCCCTCATGAACTAAATTGGCATGTTTATGTACCAAATTGAAACTTTAAATAGCTTAAGAGCCTAATTGATGCCTATTTGACACATTTTATACAAAAAAAAAAGTGACATTTCAATTTACCTGGTATTACAGGTCAGTAACAGGTAATTACGTCTTGATAAACTAAATTGATATGTTTATGTAGCTAATTGCGACTTTAAAAAGTTTGAAGGCCTAATAGATTTTTCAGGAACAGTTTGATGGCCTATTAGACACATTTTATACTAAAAAGTGACATTTAAATTTACCTGGTATCACAGGTCACTAACAGGTAATTATGCCCTCATGAACTAAATTGGCATGTTTATGTACCAAATTGAAACTTTAAATAGCTTAAGAGCCTAATTGATGCCTATTTGACACATTTTATACAAAAAAAAAAGTGACATTTCAATTTACCTGGTATTACAGGTCAGTAACAGGTAATTACGTCTTGATAAACTAAATTGATATGTTTATGTAGCTAATTGCGACTTTAAAAAGTTTGAAGGCCTAATAGATTTTTCAGGAACAGTTTGATGGCCTATTAGACACATTTTATACTAAAAAGTGACATTTAAATTTACCTGGTATCACAGGTCACTAACAGGTAATTATGCCCTCATGAACTAAATTGGCATGTTTATGTACCAAATTGAAACTTTAAATAGCTTAAGAGCCTAATTGATGCCTATTTGACACATTTTATACAAAAAAAAAAGTGACATTTCAATTTACCTGGTATTACAGGTCAGTAACAGGTAATTACGTCTTGATAAACTAAATTGATATGTTTATGTAGCTAATTGCGACTTTAAAAAGTTTGAAGGCCTAATAGATTTTTCAGGAACAGTTTGATGGCCTATTAGACACATTTTATACTAAAAAGTGACATTTAAATTTACCTGGTATCACAGGTCACTAACAGGTAATTATGCCCTCATGAACTAAATTGGCATGTTTATGTACCAAATTGAAACTTTAAATAGCTTAAGAGCCTAATTGATGCCTATTTGACACATTTTATACAAAAAAAAAAGTGACATTTCAATTTACCTGGTATTACAGGTCAGTAACAGGTAATTACGTCTTGATAAACTAAATTGATATGTTTATGTAGCTAATTGCGACTTTAAAAAGTTTGAAGGCCTAATAGATTTTTCAGGAACAGTTTGATGGCCTATTAGACACATTTTATACTAAAAAGTGACATTTAAATTTACCTGGTATCACAGGTCACTAACAGGTAATTATGCCCTCATGAACTAAATTGGCATGTTTATGTACCAAATTGAAACTTTAAATAGCTTAAGAGCCTAATTGATGCCTATTTGACACATTTTATACAAAAAAAAAAGTGACATTTCAATTTACCTGGTATTACAGGTCAGTAACAGGTAATTACGTCTTGATAAACTAAATTGATATGTTTATGTAGCTAATTGCGACTTTAAAAAGTTTGAAGGCCTAATAGATTTTTCAGGAACAGTTTGATGGCCTATTAGACACATTTTATACTAAAAAGTGACATTTAAATTTACCTGGTATCACAGGTCACTAACAGGTAATTATGCCCTCATGAACTAAATTGGCATGTTTATGTACCAAATTGAAACTTTAAATAGCTTAAGAGCCTAATTGATGCCTATTTGACACATTTTATACAAAAAAAAAAGTGACATTTCAATTTACCTGGTATTACAGGTCAGTAACAGGTAATTACGTCTTGATAAACTAAATTGATATGTTTATGTAGCTAATTGCGACTTTAAAAAGTTTGAAGGCCTAATAGATTTTTCAGGAACAGTTTGATGGCCTATTAGACACATTTTATACTAAAAAGTGACATTTAAATTTACCTGGTATCACAGGTCACTAACAGGTAATTATGCCCTCATGAACTAAATTGGCATGTTTATGTACCAAATTGAAACTTTAAATAGCTTAAGAGCCTAATTGATGCCTATTTGACACATTTTATACAAAAAAAAAAGTGACATTTCAATTTACCTGGTATTACAGGTCAGTAACAGGTAATTACGTCTTGATAAACTAAATTGATATGTTTATGTAGCTAATTGCGACTTTAAAAAGTTTGAAGGCCTAATAGATTTTTCAGGAACAGTTTGATGGCCTATTAGACACATTTTATACTAAAAAGTGACATTTAAATTTACCTGGTATCACAGGTCACTAACAGGTAATTATGCCCTCATGAACTAAATTGGCATGTTTATGTACCAAATTGAAACTTTAAAAAGTTTAAGAGGCTAATTGATGCCTATTTGACACATTTTATGCAAAAAAAAAAAAGACATTTAAATTTACCTGATATTACAGGTGACTAACAGGTTATTATGCCTTATAAACTAAAGTGACATGTTTATGTCCCTAATTGAAATTTTAAAAGGTTTGAGTGCCTATTTGATTTTTCAGATAAAGTTCGATGGTCTATTTAACACATTTTATGAAAAAAAAAAAAAAGGTGACTTTTAAATTTACCTGGTATTACAGGTCACTAACAGGTAATTACTCCTTGATGAACTAAATTCATATGT
The DNA here is from genome assembly GCF_003576645.1 of Ipomoea triloba. Taxonomy (NCBI): domain Eukaryota; kingdom Viridiplantae; phylum Streptophyta; class Magnoliopsida; order Solanales; family Convolvulaceae; genus Ipomoea; species Ipomoea triloba. The sequence goes on from NC_044930.1 coordinate 5,443,129, forward strand.
TTATGTAGCTAATTGCGACTTTAAAAATTTTGAGGGCTAATTGATTTTTCAGGTACAGTTTGATTGCCTATTAGACACATTTTATGCTAAAAACGTGACATTCATATTTACCTGTTATTACAGGTCACTAACAGGAAAATATGCCTTAATGAACTAAACTGGCATGTTTATGTACCAAATTAAAAATTTAAATAGTTTAAGAGCCTAATTAATGCCTATTTGACACATTTTAGGGAAAGAAAAGTGACATTTAAACTTACCTGGTATTACAGGTCACTAACAGGTAATTATGCCTTATAAACTAAAGTGACATGTTTATGTCCCTAATTGCAATTTTAAAAGGTTTGAGTGCCTATTTGATTTTTCAGATAAAGTTCGATGG
>NC_044930.1:5443836-5448948 GCF_003576645.1 Ipomoea triloba
ATGAACTAAATTGATATGTTTATGTAGCTAATTGCGACTTTAAAAAGTTTTAGGGGCTAATGGATTTTTCAGGTACAGTTTGATTGCCTATTAGAAACATTTTATGCTAAAAACGTGACATTCATATTTACCAGTTATTAAATGTCACTAACAGGTAATTATGCCTCTATGAACTAAACTGGCATGTTTATGTACCAAATTGCAAATTTAAATAATTTAGGAGCCTAATTAATGCCTATTTGACACATTTCATGCACAAAAAAAAAGTGACATTTAAATTTACCTGGGTATTACAGGTCACTAAACGGTAATTATGCCTTATAAACTAAAGTGAAATGTTTATGTCCCTAATTGCAATTTTAAAAGGTTTGAGTGTCGATTTGATTTTTCAGATAAAGTTCGATGGTCTATTTAACACATTTTATGCAAAAAAAATGACATTTAAATTTACCTGGTTTTACAGGTCACTAACAGGTAATTATGCCTTATAAACTAAAGTGAAATGTTTATGTCCCTAATTGCAATTTTAAAAGGTTTGAGTGTCGATTTGATTTTTCAGATAAAGTTCGATGGTCTATTTAACACATTTTATGCAAAAAAACAAAAAAAACAAAAAAAAAGGTGACATTTAAATTTATCTGGTATTACAGGTTACTAACAGGTAATTACGTCTTGATAAACTAAATTGATATGTTTATGTAGCTAATTGCGACTTTAAAAAGTTTGAAGGCCTAATAGATTTTTCAGGAACAGTTTGATGGCCTATTAGACACATTTTATACTGAAAAAGTGACATTCCCAGTTACCTGGTATTACAGGTCACTAACAGGTAATTATGCCTTATAAACTAAAGTGACATGTTTATGTCCCTAATTGCAATTTTAAAAGGTTTGAGTGCCTATTTGATTTTTCAGATAAAGTTCGATGGTCTATTTAACACATTTTATGCAAAAAACAAACAAAACAAAAAAAAGGTGACATTTAAATTTATCTGGTATTACAGGTTACTAACAGGTAATTACGTCTTGATAAACTAAATTGATATGTTTATGTAGCTAATTGCGACTTTAAAAAGTTTGAAGGCCTAATAGATTTTTCAGGAACAATTTGATGCCCTATTTAACACATTTTATGCAAAAAAAAAAAAAACAAAACAAAAAAAAGGTGACATTTAAATTTATCTGGTATTACAGGTTACTAACAGGTAATTACGTCTTGATAAACTAAATTGATATGTTTATGTAGCTAATTGCGACTTTAAAAAGTTTGAAGGCCTAATAGATTTTTCAGGAACAGTTTGATGGCCTATTAGACACATTTTATACTGAAAAAGTGACATTCACATTTACCTGTTATTACAGGTCACTAACAGGTAATTATGCCTTAATGAACTAAATTGGCATGTTTATGTACCAAATTGAAACTTTAAATAGTTTAAGAGCCTAATTGATGCCTATTTGACACATTTTATGCAAAAAAAAGTGACATTTCAATTTATCTGGTATTACAGGTCACTAAAAGATAATTATGACTTAATGAACTAAATTTGTATGTTTATGTACCAAATTGAAAATTTAAATAGTTTAAGAGCCTAATTAATGCCTATTTGAGACATTTTATGCAAAAAAAAAAAGTGACATTTAAATTTACCTGGTATTACAGGTCACTAACAGATAATTACGCCTTGATGAACTAAATTGATATGTTAATGTAGCTAATTGCGACTTCAGAAAGTAATAGTGCCTAATTGATTTTTCAGGTACAGTTTGATGGCCTATTAGACACATTTTATACTAAAAAGTGACATTTAAATTTACCTGGTATTACAGGTCACTAACAGGTACTTACTCCTTGATGAACTAAATTGATATGTTAATGTAGCTAATTGCGACTTCAGAAAGTAATAGTGCCTAATTGATTTTTCAGGTACAGTTTGATGGCCTATTAGACACATTTTATACTAAAAAGTGACATTTAAATTTACCTGGTATTACAGGTCACTAACAGGTACTTACTCCTTGATGAACTAAATTGATATGTTAATGTAGCTAATTGCGACTTCAGAAAGTAATAGTGCCTAATTGATTTTTCAGGTACAGTTTGATGGCCTATTAGACACATTTTATACTAAAAAGTGACATTTAAATTTACCTGGTATTACAGGTCACTAACAGGTACTTACTCCTTGATGAACTAAATTGATATGTTAATGTAGCTAATTGCGACTTCAGAAAGTAATAGTGCCTAATTGATTTTTCAGGTACAGTTTGATGGCCTATTAGACACATTTTATACTAAAAAGTGACATTTAAATTTACCTGGTATTACAGGTCACTAACAGGTAATTATGCCTTAATGAACTAAACTAGCATGTTTATGTACCAAATTGCAAATTTAAATAGTTTAAGAGCCTAATTAATGCCTATTTGAAACATTTCATGCAAAAAAAAAAATGACATTTAAATTTACCTGGTATTACAGTACACTATAACAGGTAATTATGACTTATAAACTAAAGTGACATGTTTATGTCCCTAATTGCAATTTTAAAAGGTTTGAGTGCCTATTTGATTTTTCAGATAAAGTTCGATGGTCTATTTAACACATTTTATGCAAAAAAAAAAAAAAAAAAAAAGGTGACTTTTAAATTTACCTGGTATTACAGGTCACTAACAGGTAATTACGCCTTGATGAACTAAATTGATATGTTTATGTAGCTAATTGCGACTTTAAAAATTTTCAGGGCTAATTGATTTTTCAGGTACAGTTTGATTGCCTATTAGACACATTTTATGCTAAAAACGTGACATTCATATTTACCTGTTATTACAGGTCACTAACAGGAAAATATGCCTTAATAAACTAAACTGGCATGTTTATGTACCAAATTAAAAATTTAAATAGTTTAAGAGCCTAATTAATGCCTATTTGACACATTTTAGGGAAAGAAAAGTGACATTTAAATTTACCTGGTATTACAGGTCACTAACAGGTAATTATGCCTTATAAACTAAAGTGAGATGTTTATGTCCCTAATTGCAATTTTAAAAGGTTTGAGTGCCTATTTGATTTTTCAGATAAAGTTCGATGGTCTATTTAACACATTTAAGCAAAAAAAAAAAAAAATGACATTTAAATTTACCTGGTTTTACAGGTCACTAACAGGTAATTACGCCTTGATGAACTAAATTGATATGTTTATGTAGCTAATTGCGACTTTAAAAAGTTTTAGGGGCTAATGGATTTTTCAGGTACAGTTTGATTGCCTATTAGAAACAATTTATGCTAAAAACGTGACATTCATATTTACCAGTTATTAAATGTCACTAACAGGTAATTATGCCTTAATGAACTAAACTGGCATGTTTATGTACCATAATTATGCCTTAATGAACTAAACTGGCATGTTTATGTACCAAATTGCAAATTTAAATAATTTAGGAGCCTTGTTTATGTACCAAATTGCAAATTTAAATAATTTAGGAGCCTAATTACTGCCTATTTGACACATTTTAAATAATTTAGGAGCCTAATTACTGCCTATTTGACACATTTTATGCAAAAAAAAAAACTAATTACTGCCTATTTGACACATTTTATGCAAAAAAAAAAAGTGACATTTAAATTTACCTGGGTATTACATGTCACTAAAAGGTAATTATGCCTTATAAACTAAAGTGAAATGTTTATGTCCCTAATTGCAATTTTAAAAGGTTTGAGTGTCTATTTGATTTTTCAGATAAAGTTCGATGGTCTATTTAACACATTTTATGCAAAAAAAAAAAAAAAAGTGAAATTTAAATTTACCTGGTATTACAGGTTAATAACAGGTAATTACGCCTTGATGAACTAAATTGATATGTTTATGTAGCTAATTGCGACTTTAAAAAGTTTGAGGACCTAATTGATTTTTCAGGTACAGTGTGATGGCCTATTAGACACATTTTATACTAAAAAGTGACATTTAAATTTACCTGGTATTACAGGTCACTAACAGGTAATTATGCCTTATAAACTAAAGTAACATGTTTATGTCCGTAATTGCAATTTTAAAAGGTTTGAGTGCCTATTTGATTTTTCAGATAAAGTTCGATGATCTATTTAACACATTTTATGCAAAAAAAAATGAAATTTAAATTTACCTGGTTTTACAGGTTACTAACAGGTAATTACGCCTTGATGAACTAAATTGATATGTTTATGTAGCTAATTGCGACTTTAAAAAGTTTGAGGACCTAATTGATTTTTCAGGTACAGTGTGATGGCCTATTAGACACATTTTATACTAAAAAGTGACATTTAAATTTACCTGGTATTACAGGTCACTAACAGGTAATTACTCCTTGATGAACTAAATTGATATGTTTATGTAGCTAATTGCGACTTTAAAAAGTTTGAGGACCTAATTGATTTTTCAGGTACAGTGTGATGGCCTATTAGACACATTTTATACTAAAAAGTGACATTTAAATTTACCTGGTATTACAGGTCACTAACAGGTAATTACTCCTTGATGAACTAAATTGATATGTTTATGTAGCTAATTGCGACTTTAAAAAGTTTTAGGGGCTAATGGATTTTTCAGGTACAGTTTGATTGCCTATTAGAAACATTTTATGCTAAAAACGTGACATTCATATTTACCAGTTATTAAATGTCACTAACAGGTAATTATGCCTCTATGAACTAAACTAGCATGTTTATGTACCAAATTGCAAATTTAAATAATTTAGGAGCCTAATTACTGCCTATTTGACACATTTTATGCAAAAAAAAAAAAAGTGACATTTAAATTTACCTGGTATTACAGGTCACTAACAGGTAATTATGCCTTATAAACTAAAGTAACATGTTTATGTCCGTAATTGCAATTTTAAAAGGTTTGAGTGCCTATTTGATTTTTCAGATAAAGTTCGATGGTCTATTTAACACATTTTATGCAAAAAAAAAAAAAGTGAAATTTAAATTTACCTGGTATTACAGGTTAATAACAGGTAATTACGCCTTGATGAACTAAATTGATATGTTTATGTAGCTAATTGCGACTTTAAAAAGTTTGAGGGCCTAATTGATTTTTCAGGTACAGTTTGATGGCCTATTAGACACATTTTA
>NC_044930.1:5449197-5465164 GCF_003576645.1 Ipomoea triloba
CTATTTGATTTTTCAGATAAAGTTCGATGGTCTATTTAACACATTTTATGCAAAAAAAAATGACATTTAAATTTACCTGGTTTTACAGGTTACTAACAGGTAATTACGCCTTGATGAACTAAATTGATATGTTTATGTAGCTAATTGCGACTTTAAAAAGTTTTAGGGGCTAATGGATTTTTCAGGTACAGTTTGATTGCCTATTAGAAACATTTTATGCTAAAAACGTGACATTCATATTTACCAGTTATTAAATGTCACTAACAGGTAATTATGCCTTAATGAACTAAACTAGCATGTTTATGTACCAAATTGCAAATTTAAATAATTTAGGAGCCTAATTAATGCCTATTTGACACATTTTATGCAAAAAAAAAAAAAAAGTGACATTTAAATTTACCTGGGTATTACAGATCACTAAACGGTAATTATGCCTTATAAACTAAAGTGAAATGTTTATGTCCCTAATTGCAATTTTAAAAGGTTTGAGTGTCGATTTGATTTTTCAGATAAAGTTCGATGGTCTATTTAACACATTTTATGCAAAAAAAAAAAAACAAAACAAAAAAAAGGTGACATTTAAATTTATCTGGTATTACAGGTTACTAACAGGTAATTACGTCTTGATAAACTAAATTGATATGTTTATGTAGCTAATTGCGACTTTAAAAAGTTTGAAGGCCTAATAGATTTTTCAGGAACAATTTTATGGCCTATTTAACACATTTTATGCAAAAAAAAAAAAACAAAACAAAAAAAAGGTGACATTTAAATTTATCTGGTATTACAGGTTACTAACAGGTAATTACGTCTTGATAAACTAAATTGATATGTTTATGTAGCTAATTGCGACTTTAAAAAGTTTGAAGGCCTAATAGATTTTTCAGGAACAATTTGATGCCCTATTTAACACATTTTATGCAAAAAAAAGTGACATTTCAATTCACCTGTTAATACAGGTCACTAACAGGTAATTATGCCTTATAAACTAAAGTAACATGTTTATGTCCGTAATTGCAATTTTAAAAGGTTTGAGTGTCGATTTGATTTTTCAGATAAAGTTCGATGGTCTATTTAACACATTTTATGCAAAAAAAAGTGACATTTCAATTCACCTGTTAATACAGGTCACTAACAGGTAATTATGCCTTATAAACTAAAGTGAAATGTTTATGTCCCTAATTGCAATTTTAAAAGGTTTGAGTGTCGATTTGATTTTTCAGATAAAGTTCGATGGTCTATTTAACACATTTTATGCAAAAAAAAAAAAACAAAAAAAAGGTGACATTTAAATTTATCTGGTATTACAGGTTACTAACAGGTAATTACGTCTTGATAAACTAAATTGATATGTTTATGTAGCTAATTGCGACTTTAAAAAGTTTGAAGGCCTAATAGATTTTTCAGGAACAGTTTGATGGCCTATTAGACACATTTTATACTAAAAAGTGACATTTAAATTTACCTGGTATTACAGGTCACTAACAGGTAATTATGCCTTAATGAACTAAATTGGCATGTTTATGTACCAAATTGAAACTTTAAATAGTTTAAGAGCCTAATTGATGCCTATTTGACACATTTTATGCAAAAAAAAGTGACATTTCAATTCACCTGTTAATACAGGTCACTAACAGGTAATTATGCCTTAATGAACTAAATTGGCATGTTTATGTACCAAATTGAAACTTTAAATAGTTTAAGAGCCTAATTGATGCCTATTTGACACATTTTATGCAAAAAAAAGTGACATTTCAATTCACCTGTTAATACAGGTCACTAACAGGTAATTATGCCTTAATGAACTAAATTGGCATGTTTATGTACCAAATTGAAACTTTAAATAGTTTAAGAGCCTAATTGATGCCTATTTGACACATTTTATACAAAAAAAAAAATTGACATTTCAATTTACCTGGTATTACAGGTCACTAAAAGATAATTATGACTTAATGAACTAAATTTGTATGTTTATGTACCAAATTGAAAATTTAAAGAACTAAATTTGTATGTTTATGTACCAAATTGAAAATTTAAATAGTTTAAGAGCCTAATTAATGCCTATTTGAGACATTTTATGTAGTTTAAGAGCCTAATTAATGCCTATTTGAGACATTTTATGCAAAAAAAAAACCTAATTAATGCCTATTTGAGACATTTTATGCAAAAAAAAAAACTAATTAATGCCTATTTGAGACATTTTATGCAAAAAAAAAAAAGTGACATTTAAATTTACCTGGTATTACAGGTCACTAACAGATAATTACGCCTTGTTGAACTAAATTGATATGTTAATGTAGCTAATTGCGACTTCAGAAAGTAATAGTGCCTAATTGATTTTTCAGGTACAGTTTGATGGCCTATTAGACACATTTTATAGTAAAAAAGTGACATTCACATTTACCTGTTATTACAGGTCACTGACAGCTAATTATGTCCTAATAAACTAAATTGGCATGTTTATGTACCAAATTGAAACTTTAAAAAGTTTAAGAGGCTAATTGATGCCTATTTGACACATTTTATGCAAAAAAAAGTGACATTTCAATTTACCTGGTATTACAGGTCACTAGTAGGTAATTATGCCTTAATGAACTAAATTGGTATGTTTATATACCAAATTGAAAATTTAAATAGTTTAAGAGTCTAATTAATGCCTATTTGAAACATTTTATGCAAAAAAAAAAAAGATATTTAAATTTACCTGGTATTACAGGTCACTAACAGGTAATTATGCCTTATAAACTAAAGTGACATGTTTATGTCCCTAATCGCAATTTTAAAAGGTCTATGTGCCTATTTGATCTTTCAGATAAAGTTCGATGGTCTATTTAACACATTTTATGCAAAAAAAAAAAAAATAAAAAAAAAGGTGACATTTAAATTTACCTGGTATTACAGGTCACTAACAAGTAATTACGCCTTGGTGAACTAAATTGATATGTTTATGTAGCTAATTGCGACTTTAGAAAGTAATAGGGCCTAATTGATTTTTCAGGTACAGTTTGATGGCCTATTAGACACATTTTATAGAAAAAAAGTGACATTCACATTTACCTGTTATTACAGGTCACTAATAGGTAATTATGTCTTAATGAACTAAATTGACATGTTTATGTACCAAATTGAAACTTTAAATAGTTTAAGAGCATAATTGATGCCTATTTAACACATTTTATGCAAAAAAAAAAGTGACATTTCAATTTACCTGGTATTACAGGTCACTAAAAATTAATTATGCCTTAATGAACTAAACTGGCATGTTTATGTACCAAATTGCAAATTTAAATAGTTTAAGAGCCTAATTAATGCCTATTTGACACATTTTATGCACACAAAAAAAAGTGACATTTAAATTTACCTGGTATTACAGGTCACTAACAGGTAATTATGCCTTATAAACTAAAGTGACATGTTTATGTCCCTAATTGCAATTTTAAAAGGTTTGAGTGCCTATTCGATTTTTCAGATAAAGTTCGATGGTCTATTTAACACATTTTATGCACAAAAAAAAAAGGTGACATTTAAATTTACCTAGTATTACAGGTCACTAACAGGTAATTACGCTTGATGAACTAAATTGATATGTTTATGTAGCTAATTGCGACTTTAAAAAGTTTGAGGGGCTAATTGATTTTTCAAGTACAGTTTGATGGCCTATTAGACACATTTTATGCTGAAAACGTGATATTCATATTAACTATTATTACAGGTCACTAACAGGGAATTATGCCTTAATGAAATAAAATGGCATGTTTATGTACCAAATTACAAATTTAAATAGTTTAAGAGCCTAATTAATGCCTATTTGACACATTTTATGCACAAAAAAAACGTGACATTTAAATTTACCTGGTATTACAGGTCACTAACAGGTAATTATGCCTTATAAACTAAAGTGACATGTTTATGTCCCTAATTGCAATTTTAAAAAACTAAAGTGACATGTTTATGTCCCTAATTGCAATTTTAAAAGACTAAAGTGACATGTTTATGTCCCTAATTGCAATTTTAAAAGGTTAAAGTGACATGTTTATGTCCCTAATTGCAATTTTAAAAGGTTTAAGTGACATGTTTATGTCCCTAATTGCAATTTTAAAAGGTTTTAGTGCCTATTTGATTTTTCAGATAAAGTTCGATGGTCTATTTATCACATTTTATGCAAAAAAAAAAAGGTGGCATTTACATTTACCTTATATTACAGGTCACTATCAGGTAATTATGTCTTGATGAACTAAATTGACATGCTTATGTACTTAATTGCAACTTTAAAAAGTTTTGATTGCCTAATTGATTTTTTAGTTAAAGTTCGATGGCTTATTTGACACATTTTATGCAAAAGAAAAAGTGTCATTTACATTTACCTGGTATTACTGGTTACTAATAGATAATTATGCCATGATTAACTAAATTGACATTTTATGTACCGTATTGCCAGTTCACTAACAGGTAATTGTGCCATGATAAACTAATTTGACATATTTATATATATCTAATTGCAACTTTAAAAAGTTTTACGGCCTATATATAAGGTATACCCACCAAAGGATGCAATGAGAAGGAACCAGAAGAAGACAGCAATAAAGATTGTCTTGCTAATCACGGATCCACCTCCCATTTTAATATTCTTTCTTTCGATCTGCTTGAAATATATATGCTTCGTTGGATGTGCAAAATGAAATGAATGGGAGACAGGTATTTATAGGGCAAAATCAAGTGCATGAGGAGGGTTCTGATTGATTATAAATATGAATTTGTTTTCCCAGCTCTTAAATTAATCTGCAGCGAGGGGTTAGACTTTTTGAACCAAGCATGCAGGCCGGGCACAACCTATAAATGTCCGCTCTTTAAATTTTGATGTTCCGTACACACCATGTACATTGTACGGGCGACATGCATCCCCATGTACATCCCATCAATTTTGACCATGACTAGCTAACCAGTTTCACAATTAGTCGGTGACTATTAATTTCTTTCACATTTAGTCCAATAATTTTTAAAATTTTATTACATTTGGTTCTCCCGTCATCGATGACTAAATTTGCATTTTTAAGTTATTGAACATGAGCGCATAATAGTCAAGTAACTTATCTTGAAGGATAAAGTAATCATATTCTATGACTTTTTTAACTAAAAAGTTTGATCACCGGTGAGCATAAATTAGGTCAAGGACCAAATGTAGCAATGTTAAAATAGTTGTGAGACCAAATGTAAAAAATTAATAGTCAGGGACCAAAAGTGGAAAAAAACACTCTTTTTTTTTTAATCTATAAAATAGATAAATGGCAACCTTCTTCTCTAAATTTGTCCTCTTCAAGTTTGATACATCATTCATATTTTCCCTACACAAACCTATTAAAATTAATTTTTTATTTTACAAATGAAATATCAAGACCAAAAAAATTATAATTCAAAAAGAAATATTAAAAAGTACAAAAGTACTCATGTAATAAGTAAATTTTTTATAGAATTTAGTAATTTTGTTATTTCATGAGTTAAAATTGTAACTTTTTTGAAGATGTTACATTAGGGGTATTTGTAACGGTAAAAAGTTATGGACTAAAACAGCTAGCAGAGAGTAATTGAGGGCTATTTCTTTCGCTATTATTATTTTTTAAAACCACGTTGAATTGAATCATTCCAATAGTATTACGTGATTTTTATTTTATTTTTGGGTGGGAAAGTGATGTTCGAGCTGAGTATTACATGGAAATTGAAAAACTATGCAGAAGACAAATTAATCTCTGATCCGATCAATTCAAGTGGCAATAATGTTAATGTATTTCTTTCGTTGAAGTGTCAGTATGCTTCCATCATAAAAATCGGATAACGCCATCTTATCCGAGTAGTTCTCATTAATTAATTTATATAGAGCACCTAAGCAGCCGGCCAGCAGTGATGTATGTATGACCCATTTATATATGGATGAAATAATTAATACACCAACATATGTTAGGAAGCAAAATATCTGGCAAATTTTACTCGGGTAATGGTCGATGTAGCAACACGGAACATAAAGTAAAAAAGCTTTATATATTATTTTAATTACAATTCAGTTTTATTTGACACTATACGTTATTGTATGAGTTTTATTTTTTAATTAATTTTATTTTGTACTTACACTAGTTTCATTATAGTAAATTAGTAATGTTTTATGCTACTTACTATTTAACATTTTGATTTTTGCGCCTTTTTCTGATTTATGACTTTAATTTATGCTTCTTACTATTTAACATTCTCTTTATGTGTTGTCACAATAATATCTGTTATACCAGCGCATGATACAATATTCAAAAATCCGCGAGCTAATTAATTTGAAATTCATAGTGCATTAATTCAGAACAGAAAAATAAAATCAAATTTTGAGTCTTAAAAATCTCACCCATAAGCCAAAGACATTATGGTCAAGTGGCATGAAGTGACTCTACCAAATGGAAGGTAATGGGTTGAGCCTTAGTTGGAGTGATATTGACTCGTTTAAAAGTATCAATTTCAATTTCCAGTGTTCCACTTCTTTTCCTTTATAGTTGTGTTGAAAAGAAACTGCAATGTATATAAAATGAAATTGTAAAAGAATTGTAGTTGTGAAACTGAATAAAAGTTTCATATATAAAAGAAATTGTGTAACTGAATATGTTATACAAACAAAGTTAAAGGCGCGAAATAGAGCCGTTTCTGTCGTTTCTTTTCATTAATCAAAACGACGTCGTTTTGATGTATAGACTATCATGCATTGTGGACCACAGTCTACATTAAAATTTGTGGCAGGAAAGAGCTTTGATCTTGGCAACACAAAATTGCCCTTTTTATGCGAACGTAAACATTAACTTGAAGTGGAAGTCCAAAATCAATACTATACACAGCCCAATTTTCTATGGGCCTTATCCCATAAAATTAGCAAATCACGTCAAGTCTTTTTTATATGTATTAAATTTTAGGATATCAATTTTAATCCAATCTTTATAAGCATTTTTTAAAATCAAATCCATTGGAAGTTTGGATGCAAATTATATACTAGTCCATAGTTCACATTGTGACTAATAAATATTCATTTTTAACATATTAAATATTTATTTTTAGAAAGTATTCTAAAAATGAACATATAGTACAATTAGCATTTATTACACTAAAAAGAACATGTATGCCAATGCCTTATCTTATAATGTGAATCATAGTCTACAATATAATAATAATCCAATGGGGTAGCTCATGTGGCAAGTGAGCTGAGTTCTCCTTGTAGAAAAGAATTCCGGGAGAACTCAGGTTTGATTCCCCTTGGACCGGAAAGACCAATATCGTCGCCTCAGTTCTGCACCCTTTGTCAGGGGGTGAAAGCAAACTCTTTTTTTTCTTTTTGTAATCTAAACCAAAAACATATTATTAATATGAATAAATTACGAGTCAAGTTAGTCGGATAATTGATTTGGTATTTACAAGATTTTAAGTTCAACTTTTTGTAGGCCGGAAAAATTGTCTATCAATCCAATCAAGTTGGTCAGACAATTGGTTTGATATACACAAGGTTCTAAGTTTGACTTCTTATATAGACTGGCTATTGCCGTTTTTAGCTGAGTTTTTTCCCAAAATGGTCCCTCCACTATTGCTCATTCTCAATTTTGCATTTCGACTTTCAATTACACCTAATGTGGTCCCTCGACTTTCAAAAACTCACCCAATTTGGTCCTCCGTTACATATTCCGTCAAATCAGTGTTAAAATGGAGGGTATTTTCGTCCATTTACCTATTGTTAGCCTAATAAACATTGAGAAATAGTTGAGGGACCATTTTGAGAATAGTCAAGGGACTATTTTGGGAAAAACTATTTTATTTATTTCATTTTTGTTTATTTTCATTGTTTAGACTCTATACAATTAGAATTTCGATACATTTTTTTCTTACAAGTATAAATAGTTAAAATCGCGCAATCCAACCTCAAAATTTTTAACTTTCTTTACAGACTTTTCCACTCTAAATATACAAACCATTCATATGAAGTTTTACAATAAGTTCCGTAAATTTCATAAATACTCATATACATTTTTTTTTATGTTCATAGACAATCAATCACTATGTATCACATTAAATATTACTTTTACCATTGAAAATAATATTTTTTTTCAAGCGTAGACATCCAAAGAGTGTAAAATGTAGGGAAAATATTGGACCGAAAGGTAAATTTTTCTAGTAAACTTCTCAGGTGAGCCGAAAAGTAAAATCTCGTCAATGTTTCCTGCAATATTTTCTGTATTTGATTTCGAAGTAATTATTAAATTTTATATTAATTTACATTATTTAAGATATTTTATGACATCTTTTATATGTTTTCCTCTTCTTATTTTTTTTTTATTAATTATTAAGGCAAGTATAATTTATTTTGTAATGTGGACATATTATTTTTTAATAATTTTGATTTAATTAAATTATACCTTAATTATAAAAATCCTACCTAATAATTTTAGTATATTACACGAGACACAATAATTATTATAAATAATGTTTAATAATTGTCAATTTGTGTTCAAAAATAAAATTTATAGTTAATTTTTTAAGTCAATCATAAAATCTTTTGTGCTGTGGGCACATTATTTTTAATTATTTGAGTTTAATAATATTATATCTTATTTATAAAAAAATCCAAAGTAATATATTTAGTACTACGGATGTGACTAAGAATTATTTTAATCGGTGCTTAAAAAATGAGTATTTATAAAATTTACGAAAGTTATTGTAAATCTGCATAGGAATAGTTTGTAAAAAAGTTAACTATTTATATTTGTAAGAAAAAAATGTATAGAAATTCAAATTTTATAGAGTCTAAAAAATGAAAATAAACAAAAATGAAATAAATAAAATAGTTTTTCCCAAAATGGTCCCTTGACTATTCTCAAAATGGTCCCTCAACTATTTCTCAATGTTTATTAGGCTAACAATAGGTAAATGGACGAAAATGCCCTCCATTTTAACACTGATTTGACGGAATATGTAACGGAGGACCAAATTGGGTGAGTTTTTGAAAGTCGAGGGACCACATTAGGTGCAATTGAAAGTCGAAATGCAAAATTGAGAATGAGCAATAGTGGAGGGACCATTTTGGGAAAAAACTCTTTTTAGCTTGAATCGATTAACTATAGATAATCTATATATACTCGTTTACTTCCTTGTGATCCAACCACCGCAAATCATGCATGAAAAGTGTTGTACATTGAGCCCATTATTGGTATATGTCACGTAATAAATAAATTTTAAAAAAAAATAAAGTGAAAGAAAAATAGAGTATTATTTGAGAAGACATGATATGGAGACTGGAGAGCGCAATTGCACTAAGGGGTCTACCGGATGAGGTAGAGACAAATTTGCACACTCTTTGATGGAAAGCCACAACTTAACCATTCGTCTTTTGACATTGTGGGCAAAAGGAACAAAAGATAATTAGGGAATTTATTAATACAATAATTAACCAAGCTAAGATTATATGTACTATTACACCACTAAAATCAAGGTGGGGAAAAGTGCAGATCATACTAGTAGAAATTCTTTTGGAGACAAGTAGACAGCTCCATGTGTATACTTTCCTCTTTTCATTATTTTTAACCTTATAATTTTAGATTTAATATTAATATATTTACCAAATAACTATATTATCTCCACTTCAAAACTTAGGTTTACTTTCAATAGAATTTAAACTCGGATATCATATCCTAATTAAGTATCTGTAGATTACAAGTTACATTTGTAAATAATATTGCCTAAAATCGTAAATATGCTATAATATTTGTAAGGAAATGCATGCAAAGTTGTCAACTTTGTATGTGCTATTTAAAAGATAATGTAATTGTTATTTCCACCGATGAAGATAAACTGACATGCCCTTGGATTTCGAGCTGCTTTTATATCTTTTTCTTTTTCTATCCTTTTTTTTTTTTCTCTCTACATGAATTGAAGGAGGAGCATGTTGGGATGTTTTCTTTTTCTTTTTGTGTCACCTTTTTGACTTTAATGCCCAGCATATTTTGATGATTGAGCTTTTTCCATGGAGGTGCCAAGAAGATGATGATGATGATCAACTCAAACTTGTGGAAATTATGGTCTCTTGGTTTTTTTTTTTTTTTTTTTTTTGGACGAGTTTCTTTAACCAGTCAACTAGGACCACATACTAAGATTAATAATGTTCATACTGAGTAGGACCTCAAGAGCAGTACTTACTACCTCTAACAGCTCTAAGTAAGCTAGAAAATGCGTACAACATTTCATCCACACCCCATAAGTTTTGGTTTTGATTTCCAATTTAGAAGTGAGAAGAATAAGGCACAGTTCTCCCACTTGAGATGTTAATGATTGCCCCTTTCTTTTTAACCACTCTCTGTTTTTTAGGTTAATGGAATTTTATGCTGGCTGGCTCATCATTTTGTGTCTTTTTCCAGCAAATGATTTGATTTCACATACCAAATTCAATGCTGCAATAACAGTACTGTCAGCAGCTCAGAAATCAGCAATGCTGCTGAAAAAGGAACTGGTTTCTATAGAAGACTAGTCAACAACAAGATTTTCCATTGTAATCAACCCTCCAGGCTCCAATCTATCCACTCACCATTACAATTTAGAACATCCAGACTCCCATGTTTTAGAAGTCATATACAAAACACTTGCTGGAAACTGGAAATAAATAGAATTTTATAGTCTCAAGAATGACACTATATAAACTAGACATTCTGTACAGTACAGTTATCTCTGCATGAAGCTTTAACAGAGTAAACGTGAAATCTTCCGACTTAGAATGGACAATGCTGGATCTTTGTTATAGATTGGGCAGGCGCAAACCCGCTTCACAAATCAGGGGAAGCCTGTGAATTCTTCAGAGTTCAGATGATCTCCGGCCTGCAAGTGATCGAGTTCTTGAATTAAAGATGGTCCTGGAAATGAGAGGAAGCGAATTACAAAGAAATAAACATCTGCTTCAAGGCGTCAACAGGGCAGGAAGAGAAAAGAGTGCAGTAAAACGCGGGAGTGAAAGGGGGGAAATATCTAGGCTTCATACTCTTGAGCAGCATTGCTCTCTACCTAGCAATTCAATTTAAACTTTACACAAATGTTTTTACTCATGTTGGGTGAAGGATTATCTTTCACTGATGAACACTTATTAACAGCAAAGACCCTCTCCAATACTGACTAGCTCGTTACAAAGAACTTTGCGTGCAATATCTTTAAGATCTCCATTAAAAAGCATCAAGACATTCATCACAGAAGAAAAGGCCAAAAGCGAATATAACATACACAACACCGTTTATACGTATAAAACAGCAAATGAAGAGGCATTAAATAAAATAATAAAAAAAAAAGCACACACAGAGTTAGTTCAAGAGCTGTAATGATTGTAATGCATAGAATGAAAAGATATTGTGAGGAATAAAGAACAATGAACTTGGCATGGCTCTTAACCGAAGAACATCCAGCACCAACATGTGTCACATTCCAAGTTGAATTGTTCTGAATGTTCTAAATTATAATAATCTGCAACTGGCCAGTGTAAGAGAGCAAGAACCTAATCATAACCAAGTAATTAAAGAAAGAGATAACATCCACGAAATTGCAGGTAAACAGCTGAGAATGAAACAAATTCATAGCAATTGAAACTAGAATAGAAGCATATATTACCAAAATCAGAAAGGCTTAGACAATAAAAGAAAGAATTTTGCTGTTATTAGAAATACCAAAGATTCGTGCAGATTGCAATGCAGTCTGATAAGGCATCCAAACATCAAGAATACATTGGCATAATTGATTACAGAGTAAATGCAGCAAAACTAACATGAAAGCAAAGAACAACTGTAAGACCTTGGATCTCAGTACAGTCGAAGTATGCTCCTTGCAATTGAATGTGCGCCATTTTGCCTGTTTTTCCCTGCTATACCTCTCCGGCTACCTCTCAAGGGAGTCAAGTAAAAGCGCAAGAGACCATTATCGATGTGGTTAGGGGAGTACCTAGCACTCCGATTCCTTTCCAACACGAAATCGTCTCTTCTTTTTTTCCCATGCCCATTCACCTCAACACTAGATTTCCTTCCAGTCCCAAACGACCCACCCATATAGTTTGAATTCCTCCAGCTCACACTACTATTACTACGGAACACCTTCCTATTAAGCCCTGCTCTTGGATCGCCATTACTCTCCCTTCTAAACTCTTGCCAAGACTCAGAAAAGGACCTCTCGACCCCGTTTGCCCTGCTATACCTATCATCTTCTTCATCTTTGTTCCCACTACCTCTACGATATATAAACCCCAATATACTCCAGGTCCATCTCCTAGACTTTTTCGACCGCTTCTGCTCCCCATTCCCAATTACTGAAGCGTTGTCTCTAAAACCTGCCAATTCAAAAGTTTCAGAGCAATCGTCCCTCAAAGAATTGGAATTTGAATCTCGATCGCCCATTAACACCTTTGATCCATGAAAGTAATCCGTAGCAGGCAACACTTTAGCATTAGACACCGACTTCATCTCATCAATCTCGGCCACCACAGCTGCTGCTGTCTTCCTAATAGAGCTAGACCTGTCAAGACTCTTTCTCCTTCTGGAGGATGAATCTGAGTAGTATTCCCTGGTCTGAGCTGAGCCACCGGGGACAGTGTCATCCCCATTGATGCAGTTCATCATAACAGGCTCCTCTACTGGGATTTGGGTATCAGTACGCGAAACGTGCACCACTGGAGCATCCTCCACCACAGAGACCATAGGCGCCATTCTTGGGAAACTCCTTCCAATCAAATACCCGTCCCAGGAAGCCCGGGGCTCGTCGAAAGAGTACCTGGGATCATCAAAACTAATCCTCCCAGCATCCAGCGAAAACCGGGGGTCAGTGTCACAAGACCTCCTTCCAAACCCATAATCTGCAATCTCCGATTGGGTCTCCCTGTATTGCCTGGAAAGGGGCTTCTCTGCAGGCAAGGGAGCCGAGCTTTCGCCATTGTTTTGCTTCTTGAGCTTCTGTTTTCGTCTCCATTTGTGCCATTTCTTGCTGAAAACCGAAGCTGCAGACCAAAAGCTCCCTGCAATTTCCTTCAAGTCCCTTCCTCCTGCCTTCTTTACCTGCGAATCAAGATCTATATGATCCTTCATAGGCTTCAATGTATCCTCGTTCATACCTTCTTCCTCCAGAATTTCCAAATTAACCCCCCTATCGAACCCATTCTCGCTTTTGGGAGGCTCTGGAAGCTCAATGATCTCTTCAATTCCATCGCTTTCATTTCTATTCTCATTGAAGTCCTCCTCATTTTCAACCTCCTCCTCCTCCTCCTCTTCTTCTTTAGACTCGAGAACGGGCCTATTGACAAAATCAACGGCACTCTCATTGCAATGAGGGTTTTGAGAGCTAGAAGGCTTGGTCTCGTCATCGAGGGAGAAGAGAGTCCAGAGAGTATTCCGAACCCTAACGTCACAGGACTTACGCTGCGGCTCAAAGGAAGCGGCGGAGAAGCCTAGAGCCTCATTATTCTTGGAAGCGGAGAACGACTTAGTGCGTCGGAGCTCCGGGAAGAATGTGGAGGGTTTCGAAGGCTTAGGCGGAGGGGGAGGGAGGCAGTTAGCCGCAGCGGAAGAAGCGGAGGGCTTAGAGAATAGGGATTTGATAGCAGCGGCCGCTGAGGAGGAGGAAGTGGAAGGGCGGCGAGAAGAGGAGGAAGGGTTATTACCAGTAGCGGATTGATCTAACGTGGTGAGGCGCTCGCAGAGGCATTCCGGACAGAACCCCGTGAATTGCTCGTCTGGGTGTCGGTCGCAGCTGAACGACGACCGCGGAGGCTGCGCCGGCGGCTGCGGCGGTGGCTGCGTTGGGTCCGCTGCGGTGGGATTCATCCCCGGTGGTCGTAGTGTTCAATGCGCGCTCTCCTTATGTTCATGCTACGCCATTGCAGAGCAAATGCGAGCGTGTTTATGACTTATGAAAGCTATCTAACGGTCAAGAAGCTTGCAGGCTCTCAAGTCTCAACGAACAACCAGAGAATTGTGAGCTCAGAGAGAAAAAGAGGAGAGAATTCAACGAGAGTGAGGATTATAAAAATATATACCAACAAATATAGAATAATAGTTATGTACTTATTTGCTCTAACTCAGTTGGTTCGACTCATCAAATTAAAATCTTGATTTAATTTTATAACATAAATATGTGTCTATTCACCTACTGAATGTTCATAATTTACATACTAATTTATAATTTGAATTGTAAATATTTAATATGTAAATTGTGTATTTTGTAAGGTAAATCCGAATCTACAGAATAATCTGTCATGGTAGCATGGATTATATAAGTCAAAAAACATAATGTATTAAAAATATGTATATAGAATGATAATAAATGAATAAATAGGGAGTAATTATTTAAAAGATATCGGATTTAAGGAGTCCAATGCTATATCAAAAATTGATTAAAGATTTACAGTAATATTTACAAAATGTAATACTACGTAACAATTATTATTGTTTAAAATTTGATTTATAGTGTTTCTCTATAAATTATGTATTGATTTACTATAGAAATGAAAGATTCCCGTCTCGAGAGAGAGTAAAAAGCAAAAAAGCAAATCACGCCATCACTAAGCTCTCTCCCTTTGCTTTCACACTTTTAGTTTTTATTTTTTATTTTTTATTTTTTTTTTATAATGTCTCCCCTTCTACTCCCTCTTTACATCTCATTTCGCTTTCTTTCCTTGCTTTTTTGCTTTCGTTTTCCTTTTGGTTTTTCGCAACTTTTCTTTCGTTTTCTTTTTTCATTTTCTTAAAATAACGTTACAGATTTGTTTTCTTTTATTAGATATATAAATTTCTTATTAACTCGCATAAAGCCAGACTAATTCACTAATAATTTATTAATTTGAAAACAGTTACTCCATAATAAAGAGTGATAATTATAAGTTGCGAAGCATTAATTATTTATTTATTTTGTTTCAACTCCAATTCACCTATGTTTTTTCCTGTTTCCATTTTTGTTGGGTTTTCCTAGACCCCTTGTTGGCCAAACACGTTGCCGTCGTACTTCCTAATAAGGCCATTCGATTTGGTTAATATTTGCTGCGTAGTGTTGGTGTTTCAGTTATCTCGGGACGTAGCTCGATGGTTCAAATGTTACCTCAAATTTTAGTTCAATGATAAAATGGGAGTTCAATTTACACCTTGTACACAATTTACTTCCTCAAGCGCTCATAGGCAGGGAGCGTCCGATAGTATATAAAAATGAATTTAATCAGAATAGATGTGCTTTTGAAGTTTTGCGTGATATACTTTTAAAATTTGTTTTTTGAGTTACACTTTTATATATCACGGAATTCACTTTATAATTTTACGTTATGCATTTTTCAGTTCGCACTTAGACATCAATTCTCACGTGAATCCGCCCATAATCAATTATATAAAGTGAAATTTAGTATAAAAATTGGATGTAAATAATATATATGACTTTTCTTTTTACCCTCCCCTCAATCACCTTTTGATGATAGTGATTGAGCATAGTATCAAATTAAATCGATGGTACCCAAAAAGAAGGCAAAGAACTCAAAATTTTATTGCTTTACTGGAAAAGATGAGTATTGATGAAATCATAGTTGTTGATAACGGTAAACAAATTAAAGAACTTTCATGAGCAAATTATTGCCATAGACTTGTTGAAAGGAAATGAATTGAAAGACAGTAATTAAATGGAAAACAAGAAAAGGAATTTGACTTCCTTTACATATATCATATATATGAAGAAAAAAGTTTAAGTTTTTAAGTTTTGATTTTGCTAACCATCGTAAAAAAATTTGTACACTAATTGAAACAAAATTTGCGATTTATCTCATCTACTCGTCTTTAAAGCAGATACAATAACAGGATTCAAACTGTCTATTATCCTGTGATTGTTAAACAAGGCTTAATTCACATCAATTGAGTTAGCAAATAGTTAAAAAAAAATTTGAAGAAAAAAAAAAAAAAAAAAAAAA
>NC_044930.1:5466396-5570656 GCF_003576645.1 Ipomoea triloba
AAAAAAAAAAAAAAAAAAAAAAGAGGAGAGTTGAAGGAGGCTGTGGCTTATGGATTGGTTCACCAGTCACCAAAGGTTTGGTTGGTATTTGGGAATGTGTAAAAAGAAAATAAAATGAAAAATGTAAAGACTTGAAAGGATTGAAGGGAAAGGGTGGGGACTTATTGTAATGAGTCCAAAATTAGCATCTGGGGAGTCGATAAAGAAAGGGAAATGACATGACATGCCCCTCTGTCTTTCTATACCTTTTCCCACAATTTTTGTTTCTCAACTCTAATTTCAATAATTTGTAAGGAGAGTTGGTAAATAAGCCAAGCACCCTAATTTGTAACAATATTGCAATTAAATTTCTAAATTCAAAAAGAAAAACAACAGCGAGCTTTACTTTGCTAGTAAATAGAAAGTATAGTCTTATAAGTAATTCGTGATTTGTAAGTCAGTTAAGAAATCTCACAACGGATTCAAACTTAGCTATTTGTAAACATTGTAAGCTTAATTATTATGTTTTGTAGGCTTGTATACAAAATATATTATTTGAAGTTTTCTCCTAACTATATGTTTGTACAACATAGACAGAATCGATGAAGATTTTTTCTTTTTTACCAAAAGAGGAAATTTAATACTTATTTTTCAAACAATGATAGCTTTAAACTTGGTAATTTTCGTCTTATCAGTGCAGCATTGCTATGTTGTCGTTGTTTTGTAATTGATGAGGCAAACAAGATTATGAAGAAGAATATATAATAATATTAAACTGTAAGTGTCATGTCAAAAGAAAATATTACCTAACTTTTTTTTACGTACTCTTTCAAAATGAATCATGTAAATCTTTTCAAATCATGATTACCTATCTAACGATGACTTCACGTAAACCCTTCATGGATTCATGTGAAGAAAGCTATCTAATTGATAAGCCCTTGTAAACACCTACTAGCACTAAAGAAGGCATCACATAATCCCTTTTGACTTGTAGCATCCAACTTGAGGAATGACTCAAGAATGCCTTTTTGATGAAGGTAAACACTAACTAGCACCCCCCAAGCAAGAAGCTAAGCCATAAACAAACATAACATTATGGACACAATTCAAACAAGTTAGAAGCTAAGGACAAACATAACATTATGAACACAATGCAAACAATTTAGAAGGTTACGTTGTTCTTGAGAAACTTTGCCCTATTAGACTTACATATAGTAGTATTATAGTTGCATTATTACTTTAGGGATTTTTAGATGAATTGAAAGATTAGAGAATGCATATTCATTATTGCACATGCTATGTGATAAATAGTCCATTGTTATCCATACCAAAAGTTTATCGTACAAAATTATCTTTAATTAATATTTATTGGAGCGAAATCTCACATGTAATAATGGTGCAATAATTAATTACTCCATTCAAAACTTAGTATTTTAAGCGTCACTATTTTTAATTTGCCCTTATGTTATTAGTGAAGTTACTAAGGTAGCACTTTTGATCTCTCTTAATGATTCTATCAAATTTATTACTATTTTTCAAAATTTACAGTTAACTCGTATAGTAATGGTCAATGACCTTGTGGTCTAGTGGCACCCGGTTGCTCCCCCATATGAAAGGGGGTGGGTTCGAGCCTTTTAATTTTGAGGCGCTACCGTTTCTTTGTGCAAGTAGTTATGAACATATACTATATTGTAACAGAGTCAGTAGTACTAAAAAAAAAACTAGTACAGTAATGAAATTCTCATTGGTCTTGTCCCAAATTGCACCATAGCTACATGATTTTGTGGCCAAAAATTTGAACCACTAACCACCCCCGAGAAAATAGTAGGCGGTCCGGGACTTAGGGTCCCTTGACCAAGTCCACACGTCTCATCCCCGCTTCTTGGTGGGGCCTTGAGGTTGAGCGCGGAGCTCAACCTTGGCTGCTCGAGGCTGAGCACGGAGCTCAACCGTTTGAAGCCGAACACTAAGCTCAATTTTGGGGTCTCAAAGCTAGGCACAAAGCCAATCTTGGACGCCTGAGGGTGAGCACTAAGCTCGACCTTGGGGCCTTGATGCTGGCTGCAAAGGCCAGTTTTCTGTGTACGAGGCCGCGATCGTTGGGGTTAGCCTCGGGGCCAACTTCGGAGCTCGACTCGGGTTATCTTGACCTGTCTCGAGTCAATAATCCCTAATGAGATTCGAATCTGTGATCTTCCATTTAAAAAAGTCATAGAGATGTAATGAGATTTGAACTTATGACCTCTTATTTCAAAAAGTCATAGAGCTGTCGTTGAGTTATAAGCTAATTGACAATTAAAAGCTACCTAGTACTAGTGAACCGAATCTTGCTCATTACTCTCAGATCTTAAGTTCACCCATTCATGAAAAAGACCGCCTCAAAAAAGGGTGAATTGACAATTTGACATTCGTGAGCTGAATCTCATACTTCAATCTTTTACTCCAAAAAAAAAAAGGAAAAGAAAATTCCTTAACTATTCCACAGGCTTTGCCGCTTTGGTATTGTGTCAGTTGCCACAATTACTTTGACGAACCAATATACATAATTCACGTGTACGCACGCTTCTCTCTACGTATTTTGTATACGTGTACGTGTATGTGTCAAATCATCAGCCATTATTCCTTTGCCTGTTAGATGGAGCCACGTGTACGCCAATTCTTAAATTGTTCTATATATACCTAAATAATTCCGAAAAAGAAAACCAAAGTTAAGCAACAGAACAATTAAAACGCACCATTTTATTCCAAAACATAACTAATGAAATGTTAATCTAACTATAGAGTAATTTCAAAGTTTAAATTCAAATATTCGTTAAAAAAAATTCACAAACCACTAATAATGATTCTTGGAGGGCAATATATTAGAATCACTCGATCATAAATGAGTATTAAATTACAAACGTCCAGCTGCTCACGGACTGCATTCAATTACGGAGTGTTTTAACAACGTTGCAACCTTCTTTCCGATCATATGCTGGGCTTGCAATTGATGAGTGCAGGACAACCATGTCAACTTTTGTCCATTGTCAAGTGAATTGGGTACCTAGATCAGCAAATGTTATTGCTCACACTCTTGCCTCTCAGGCATTCTCTTATTTTGATACTATGTACTGGGACTTTGTCCCTGACTCTATTTCGGCTTTTTTGCATTAATATATCTGTTTACGTGGTTGTTTTAAAAAAAATTGAGTATTAAATTAACTTTATTGTTGGAGCCTTTTGTTTTCATAGAATTAATTAATGGTTTAGTTCAAGTAAGAAGACCCTTGTTTAGTTTAAATGAGACGATCTGTTAGAATTTTGTGATTAGAGTAACATGCATTAAGACAACTATTTCATATAAGAACTCGAATTCAAAAACAAATTATAGTATAAAAAGTTTACATACTGGCTAAGAAAAGTGGAACCCTCAGAATTGGAGTTTAATCTCTTTTTAGGATGTGGCATATATTTCATATCTTAAAAACAAAACAAAAAGAAAAGAGAGAAAAATAATAAACAAATTATACCGTGAACTATTGATACAAGTTTATTTTTATTATATTGTAGGTCCATTTTTAATACACTAACATGTTCATTTTAGGTAATACACTAAAAATGAACTTGTAGTATATTAAAAATAAAATTTGTATCAAAATATAATGTGTCATACTAAAAATGAACATATTTTATACTTAAAAAATTTATATGTTAGTGATTCACATTACAATATAGACAATGGTTCGCAATATAACGATTTGAAATAATAATAATAATAATAATAATAATAATAATAATAATAATAATGGGCCTTAAAGAGGGTAATTAGAGAGGTTGCGGCTATGTCACGAGGGGGAAACAACGTGGGCCCACATAGAAATCACGGGCCCATTAACTCTCATTTATTCGGACGGCATGGGGACACTCTCAAAAGACAAGGCATCTTTCTCTACCTAAACTTTTATCTTACTTCCCTTATTAATTACTTCGTACATCACAATACCAAATGCTACTCTGAGACGCTGAGTACTATCATTTCTCCCCAAAATTTTCCTTCAAAAAAAAAAAAAAAAGAATAAAATCTATATTCTTCTCACAGTCCTTGTGTAAAAAATGTGTATTGATCCCATCGGACTATCTAGAATGATGAATGACTCAATTTAATGCAAAATGCAATTGTACTTTCGTAATTATTACGATGCATTTGAAATTACTTGTTGTACATTTATGATCTATAATAGTGCACTCAAATGTACTAATGATCCACGATGCACTATCAAGTGATTATTAAAATGTCACTGCATTTCCTCTTTTCCTTAAGCTTCCATTTCTGCATGATTGTTCTTTAGCCCATTCTCCTCCAATTTTGATGTGAATTCCATCATTTCCATACTTCAATTAGATTCAATGGTCTTGTGCTGGTAAAAACTATTTTGTATGGATGCGTCCAATGCATATGGTATTCATCAGGATTCTGAGTTTAATAGGGGTTTAATTGATCCATTATTTAAGGGAGAACAATGTGCATTGGAAGAAGAAAAATATGCACTCGAGAAAGGGAAATTATGCACTTGAATAAGGGAAAATGTGCACTCAAAGAAGGGAAATTATGCACTCAAAGTAAAAAACAATATATACATTATAATGTGCACTGGAGGAAGAAACTATGCACTCG
This sequence comes from Ipomoea triloba, assembly GCF_003576645.1. NCBI lineage: Eukaryota > Viridiplantae > Streptophyta > Magnoliopsida > Solanales > Convolvulaceae > Ipomoea > Ipomoea triloba. Next base: position 5,471,030 of record NC_044930.1, read on the forward strand.
AAAAGGGAAATTATGCAGTCAAAAGAGGCAAATATGCACTTGAAAAAGGGAAATTATGCACTCGAAGTTTAAAAAGAAAATACATTACAAATGTGCATTGGAAGAAGGAAACTATGCACTCGATAAAGGGAATTATGCACTTGATCGAAGAAGGGAAAATGTGCACTCGAAGAAGAAAAATTATGCACTCGAAGTATAAAAAAAAATATATTACAACATGCACTGGAAGAAGGAAACTATATGTACTCGAAAAAGGAAAGTTATGCACTTGAAGAAAAGAAAATGTGCACTCGAAGAAGGAAAATTATGAACTCGAAGTAAAAAATATATACATTGACTTACATAAATTTACCAAACAACCATTGCGTTTTTTCTCCAAATTTACTCATTATGGGCAGTTGATCAAGATTTAATCATCTCACCCAATTTTCACCTGGGAAGCCTTCACATTTGATTCGTATTATGTGTGTGTGCGCGTGTGTGTGAAGGGGGCAGGATTGAGCACAAGGTCATCCATTAAAAAGTGATGTATGATCTCAATTATCCATCAATGGTTAAGGATTTTAGTAAAATTAAATTATAGGCTTATAGCATTTTACCCCTTGAGTTATTTATTCATGTATCCACATTTGATTCATCAATTATTGTGTACGGTCCAGGTCCACCCACGTTCGCTCCGAGAGGCACGGAAGCTGGCCCAGGAGGAATCGTCACTTGTGAGAATCAAACCCGGGTTCTCCCGGGATTCTTCCCCACAAAGAGAGCTCACTCGCCACTTGAGTTACTCCATTGGGTTTCTCTAACAAATTATTACTTGTATGTAAGGATGACTATTGTTAGACTTGAACCGTATCGGACACTATAGCAACTGAATTGAAATAGTAGGAATGGTTCTTGTTACGATTCAGGACTGAAAAATAAAATAATTGTTGAATTTAGACTATTTTAAAATAGAAAAATAAATTTACAAAAATAAATAAATAAATAAATTTTATAAACTGGAATCAAAATAAATACGATCCGGAACCGAATAGATTTATCATTTACAAATGGTGTTTACAAATCTATTCAGTTCCAGTTTGCATTTATTCTAATTCCAGTTTCGGTTTGAACTGCCGGTTCAAAATTTATTTATTTATTTTGAAATTTTTATTTTCTATTTTTAAATAGTCTAAATTCAACAATTATTTTATTTATTTTTATTTTTTCGGTTCTGAATCGTCACAAGAACCATCTCTACTATTTCAGTTCGATTGCTATTGTGTTTGGTTCGATTCAAATCAAATTGTAGTCATCCCTACATATAAGCAATAATTTGTTGGAGAATGAAAAATAAATGAAATACTTGTTTTATGGGTAAAAATGACCATTTAATATCAAAGGGAGGAAAAACTGCCACTTTTAAAATAATTGTGACAAATGTGGATACATGAATAACTTATGGGGGAAAAGTGCTATAAGCAGGGGAACAAGTGTCATTTTTTCCTTTTATCTAAAGTCACATAACAATATCAAAAATTTTGAATTTTTTTTTTATGACTAGAGAAACGTACAACGATTACTTGAGGGGTGTACACTGATCTCACCTTATGACCTTATCCAGCAAAGGACCAAAATGAGGTAAACCAACTTAGATTGCTCATAGTTGATTGACTCAAACCAAGAAGCACAATAAGCTACTCCCTTTAGGAGTTGAACTTGTAACCTTGTAGTAATCAAGTGAACAACCTGATTAACTTGGTTAAGGTTACCCCAAATTTTGACTTTTTTGAGTGGTAAGGGAAACACAGAACACGCAACCACCACCCGAGGATGTGCACTGATTAAACCTAGCCTTATGACCCTAGTCGGCAAAGGATCACAAGAAGGTAAACAAACCTAGATTGCCTATAGCTAACCATCTCCCATTGGGGTAATAGGCTACTTCCAGTAAGAGTCAAAACTTTTAACTTTGTAGTTATAAGTCAACAATCTAACCAATTTAGTTGGAGTTGTCCTCAATTTCTTTTATTAGTCGCTGGTATACCTCTATATATTGAGTCATCAACTTGTTATTTGTCACAGATTTAACATAGTTAAATTCACAATTCAAAATTGACAAGTCGATAATAATGGTTAATTTTGTACAGTAAAACTATTTTTACTTTTACAAGTATGACACAAGAATCTTCTTTGGCATATTTATAGAAGCATTTTGCAATCTAAGAAAGGTTATGATGAATTTGCCTCATAAAAGCAATGCTATTTTGTTAATATTTCACAATTAAACCTATTAATTGTCAAAAAGAAACAAAAAAACCCTATTAATTGTACTACTCTTTTTTTCTTCTTCTTCTTTTGTTAGTTAGATCACAATGTGTCATGAGTAGATCACTCACACTATACTAACCACAAGTTGGTTTACTAATTTTACTGTTTGTTCTTTATTTTAAATTCTTGGATACAATTTTTTTTTCCCTTTTGAGTTTTCAATGCAAATAAATACTTTAATAATTACTATATATAGAGAGAAACTAATTTTATACTATAAAAAGCAAGGCTAAAAGATATTGTGCAAACATAACAATATAATTTTATTGAAAATATGTTGGTAAGTGAAAAGTAATAATGGTGAAATATGTTAGAAAGGTGAAACAAGACAAAGAAGCAAGTTGCAATAAGATCAAAGCTCACTCTACGGTAAATATTTGAGATATATTTACTTACTTATTAATTATTTGTTGAGTACTTGTATTAATTTCACAAGTCAACATACATATATAATCTAATTTCGTAATAATAAGTGATTATATATTAATAGTTTCAAAACTTGAAAGAGTCTTTGATTAATGTCAACACTTAATAACTATATATAGAATAAGGTAAAAAAAAATGTAAAACTAGCATATATGGCTAAGCTTGCGAAAGAAAGACAAAACAAAAGAATAAAATAACTTGTACCATTAAAGAGATCGAAACCCCCTCTCATATGAAAAAACCAATTTGACCAACACTTTGCATCTTAATTGGATCGGTCCAGTGAGAACGAAGATTATTCTGAATATGGTACGAGTTTAAAGATGTCTACAGTTAGGGTCTGCTCAACGCACTTCGTGATTTGAGGGGAAAAAAAAAAGAAGATATAATCTTTGTATTATGTTAAAGATATATATATATATATTACATGACATTCTCAAGTTAGCCGACAGAGTTAATATTTTTCTCTTATTATAATTTTATAAACTCTGAAAACACAAATGAAAGATTAAGCGGATAAAGATTGAAGTAAAGAAGATGAAATGAGGCGTAAAGTAATATTATAGTGTGACGTCAATCTCATAATCCTTTTCCTAATCCCCAACAGGCAAAGCCAAAGCTTGAAATTTTGTCTCTCTCTCTTACTCGATCTCTCACTAGACTTTGTCTTTGTATGATTTTGTTTGGTTGGATTACGTTCATCAAATCACAATCTCAAAGCATATAGATGTGATTGATACCTTAGTGGGTGATAAAGATTTGAGACAAAAATTCCATCCCTTATTGGACGTGGGTCCCTCATGCATACATATATAATCCTATTATATACTACTGCCTATATATTTCTCCTACCCTCATCATTATTATCATATATATATATATATATTAATTAATTAATTAATAATAATAATAATATAAAAAGAAGCCACTATCATATCCCTGGTTGATGTTGTAGCATATATATGTTGTTTTCAAATTTCAACTACGTAGAAATTGTGATACTTTTTGTTCCTACATCTGGAACACGTACTTGTCTACCTCATTATTATATATCCCCACTTCCCACTCCTCCATATATGTATGCTTCATTCTCTAATTACTATATTGTAATTATGGTATTGCATAATATGCTCTTTATATATATATATATATATATATATATATATTGTGTGTGTGTTACTATTATTTTTAATTTTAACTATTAATTTAAACACATTTAAAATTTCAACTTCCAAGAGATGGTTGCGGTGAAAAATAAAAAATCACTCACAAAACAACATAGACTATAGATTTTAAATGTATAAATTTACTTAAAGTATATTCAGTAATTCAAACTAATAATTTCTCCTAATGAGGAGAAAACAATGTACCAAGTGTTCACATTCTTTTTTTTTTTTTGGTGACGATAGATTACCCGGTCCACAGCCATTACTCGATGATATACAGTGAGTAAATTTAGCTTATGCGTAATAGTCATAATATTACATATGAAATGTAAATCACACTAGGAAAATTATGAATAAAAGTTATATTCTACCCACTTGACTACCCCTTTTGGAGCACAAGTATTCCCATTCCATGTATATAGTAGGGAGTGGAGTAATTTATTAGTAGTCTTAGAATGTCCCAAAATTAATAATACTTCATATATAATGCATAGTTAGGTTGACATTCTAATGAAAACTAAGAATAGAATCATTAGCTTATGCTTAGACGGAATCCGAATAGGACCACATAATCCTAAGGTTAATACTCCATAATGCTTTGCTTGACTAAAACCTAATGATAAGACTGACATATTGTACATGTAAAGTTTCTTCCCTTCACATTATTAATTTTAACCGGTATTGTAAAATGTTAAATTTTGGGATCATCGTACTAAACCTAATGATCAATATAATAACCCTTGCAAGACTAAAACCTAATGATCTTGTGATCTGTCAATGGATGCAAATCATGAGAGGTTAAATGCAACTTGTGTGACAACATTAATGTTGTTAGATTCGAGTTTAGTCAAAATAACTTTCCTAATTAATTATTGCATCTACATTAATTGTCTCCATATTTTATTACTATTTTTTCTTCTTTCCAAAGATTGAATCCCTAACCCCAATGGTCCTGCACGTCCCGATCCGACAAAACATGTGAGATGATATAAATCACAATAACTCAGTGAGCCAATAGACAATGCAAGATCAAATGTTGGCGCGCACGATGGCCTATAGAAAGAATATAATTATGTAGGGAAATGCATGAGGTTCTGAATTCAAAGATAGAATTCATATGCTAAGTCAACAATATAATTGTATTTGGGGCGAGACAAAACTTGATTTTAATATGAACAAGCGTAAAATCAACCAAGTGTGGACAAGATTTTTCTTTAGTTATTATTAAATCCAACACAAGAAGATTTTTAGCTTGACTCAATTACTAAACAGTACAACAAGTAGTTTGAACTCAATTTGTTAAACAAGTCAAGTTTGAACACATACAAGATCTAGCTAGTTATGTTACACATTGACATTTATAAAAAGCCACAATCCTAGTAAGTTGTTGATGTTTTATTTGAAATAATTAATCTAATGTTAAGCCCTTAGTCATCGACTTCAATTCAAAAAGAATTTTACACCTACTGAGTTATTAGTAACGAATAGGAACTGAATTAGTTTAATAAGTCACATCTGAGAATGAGTTAAATAATGAAAAGCAAAAATAATGTGGAGAAGAAGCGCACGCGTGCGGAAGAGAAACCACAAATTTCGGTGGAGGCTAGGGGCATAATGTGATCAAATAATGGCGTTCCATTATTCACCTTCAATAATAATTGTCCATAATTGCATACCCCAATATATACTTTTTATCTCATGGATTTACACACTCGCAGTTACTCCTTGTTATATGGTTGTGATTACAGAATATATATATACATATCCTTCGAGTGAGAACTGCGAATTGTTCGATTGTCCGAAATGCACAGTTAGACATTACAAATTGTACAATCATAATTAAAATTGTAATTACAAAAATGTCACAGTGTTTTTAAGAAAATATTTGACAATAATGTGTTGGATAATAGTTTTCAGGTGTACAATCAATTGTTCACGAATACACAATAATGTGTTGGATAATAGTTTTCAGGTGACAATAATGAATGTGATTACTTTTCCTGTTTTCGTAAAAAGTCTAATTCTTATAAGAGTTGGACGAACATATATATAAAACATTAAAATAAAGGAAGTGTATATATATGTATGTATGCATGTATGAGTGCAAAATGAAGAGAGGATGAAAAGGTGAGCCAACCTTATCATTTCGAAGACATTGTACTCCAAAAAGCTAAGAACACTTCCTTGGGAGTCCCCTATATGTTTTAACCCCACACAATACATACAGCTAGTGAATACACCTTTGAAAACAACACTTGCAATCTCTCATTGTTTTCTTGTGATGATTAATTAAAAAGAAAATTGTCCATCTTGAATTGAATGATAGCCCACTATCAGCTTATTAGCCTTCGTTTTGGACCCAATGCTGCCCCTGTTCATAATCTCATTCACATCTAACTCATTACTTTCATAAAGTAAAATTATCTTCACTATTAGAAATAATATTATTATTAACCCGAGCGTAACTCAAGTGGCAAAGGAGTTTCTTTGTGAAGAAGAACTCTCAGAATAACCCAGGTTCAATTTGATTCTTACAAATGAAAATTCTCCTTGAACCAGCTCTTGAGCATTTCGGAGCAAGCGATATGGAGAATGACCTGGCACACCTCGTGGGTTTACACAAAGAAGCACATTGTTGAGCCCCCCACCCCTAAGTGATCACTAATTACTAATTTAAGTTGAATATTGTTTGCTTATTTATTATTTATGGTCGTGTATGATTTGTGTTGAAGATCCTATATTAAATTTAGTCATTTCAATAATTGCTTCACATTTTTGTGCTTTTCAGTGCACATTTTTGTCTTCCTGTACACATTGTTGTGCCTTCTGGTGCACATTGTTGAACATCGTAGGTGGCAAATTTTTTTAAGGGCAGTTGATCTAAGACTAAGATTTATCCACATATTTCACCTGAACCCTTCTTCAGTTCTTCGCACCAGAGCCTATATATATATATATATATATATACACACACACACACACAATGTTTTAGGTAAAATTTAAATATCAACTCGGTCACATAGTTATTAATTTAAAGATTAAATTCTTGCCAAAGATCTTGTGATCTAGTGGCACCCAGTTTACGGGTTCGAGCCTCGGTGGAGGCGATTGTTGTCTATCTGTTACTAGAAATGGGTATCAAAGTCATTGTTATTGTTTGGTTGACAGGTTTTTAGAATACTAGCTACTATGAGTTTTGATTACTCCTTAATTGCAAAACGCATCCCCTAATAAAATAAGGGTTTCATCACCTTCCTCCTCAATCTACCCCAACTATTAATAATCATTATTCCAATTTCACCTTAATACCAAACATGCAAAATATTTTCATCAAAACTCATTACCATTATCAAGTATTTGATAGTCATTCCGATTCCGATTCCTATGTGTGAACCAAACACACTCATATTTTTTGTCAAGTACCATTCTATTGGATATAACTTGTAACCATTTTTAACCCTTTATACTCATTGTGTATTTATGAACAATCCAAACACAACATAAATCATGACTTAAATATGTTACATATACATAATCAATCATTTTCTCGCTACACTTACACATCACGCTCTACATCATTTCGCACATTATACACCTTTGACGCAATAGAAACATTGGAATTTAGCAGCTACATAGGATGCACGATAAATTATGGAATTACATCATCATACATTCCCCTTTTGTGTTTTTGCCAATTTGTTTTAGTGCTTACCTAATTGTTTATACCATGATTTGTTGTAATGATTCCAAATCTTCTATTGCCCAAGATTACTGATTTACTGACATGACTGGTATCCGCTAGTAATGATGCTCCATATAAGTGGCTTGCACTAAAAATTATAGGCTAATTTTAGCCTAAGGTAATTACAATCTTTATTATATCTAGCCCTTTTCTAATATATTTTTACGCGTTAAAATATTGTCTTTTAATTTTTTAAATGACGAGAATTGTTACGTAATTTGTGGAGTTTAAAATATACGTTAGATGTCCTCGTAATCTATGTGAGCAACCATCCAATGATATGTAAAAAAAATTAATTTGAATGATTTAAGAAATTGACTCTAGGTGCATATCTACTTATCTAGGGTTAGTTCCGAAAACTGACACCAGTTAACATTTTTTTATAGTACAATGTACCGAATACAACTTTCTTTTCTTAATAAACAATATATTTACACTCCACAATAAATAGATTTACACCCCACAAAAAAAATAACGAGAATTATATATCATGTAATTTGAAGAGTTTAAAATGGACACTAATTAAATGCTTTCGTAACCAATTCGATCAACACAAATGACCCTCCATTGCCCTAATCTTTTTATTATTTTTTTTATTATTACTGACTCTATTACAATACAGTTCATAACTACTTTCTCAAACCTATTTAGGCACAAAAAGCCGCAACCTCCTCAAACCCACAACCTCCCATATAAGGGAACATCTTAGTGTCCCTGAACCACGAAATCCTTGACCTAATCTAAAATTTGATTTCGTTAGTTTAGAAAACGAACACTAGGCATATATCTAGTGTTGGTTCTCAAACATGCGCTAAAAAATCAACTCTAAATGTTTTTTTTTTATACTGTATCAAATACAATATTCTATTCTTAATAGCCAATATTTTAAAACCCCACCATATAATATTTCTGATCATTTATAAGCCTATACCATGGCAGCATTCCCATGATACTTAGCTTTTTGACTGCAATTGCAATATGATATGATAGCTTTATACATGTAGGGATGAATTGAAGGAATCCCAAGAAAGAATTTAAGAGTTTGGCATGTTACTAAAGCCAGACAAATTAAAGGCATTATATAGAAGCACACAAAGAGGGTGGTTTCTATCTATCTATGCATACCTTCTTAGGGATTTACAAAAATATTCCAAACAGATCTTTGGTTGATCACTAAAACTGTTGTTGATGGTCTCACACTTCACTGACATGCTTTGAGAATCACAATAAAAGTGGGTTTTGGCACAGTGTTTTTGGGCCTTTGGGAATTAGAATTATATATATATTGCATGGAAATCAACAGCAGACATGGATTTAAAAGTGGAATTGAAGAAGCTAAGGAATACAGAAAAAGCAAAGACTGTCAATATAATGTTTTTCTTGCTTTTCTAAAGTTGAAATAAGTTGGCATCTCTCCTTAAGGAAATGTATTTAATTACAGTATGTATGTATCATTTAGAAAGTTTACAAGTTGGCCACTAAACCTTTACAAAGACTTTGAACAGGCATTGGCCCAAAATGTTGTAAGATTGGTTTTCTTTTAAAAGCCCACTTTGGACCCAAGCTTGGGAAGTGTTGAAATTGTTTAAAACCTTTACAAAGACTTTGGTAGATTAGGTCCGATCCAAATCTATTTGTGGAATTTGTGTTAGTAAATTTTATATCATATGTTTTCAAAAAATAAAATAAAATTTATATCATATGTAATTCTATATCTGCATATCAAATTACTAGAAATGTAATATATTAATAGGAAATATAAGACGAAATATTTACCTAGTTACACTAAACTATATCATACTTGGAATTTCATAATGAGCAAATTGACTTCATAATTAATTCTAAAATTCAGAACAATTTACATGTCATGAACTTCTTTTTATTAAAGTACAATGAATATTCAATTTTGTTGTGATAAACAATTACTTCAATTATTTATTTTTTTTTTAAGACTACTGACTCTATTACAATGCAGTATCTGTTCATAACTACTTTGGCTCGAACCCACCACCTCCCGTATAAAGGAAAGGGTTTGATGCCACTGGACCACAAGGTCATTGGCAACAATTACTTCAATTATGATTTACTTAAAGTTTAAAAATAAAAAAAAAAAAAACTAAATCAAGTGTGATGGATATCATAATTTCAATAATTACTTGCCCAAAAAAGGCGAAATCCCTTGTCTCAAGAGCCTCCACTCTCCGGCTTAACATGATTATTGAGAGATAAATTATGATGATTCAGCGGTACATCAGGTGTGAGGATTAATGCTTGGTCCCAACCCCCTCCCCTTACCCCAATAATGGTATGAACTCTTTTGATCTTTTGGACTATTCTTTGAACAATGAACATCTGATCCCCTAGTTATTGTCCTTTGCATATCATAGTTAGCTTCAAAACAATTGCATATGTGGATTGTGTGCTATCAGCTTGGGCATAGGCCAACTGGAGCACTAGGTTGCTAGAAGCCATTAGAATTGTTGGTACAATTATATGTGATAGTGAAAAGATGAGGGCAGATTAGTCTTACTAGACGTGTCAAATTTTGTAAACACATAAATTGAATTTATATATTCAAGTTGAAAGTATTGAATTACAATTTAGTATTAATTATATTTGTTGGGCTTTGTATGGAGGAGTCCGGAAGTAATGTTGCTTAGTGATTTGGGCGGCATATTTATTAATTGGATCATTTGAGTTTATTGAATTTGGTGATTAGGTACTTGGACCAATTATATTAATTAACACAATTGACTAAATTAATTTGATGTCGTTTATTATAAAATGGATAAATTAACTTAATCATTTTAAGTTAATTATTTTGGGTCAAATGTTTAACCTAAACATCGTGTGGTGTAGTTGTTAAACTTAACTATTATCCTGAAGGACAAAGTTGTCATTTTTATGACATTTTTAATTAAATAATTTGGTCCCTAGTGATAAAAAATTAGGCTGAGGATCAAATATGACAAGTTTTTAAAAGTCACAGGACCAAATGTTGAAAAATTAATAGTTGATGACAAAATGCAGAAAAATGATTAAATAGTCCTGAGATCAAAAAGTGGAAAAAACTCATATTTAGTTGATGGGGAATTGAATCCATTGAAATTTTGATTTACGAAAAAGCGGATAGTCACTATATGAATGAGTAATTCATTGAAATTTTAATTTTTCATATTTGAGGAAAATAAATATCTCGATCCCTTTTGGTATTTTAACTTTCACATCATTTGAAAAGAATATATCACATTGAACAATATTACGCTCACATATTTTTATTACATAGGAGCACTTAAATCCTTATACTAATGATTCTCAATACTTTCTATCCCACCAACCAAATAATAAAATATGAAATCCATCTTTATTTCTTTCCATGAAATTTAAATTTCATTCCTTATAAAAAAAAATTTCTGCCAATCAAATGTGTTGTAAAATTTGATTGCCTTTCTAAGCAAAATTTAGTAAGGAGCAAGGCAAAACTATTTTAAAAGAATTAATAATATTATTATTATCTCTTAAACTCACCTCCAGGCATGACAATTACGTTATAAGATTAACTAGTGTAGGCTCTACCTTGAGTGACTTTTTGTTATTAATTATCTATATATCATTTTATCCATCTGGTATTTCTTTACTCAACTTGTTATAATATTCTATTGTGTTTAAGTTTAAGTTGTTCTCATCCTCCGATGCCAGAAGTCCAGAACATAAGAATCAAAGCAATCACCTACATGGACAGCTCAGTTAGTCAGATGAGTGGAGTTTGGAAAAAAATATCAAAGATCGAATATCACTAGATGTTATGTCGGATTAGACGTGAGGGCCCTTGAAATTGGGAATTCAAGCTTATAGGAAGAAAGAATGAAAGTAATCTCTTAATTATGACTTATTATTATATTGATCATTCATTGGTCTACTCTACGTGTATGTGTTTTTTTTTTTTAATGTTTCTTGAGTCATTTTTATATCCTATTAAGTTTTAATTCATATCCAGATTCATAGAACATCTCATATCCAAGACTCCTAATTGATTTCGTCTAGCTAGTTAAGTAAACTTTTTTAACCCATTTTTTATATTCTACAATGGCGTTACAATACAAACTTCTACTCATTCCATTAATAATGTATTCAAAAAAGGTTTCTCAATGTAATTGATATTATATACATTTAATTTTTTTTTATTTTTTATAACCCAAGTTTTTGTTTTCACTGGACTACATCTTGAATTTTATGAATTCGTCCGGCGCCCCCAAACCAATGAATAGGTAAATCGAGTCAATCTAGTTTTAAGACTCAACACTAAATTGTATACTTCTGCATGTGCAAGGAGTACATCCCTAACCCAAACGGCCAAACCCCTAATGCTTAGCTGTTTTGACCCACTATTAGATAGTTGAATACTTGAATACCAGCATGCATTTTGTACGAGTTATACACAAAATCCATGCATAACATGCATTTTGGCCAAATGCCTTGTGATCAAGCGGCATAGCTGTATCCCTCCTAAGTGAGAGGTCACAGGTTCAGTGGGGGCGTTGGCTCGTTGTGCTTCAGTAGGATATTGTAACAGAGTCAATAGTATTCAACAAAAAACATGAAAATATTGATAAATAAGAGTAATTAAATTATATTTTACAATTCTTTAAAGTGGTAGTTTTAAATATCATATTTTAAAAAAATATATAGAGGAAAAAATTATATTTTTGTTTAGTAATAATATAAACAATTTTCATAAAATTTATATTTTAAATGGACAAAATAAAAATAAAAATAATCTATAATACTAATTAAGCTAACAAGTAACACCAACATATATTATTTTTTTTTTTTTTGGTAAATTTACATGGGCTTTCTCTCCGAGAGGCACGGGAGCTAGCACAAGGGGAATCGTCACTTGTGGGAATTGAACCCGGATTCTCCCAAAATTCCTCGGCACAAAGAGAGCTCACTTGTCACTTGAGCTACCCCACTAGGTTAACACCAACATATATTATATCATGGAATATATACACAAAAAATACTCGCATATAATCTTACATTCATAGATATTTAATTAAAATATAATCCACAATTAAATTAATTGTAATTTGATGATTTCATAAAATGATAATTAAAGAATAGAAAATAGATATGGTGATAGACACCCTACACCCTTCCATAACCCCCAATAATTACCCCATCATTTACCCAATTTATTTCCCATTTATCACCCGTAAATCCCATTATAACTTCCCATTCATTACCCATAATAAACATACTTAATCTCCTTAATAACCCCTAAAATTACTGTTACATACTACCCTACCTATTACTCTATAAATAAAAAGCCAAAGAGGGGACGGGCTTCAATTCTTGGAGGCTTGATCTTTCGGTAGAAAATAGCAAAACAACATGTACAAAATCCTTATACAACGTAGTGACATTTGGCTAGGTACCGTCCAAAAAGGCACATGATTTTTATCCTTTTCTATTTTCAGGTTAAAATTTGAAAGTTTGTAGGTCAGTTTGAAACATATTTGTTCTGTTTAAGTCATCCAAACGTCTTCTGAACATAGGGATGAGAAGCTCAAAGATTTGGAGTTTATTAAATGTTGATAAACTTTCAAAAACAAAAGTAGTATGAAAAGACAACATAAAGTATAAATGAATATAATATAAAAGATCAAATGAGGAACAAATCCACACTCTGTACATGATCTGGGGTGTGGCCGCTGGTAGGGGTGAGCAAAAAATAAAGACCGACCGAAAAACCGATGACCGATAACCGAACCGACCGAGAATTTCGGTTTTTCGGTCGGTTATCGGTTTTGGACCAAAAATAAAGAAACCAACCGAAAAACCGAGGGTAAGCGCAAACATTTTAACCTATATACCTAGCCCATAATCATTCAAAAATTATATAATTCATTATTTAGCCCAATATTAAGCCAATGCGAACCTGTGAACTACAAAGTGCAAATCTGTAGCTACTTATTACTCAATTTTTATATTACTTGTTATTTTGTTAATTACTTACTGCTTAGGCCTTAGTGTAGTATTGTAGACATGTAGTAGTAGTGTAGACTATAGTGTAAACATGTAGTACTCTAGAATGTAGTGTATGCAGTAGTGTAATTCATTTGCTTTGCTTTACTAATTCATTTATTGCTTCACTAATTCACAAATTGCTTAGCTTATATAATATTTATTCTAATTTTTTAAAGAAATTATAGCTTGTTAGGTAATTAATTTCGGTTAAAAATAATCGATCATAACCGACCGATCGGTCGGTTCGGTTATGAGAATGGCTTCGGTTATTTCGGTCGGTTATGGGAATGCTAATATTTTTTTGGTTATTTCGGTTATTAACCGAAAACCGACCGAAACGGACCGATGCTCACCCCTAGCTGCTGGAGAACATACAACTACATGCAGAGTAAAGCAGAACACTACAGCAAATTAGGAACTGTTTGCCTCACATATCTCTCACTTTCCTCGCTATTTCTAGACGACTAATACTATATGCTCTGTGATTCCTTTTCAGTTTTCACTAATGCGTCAAAACAAAACATGGCAGGCACAAGAAGAATCCTTCTGCATTTTCACCTTCCAGTCTTCATAGTAACATTATTATATTTCTTAAATATAATAATGCCCCAAAAGATGGCAGGCCAACTACCCTCATCGTTCTGCTATTTAGGAGAGGCTGTGTTACTTTCTTCTCAAACCCAGTTCCCTCAACAATATACTCTCTGATACTAGATTCTATACAATTTAGATTCATATCCATCCATTTCTTATTGGTCAGTCTAAGATCAAACACTTCAAAAACTCGGTCCAACAATCTTCTAGTCACCTGGTGCTGAAATTAGCCTAATAATTTATTCCTCTGAGCTCGAACCGTAACACTGATACCACTTGTTGACACAGAGATGGAAAAGATCGAATATGATGTGATAGTTATAGGAGGAGGAATAATGGGCAGCTGCGCGGCTTATCAGTCAGCCAAACGCGGCCTAAGGACCCTCCTCCTGGAGCAGTTCGATTTCTTGCACCACCGCGGCTCCTCCCATGGCGAGTCCAGAACTATCCGCGCAGCCTACACAGAGGACCATTATGCCAAGATGGTCTTAGCCGCCGAGCTCCTGTGGCGCGAAGCCGAAGCCGAGATTGGCTACAAGGTCTTCTTCAAGTCCCAGCAGTTAGACATGGGCCCGGCGGACAACAAGGTGCTGCAAGCCGTCGTTTCCACCTGCCGGAAAACCTCCGTTCCGGTAAAAGTTTTGGACGCGAAACAGGTCATGGACGAATTCGCGGGCCGTTTTCAGTTACCGGAGGATTGGGTCGGCGTGGTGACGGGGCTCGGCGGCGTCATTAAGCCGACCAAAGCCGTTTCCATGTTCCAGGCGCTGGCTGTCAAACACGGCGCCACTATGAAAGACAACGTGGAAGTCAACGGCGTGGAGAGAGAGAACCTGACAGGTGGCATTTCCGTTACCGCGAAAAGCGGGGAGAGATTCTGGGGCAAAAAGTGCGTTATAACGGCCGGTCCGTGGATACGAAAGTTGGTGGCAGATATCACCGGTTCCCGGGTGGTGCTTCCGGTTCAACCGCTGGAGACGAACGCTTGCTATTGGAGGATCAAAGAGGGGCGCGAAGGAGATTTCACCATCGCAAACGGCTTCCCAACATTTTCCAGCCACGGCGAGCCGCACGTGTACGGCACGCCGTCGCTTGAGTTCCCGGGACTGATCAAAATCAACTGGCAAGGAGGGCGTGAATGCGACGCGGAAGGGCGCACCTTTGCGCCGTTGCCGAGTTCTTTGTGTTCAATGAAACAATGGATAGAGGAACGATTGGGGGGCCTGGTGGACTCGTCGGCGCCGGTGATGTCGCAGTCATGCATGTACTCCATGACGCCGGACGAGGACTACGTGATCGATTTCTTGGGTGGGGAGTTGGGCAAGGATGTGGTAGTCGCCGGCGGATTCTCCGGCCACGGCTTCAAAATGGGGCCCTTAGTGGGTCAGATATTGGCGGATCTCGTCTGGAGCGGGTCGGCCCCACACGACTTGTCTCACTTCAGGATACATAGGTTCCAGGAGGCAGGAGAACGATGAAGGAAACGTGAAGGACTTTGCCGATTAATCGCTTGATACCGATTTAGCGTTTTATAACGGCATGATCATAAATATTCAACTTCGCTACCACCAATATGCGGCAAAGTGAATAAGTTTGATTATCTTTAAATAAAATCTTGAATAAAAAAGGTTTAAATTGTTACGTTTTTAATTAAATGCCCATTCAAGAATATCAGTAGTTATATTATGAACTAGCATGCATGTGTGCACACAAGACATTTGTGTTTTTTCTTCCGAATTTTGTTTTTCACTTAAATTTAATTTTTTTATATATAAATAAAATTAATATATAAGAATATATTATTTAAAAGCTGTAATTGAAAATTTTTAAATGAAACACTATTGGTTTTCTTTAATTGTTTTAAATATATATATATTGGTCAATTGTAAATATATAAACTTAATATTGCATGTTTATAAAATTACCCGTGCAAGTTCATCACAAATTATTCAAATGACGCATCCTAATGAGAACGGGCGCCCATAACAGAAATAAGAACGAATCGCAGTCGTCCACGTGTCCAGATCAACGAATCATATGTAATTTTAAAAAAACGACGTGGTAGCATTTTCATAAATAACTCGAACTTTGGTGCAAGTAAATGTGTTTAAGTGTAAATAGTTGGTGCACATTTGCAAGTAAAAAGATGCAAGTAAAATCACTTACAAGCTAAGTGCACCTATTTGCACTTACAAGTGTAAGTAATTTACCTTGTTAACATTCGTGCACCTAGGTGCAACTAATTATACCGTTAGGTGCAACTAGTTATAACGTTAGGTGAACTTAGTATTGATGCTCAGTGTACATTTTACTTACACTTGTAATACATTTTACATGCACTTGTAATACTATTGACATAGAAAATTTCATAAGTTTGATTATTTTTAATATTATTAAATTTGAATATATTTAGATAATATTGATATTATCTAATTTGTTTAATTAGATAATATCAAAAGAGTTTGAACCTACAAAACTCTTCTATCCTACAATTATAAATAGGACATCTCATTTTCTATGTAATTATCCTAAGAAAATCATAGAAATAGCTTTGTTGAAGCATCTAGAAGGTAATGCCTCCTAACATGAATCCTATTTCTTTATTTTGTATTTATTTGTTCATGTGTTTGTTCCACTTTGATGTCGTTTGCTTAGCTTATTGTTGATCTCCTTATGCTAGTGCCTAGTTTTGTGATTGCATATTGCGTGACATAACCCCCAATTTTCAATGAAACTCACACCCGTACACTCACCGTCACTCATTTTTGCTACAATCAGGTCTACTAGCTTGGAGAAGAAGTCTTGGAGAAGAAAATAAAGCAAATGAGGCAAAATCGTATGACAGGGACGGATGCCCCGAGTAGAGCGCGTGAAGGAGTGCACTTCTTCTTCTTCTTCTTTTGTCAATTTCTGTTTTCATTTCTTTTTCCTTTTTTTTTCTCTTCCCTATTTTCTTCTCTCTCATACATGTATCCTAAAATATGAACAAAAAACTCATACTAGTATGGATGCTCTTGGAGCGCAGCATCACCATTTGTGTGTGTGTGTGTGTGTTTTTTTTTTTTTTTTTTTTTTTTTTTTTTGTGGAGCCAAACATGTGGTGAAGAAAACAGAGTATAAGGGAGAGAAATTTGTGTATCTCTAGCAAGAAGTGTTTTTTTTTTGGGTCCATCTAAAAAATTAAAATATCAAATTCTAACTACACGCAGTATATGCTCCCAGTCGGGCACTTAAACCTCATTTTTTTAAAACAAATTTTTTTCCTTCACTTTCTCCCTCTTACATGTCTGAAAAAACCTGCAAAAAACCTAAACTAATGTGAGCAATCCTATTTAAGCATTTTTTTGGGGGGGTTTTGCATACTTATGGACTTGATTTTCCACAAATGGGAGACATGGTTTTTGGAGAGTTTGTTCTCCTGCAAAACTTGGTCATGTTTTGCAGGAGAGAGAAAGAAAAAAAAAAGGTGGAAAAGGGGGAGAGAGAAGAGAAGCGCGGTTTGAGCTCCGGGTTGCACGCCCACACGTGCCCACTTGGACAATTCAGAGTGACCGATGGCTGACCGTCACTCTGAATAAGTCTGTGTTTATTTATTTATTTTTTAAAAAAATTACTCAGTTTATTTATTTAATTTTTAAATGTAATATTGTTATTAAATTTATATTTATAAATTAAATTAAATTTTTATAATCATCAATAATATTATTATTAAATTTATAATTATCAATAACATAGCTATCAAATTTATAATTATAATTGAAATTAAAACTTTTAGAATAATAATAAATACAGAAAATTACCTTCTGCAAGTTGGTTTTAGAAATTCGAAGGTAGGCAGATATATACTTCATTATTTTACTACACTCATCATACAAACTCTGTCTATGTTCTTGTGTACGTGGATGATATAATTGGAACCTCCATGGAGAGTCCTTGTGATTATGGTGAGTCCACAAGTTTGTGCTTTTGGTGTTCTGCTCGCCTTTTACGCATTGCGTTTGCTTGTGGCGTTTGGTGAGACAACTGCAAATCTGACATGTACGTACTGAGTACTGACCCATTTGAATTTTGAATAGTAGACTCTATTACAATATAATATATATTTATACATACTTTCTTAACTTATTATAGAAAAAAAAAGTCAATATTTCATCAAAATTTGAACATGTAACCTACCATTTAGAAGATACATAATTATACCGCTCGCCTACATGTCTTTAATGTTAAAAGAGTCACAGTTATACCACTTGACCACGAGATCTTTGGTATCAATCAATTATTTATACCTGGCAATCTGGCGTTGTCGTAACACGTGATATATGACACAGATACACGTCAACAGATAACATCAATGAAGATATTTATTGTGAACCGCCACCATAACTAAAGTTGCACTTTGTATGGCTTATAGTAACTTTGAGTTTGAAAACGTCAGAGTTTAATTTTCTTCATTGCAACAAATTGTCTTAGATGGTATCTTTGATCAAGTTGCATTAAGTCTAGTCATTATCATCATACCACGTAATGTTTTTTTTTTTTTTTAAATCATCATACCTCGTAATATTTTATTTATGAATTGATTTAGATTACCTCTAAACAATAAAATACATAAATAGTAATTAAAGTGATAAGATTTTATGCGTGTTTGAAAAAATTGCGGACAATAGTGAAATGATGATCATATACTTTTCCATAAAATATATAATTAATATTTTGCATTAAATAAATGTATTTTTATTTATAATATATAATAACTTTAATATATTTATTATAAGCAGATGGCTTCAGCCTATTTATAAGGGTTTGTTTGATGTTTGGAGCACTGACGCACTGTATTGCCTCAAATTCAAGAATAGAGATGCCAATTAGGGTTGTTCGCCCCAGGTCATTTAGCTTATTGATTTTGGGTTAAATAGGCTGATTTGTATTAGGCTAAAAAGCTTTAGCACTATTCCTAAAATCTTGGACCATCAATTTTTTTTTCCAAATAGATTTAATAAAAATTTCTTACATTTTAAAATTAACATTGTAAATTTTTAATTTGAATGAACTAGCAAAATTATTTTAATACATCTAAATTTAAAAATCGTTCAATTAAATTTTCAATTTCAAATTCCAATTCAAAAACATATTGCAATAGTAGTTATGGTGGATGACTGTTTGCATCTCACTGACAGTTTGGAAGAAGTTTCCTTCGCCCATGTCTTGAGAGAAGGAAACAAGTACACAGATTTTCTTGCTAATCTTGGTCTTAGCAGGGAGTGGGAGACTTCAAATTCCCCCCAGAGGAGATATTGCGGCTCCTTGCGAGCGATGTGGAAGGTGGCGCTTCTCGTAGAGCTCGGTAGTGCTTAGGCTTAACCTCTCGTAATTCAAAAAAAAAAAAAAAAAAAAGACAAGCAAATTACAATCATGAGTCCCCTTTAATTTAATTATTAGGTAAATTATTATGGAGGATCTATTTATTTGAAATTTATTCAATCCTGCTTTAGTGGCAAAAAAAGTGTAACTCAGATCATTGCAAAAACGTATATTCTTTTTCATTATTTTAAATCTCCACAAACCAAAGAGCCAATGAATTTTCAACAACTAAAACACAATCAAGTATTGTAATCCCACTAACTGCCATAAACTACTACATATGTATAAAGTTAAAGTCAACATAGTTAGAATAATTTAAATATAGATGACATGTGGTGATTTTCTCATATGGGAGGCCATGAAATCGAGCCTCAGTGGAGGCGTTGATACTACAATGTAATAAAGTCAGTTGTATTTAAAAAAAAAAAGAATAATTTAAATATAAAATTAGTATTAATTTATAGAATACACCACTTTATTATAATAATAATATGAAGTTAAAATAATTAATAAAAAGAAAATGTACACATTTGATCATCAAGCTACAAAGTAATAATATGCTTAGTCTCTATAAGAAATCATCACTTTTAGCTCTCAAATGGTTAATAAAGTGACAATTTTGATCCATTCACTAATGATTTTATAATTAACAATTATTATGTTGACACTATTATGTTTGTCAACGCCACAAAGTGAGTGAGAAATCATCTTGACTCTAGTAATGTAATTATTATTTAATTATTTTATTTGTAGCCTTTTTATTTTGATGAAAGTATAATATTTTTAATGCAAAAAAATACATTTACATTTGTTCTTAAAAGTATTGTCATTTTCTTTATAAGTAACAAATATTTTATTCCTAATTAGTATTACATTTGTTAAGCTAGTATAAGTATTACCTTTATATATTGACCCGACCAATCTCACAAATAAAAATTTGTGAGACGGTGTCACACAAGTGTAACCCTTATTTTTATCACAAATTTAGATTAATTAGAATTATTATTTTAAATTAAAAATGAAAATGAACACATAAAACGGGGCCAAAGGGACCACTATGTATGATGTTCCATTGTACCCTACGTTAAAATCAAAAGACTAATTTGGGCAGGATTAGTAAGTCGAAAGTACACAACACTTGAAAGAACGTGACATAAAACTCCACTTTCTGGCGATTCCAATTTCCACCTTGTTTCATGTCTTAAATTATGAACCGTTCATCACTTCTTTATCATTATTTTCGTGAGTTGTCATTTTCCACTACCTGTCTTGCAACGTGCAACACCCTCCGCCCTCTTATCTGTACTAATTTTATTACTTTTTTTTTTTTAGACTAATTTTATTACTTATTTCGTCTCATTTTATATGCTTGATTCAACTAACAAAGTTTGACTGGAGCTATTTGTAATGGCAAAAACTTGTGTGAGACCGTCTCACCATGAGATGGGTCGGGTCGGGTCAATATGCAAATGTAACACTTATATGTACAAATGTCATGCTTATATGCTCAAATGTAATACTAATTATGAATAAAATTTTTGTTACTTTTAAGGGAAAATACAATACTTTTACATTTCGATTTAAAAGTATTACATTTTTCCTCAAAAGTATTATATTTGTCCTTATAAATAACGGGAACTTGTCAACATTACTTATTATGAAAAATATATTACTTTTTCTCTTATAAGTAACAAAAATTGTATTCTTGATTAGTGTTATATTTGAGCATATAAGTATGACATTTGCACATATAAGTATGACATTTACATGGTGCTTTGATCCGACCCGTCTCACGAATAAAGATCCGTGAGACGGCCTCACACAAGTGTGACCCATTTGTAATTTAATTTTTTATAATATTATGTTTAGTATTGTTATATAAAATTTATATATTTAAAAATTATATTAAAAGTACTATTAAATACACAATATATCAAATTTTAAAATAATTAAAAAATTTAAAGAAAATAAACCAAAAAGGGAAAGAAAGATGTGTTTAACTTATAAATAGTAAATATGACAAGTAAAATGGGGAGTACATCTCACTGCAAAAGAAAAATAATGTATTATCATTTTTTATTCTCATACTTATATTTTTTATAAAACATTATTTACGAGAGTGCATGATGAAAATAACTTATCATTACTTGCCTTGTCAAGAGTAGAAATTAGGAATACATGCATATAGTAAAACTCACTGGAAAATTAGCTATACAAAAATTGGCATAACTGTAACATAATGATAGGAGTGAGCAACATTTAGAAACAAGGACCATGTTTAAAGAATCCTTAGAATGATCATTTAATGATTGCTATTGAGAATTAAACTTGTAATATTGTGGTTACCAAATCAAAAATTTGATCAACTTGGTTGAATTTTCCCTATTTCCTTTGTAATTTAGTAGTAGTTAATAAGGAGAGATAATTATATATAGGGTAATAAGTATTTTTGTAAAAATAGGTAATATGAGAAAGTAAAAGAGTTTAATTTCATTTTTTGTCTTATATTTATAGGTGATAGTCTATTTTAATCTTTTATATCATAACATCCACATTTGGTTATAATATTATTGTGACATGTCCATTTTTAATATTCTATCAACAAAAGAGTTTTAATGGGGTTAAATATAAAGGCGTTTTAATCTTCAATTACGATTTAAAAAAAATAAACATACAAATATAGTAAAGTCAACTTAATTTGGAATTAACTCGAAAGTGTTATAAAAGTGATTGCCGCCTATAAATTTATGATAAAAAATCGAATTAACTCGAAAGTAAAATATTAAAGTGAGATTCTTGCATTAAATATTGAGATAACAGTTTAACACAGAAGTAACTGTTACTCCGAATTTCTCATGCATATCACCCCCATCGTTCTGCTATTTAGGAGAGTCTCTGTTACTTTCTTCTCAAACCCAGTTTCTTCTGCAATATAATGTAGTGTTGAAGCTTACAAATTGGTATCTATAAGTCTATATAACAGATTCCATCTTGTCAAACCCTTCCTCTATAGTCTGAGAACAATATTTTTCAACTTTTCATTGCATCAGCTCTGACCCGAAACTCTCTGCAAGATTCAATTTTATCGGCTGATCTGAGATTCTATATATAGATTCATATCCATCTAATTCTTATCTGAAGAGATGGAAAAAATGGAATTTGATGTGATAGTTGTAGGAGGAGGAATAATGGGCAGCTGCGCAGCTTATCAGTTAGCCAAACGCGGCCTTAGGACCCTCCTCCTAGAGCAATTCGATTTCTTGCACCACCGCGGCTCCTCCCATGGCGAATCCAGAACTATCCGCGCAACCTACCCGGAGGAATATTATGCCAAGATGGTCTTGGCCGCCGAGGCTCTGTGGCGCGAAGCCGAAGCCGAGATTGGCTACAAGGTCTTCTTCAAGACCCGGCAGTTGGACATGGGACCGGCTGACAACGCGGCTTTGCAAGCCGTCGTTTCCAGCTGCCGGAAGGTTTCCATTCCGGTACGGGTTTTGGATCCGAAACGGGTCGTGGAGGAGTTTGGGGGCCGTTTTCGGTTACCGGAGAATTGGGTGGGCGTTGTGACTGAGCACGGCGGCGTCATTAAGCCGACTAAAGCCGTTTCCATGTTCCAAGCGCTGGCTGTCAAACACGGCGCGACTCTGAGAGACCATGTGGAGGTTAACGGCGTGGAGAGAGATAGCCTGACGGGTGGCATTTCCGTTACCGCGAAAAGCGGGGAGAGATTCTCGGGGAAAAAGTGCGTTATCACGGTCGGCGCGTGGGTGCGAAAATTGGTTACCGAGATCACCGGTTCCCGGGTTGTCCTTCCGGTTCAACCGCTGGAAACCAACGTCTCCTACTGGAGAATCAAAGAGGGGCACGAACGAGATTTCACCATCGCAAACGGCTTCCCATCGTTCGCCAGCTACGGCGAGCCGTACGTGTACGGAACGCCGCCGCTTGAGTTCCCGGGATTGATCAAGGTCGGCTGGCACGGCGGGCGCGAATGCGAAGCCGAAGGGCGCACCTTTGCGCCGCTGGCTAGCTCTATACCTTCGTTGAAGCAATGGATAGAAGGCCGATTCGGGGGCCTAGTCGACTCGTCGGCGCCGGTGATTTCGCAATCGTGCATGTATTCAATGACGCCGGACGAGGACTACGTGATCGATTTTCTGGGCGGGGAGTTGGGCAAGGATGTGGTGGTCGGCGGCGGATTCTCCGGGCACGGGTTCAAAATGGGGCCCTTAGTGGGGCAGATATTGGCGGATCTTGTCTGGAGTGGATCTTCAAGGGGCCCACATGACTTGGCACACTTCAGGATAGATAGGTTCAAGGAGAACGATAAGGGAAACGTGAAGGATTTTGCGGATCAAGTTAATCGCAAGGCAGATTTTATCATGGGACGATTATAAACATTTAATTACTGTAATGGAAGAGATTTGGGCTTCCTTCAAATAAAATTTGTATTCAAATCTTATTATTATTATTATTATTATTATTATTATTATTAAATGGATGCAATCAATTATAGGTAGCTACTGCATCAATGATCAAACGATCATATCGACGAAAACAGAATCATTTGTTGCAATAAAAAATATATAATATCTTCTTAATTTATTAGATTGTTATTATTTTATTATGTACCATTGCACTTCACGTTTTATTGGACTAAAGCACACTAAACTCCAATTTGAACAAGCAACATTCTTGATTAACGTTTTTAGCTACATAAAATAAATTTCTTAGGTATTAATTTTTTTTTTTTTATATATTTCACATCGACTCCACAAGATATGGTAAAGTAATATTTAGTTAAGATCATCAAGTGAATGTAGATGTTTTTCAAGATACTAGCTTGGTCAGGCCTATTATGGTATTGTGATTATTGATGAGCATGAAAACTTTGTGGTGGCGAAGAATGGATCTTTGAGATATATGATAGACACCCATTTGGCTGAGGCGCTTGCCAGATCATTTGTATAATTTGATAAATGGCACATTGCAGGTTGTTCCCTCATATGGGAGTTTCTAGTCAAAGCTCATTTCTTTTGCTCATCTCTTCTAGGTTTTTTTTTTTTTTTTTGGAAACTTTTCCTAAATAAGAACCTGATTTTCCTAAGCAACCCACTTCTTTAGAAATATAAAAGTTCAAAAGATAACTCGTTTGAAATATGTCTTTTGACACCCAAAAATTAACTACTCTGAAAACAAATCAGACCTTTAAAACTCTTTGGAAAACCAAGCAAATGACCAACATTCTTGGCCAATAAAATTAATAAAATCCCTACCAATTTTTATAACACCAAAATATTATTTAAGTTTCTATTAGCATATTACTATACAAATGCCCAATAGCCCAACCTTTAAAAAAAATCTAATTTCATGTTGAATAGTATTATAAAATAACTATAATATAAAAATGAGTAGAAGAAATATTACAACCTAGTGGGGTAGCTTAAGTGGCAAATGAGTTCTTTTTGTGGAGAGGAATTTTGAAAGAATTTGGGTTCAATTCCCACAAGTGACGATTCCCGTGGATAGACGCACAGTACGTAATATGGCATCTTTATTAGTCCTAATTTATATAGGAAGGTGAGATGGAGAGCAATGGCCAATGGGGACAAAATAAGATACAAGAAAGAGGGCCAATAAACTGATAATTTTCTGCAATCTGATCAACTCTTACTGTACTGTTCTACAGGCGAGTCAAACTCTAACCTAATCATGGTTTCTCCCCCTTCTTCACATCGAGAAAATTAGAGAGATTTCTGAGAGCAACCATCCACCCTTTCGACCCAACACCCACCTATCTTTATTTGTCTTTTCTTCATTTCCCAAACTACATAGTTGGTGGAATAGATCCTCTTACCCTGTTTTTATATCAATTTTTCTAGTCAACTGCGTTAAAATTAATGTATGCTTTGCTCAGATTCCAGTATATGATCACCCCTTATCAATTGTGGTGCTAGGGATCAAAATTCATTTGGGTTTTGCATAAAGATCTGATCTTTATCAGAAATATTGAGGTTTGGTGAAGGAGGCATGAATTTCAGGAGCATGGAGGAGTTTTGGGGTTTCTACATGAGCCAGCACACCAAGGCAGCAACAAGGCGGTGGCATTTTACAGGCACACTGTGTAGTATACTGTGGTTGATATATTCGGTGGTGTTCAATTGGTGGTGTGTGGTTTTTGTGCCTGTTTTTGGGTATGGCTTAGCATGGTACAGTCATTTCTTTGTAGAGGGAAACATGCCTGCAACTTTTGGGCACCCATATTGGTCTCTGCTGTGTGATTTCAAGATGTTTGGATTGATGCTCACTGGCCAGATGGATAGAGAGATTAAGAGGCTTGGTAAGAGGCCTGTCTTGCAACCTTATTGATCCTTTTTGCCTCTCAAGAATTGTATGTTGATATTGTTTTGCTTTCTGTTCTTAGTTCCATTCTCTGTATTCTTATGGGTGCTGCTGCTTTAGTTCTTCTCTGAAATGGACAAAGTTTATGATACATTTTTTTGTTGCTCAAAATCACATAGAATCACAGTCAAACACAAGTTAATTATGGAACCTAGTAACCCCAGCGACATTATTAACATATTATCCTTCAGATGAGACAATAAAACCTTTTAACAAGGAGAATGGATTACGAAAATAAATTGTGGCAACCAAAATTCAGGTGTCTCTGTATATATCTCAGTGGCCTTAAAAATAATTTTATCAAACGGTGACATTCACATTGGAGACTTTTGACATCTCATAATGTTACATGTTTGGCCTTACTGTAATCAAAACTCAGTTACAGGGTTTGTTCAAGCTAACATGTCCCTCTGTAGTAGGGATTGTCACGGTTTAGTATCCCTCCCAAAACATCCATGACATTTTCTCTAAGGTTCAATTTTAAACTGGTGTTGCTACAAGGATCTCGGCTCGACGTCTCTGTCAGGGACTCACTGCTTCACTTTCTGTTATCTACTATTGCAACTTTGTCAACTTTCTTATGAACACATCACAAATCAGTGTTTCGTGAAAATGATGGCAATGGCATTGCTTCCTGTGGACGAAGAATGACTAGCACTGCGAACATCCCAAGCATCGGAAGTACAAGAAGCCATTTCAAGAGTTTGTAATAATACATATGGAATGTGATGGAGAAGTCATCTGAGAAATAGAGTCCATTCTTGTCAACCATCTCCACCACTACTGTCCCACCAGTCCTGACCCCCACTGTTGGAAGCTTAATCCGGTGTTTCCCAGGAGTCTCAATTATCTGGTTGTGCTTTATTGTCCTCTCCCCTTGATAATTTCCAGGAACCAACAAGTTTACCTGTTTTAGAAGGATCAGACAGGAATAAGAGATTTTATCCATAGGCTAGATAAGTGAATGGTATCTGAGCATATAAATTTCCAGCATCACTAAATAGAATCTTACCGTGACATTATATGGAGCTTGAGACCCAGATGGAACTCTGTGTTTATCTACAATCTCTATTTCAACCCAGAAGTTCTTGCCTTCTTCATCACGGAAGGCTCTGGATGATGGAGTAACATATATACCTTCACGATTATAACGGTATGCAGCATTGTTTCTACCCTGGTTAGGTGATCTCCAAGCCTGGAAATGCGTAATATCAAATATCAATTATCAACAGTAAAACACAGTCAATTCATAGAACAAAATGTCAACCTACTTTGAGGGGATGATGTGGAGAAGGAGTTGAGAAGCAGAAGACATTTCCATTCATTGTTGTCACAATGAGATCAAGGTCATCTCCTCCGTCGACATTATCTGCCAGGACCATGCTGTATCTGTTATTATAAGAAAAGAACAAATGACATCATTCTGACATTAAAACAGAAGTATACTAGAAGCTATAAAAATCACAAAAACAAAAACAAAAAATTTGGATACTTGAGATTAACTTACGAAGTTTCTCCAATATCCACAACATCAGCACATGATGTTTGCCCATCTATTAGATACAAATATCCATCAAATGATGTAGTAACAATTGTAAGTCCCTTCTTCTTCTCTCCTCTCTTGCTCAAGTCGACTAGAAGAACTTGACTCATCACCCTACCATGAGTTCTATAGGGATAAGGCCGCACAATTGACCCATCCTTGCCACTCAAGACATATATATTGCCTGAAAGTGTTGGAACAACAACATCTGTGTTTCCATCTCCGTCCACATCACCTATTGTGGGACCCTAAGGAAAATAACTTGTCAAGAATAATATATTAAAAAAGAATGCAAATTCAAGAGATGAGATGCTGCATATCACCTGGGGAATGAGGCTCTTGAGATGCCTTTCCCATATTTCTTTGCCTTGTGCAGTCCATGCAGCTACATTTCCATGTGTATCAGTTGTCACTAGCTCAATCTTGCCATCATCATTGATATCAGCAGCAACTACTGACCCTTGGATTTCAGCCATTTCAAGAGGAAAATTCTCCCTCACTTTGCCTAATATGAGAAGTCATCTCTTATACAATGACAGCGGTGACAAGAATAATAATAATAATGATGCCAAAATGATTTGAATATGGAATTGACTAGAACTATATTCCTAATTCACCGCTGTTTGAAACATAAGAATGGAATCCACAAGACAAAAGAAAAGGGAAAACAATAAACTTTACTTGCAGATTGTTTTATTAGAGATCCATCCCTAATCTTTAAAAAAGAAGGTTATGACATGTAGCTGATTAAAAGATCTTGAAAACTAAAAGATAGACAATCAATTACCCTTGTGATCCAAGACATAAAACAAGCCGTAGGAAGTTCCAACCAGGATATCCAGATTTCCATCACCATCCAAATCAACTACTGTAGGGGAAGAGTATATGTAGGCACGGAAGTTTCCAGTATCAGTACTCAGATCCAGCTGTGTACTCCATTTAACCTGCTTAGTATCCAGATTGAAAACAACAATGCCACCAGCAACATACTTTCCAATTTCGATACCTCCAAGTTCCTTCAAATGTTCAGGATTGTCATAATATCTGTGAAATTAAAACGAATCTGGTGAAATTTGTTCATGTGAGATACACAAGGTATAAAAACTCATAAAGGTATCATGTATTTCAATCAAATGCTTTGTAAAGCCAAGGAGGTGTATAGCACAGAGAAATATCTGCTACTCAGATAAACTATACAGAAAATACATAATTATATTGGGGACGCTTGGATTTAAACCCGCAACCCTAGCTATCAACATATATTTGAGGGAAAAGTATATTACTCGTGGTCAAAGAAGTATGACACTGCAACAACCAGTTCTGACACGCCATCCTTATCAATGTCTGCTATAACCTGAAGTTTTTCAATGTTAGTTAATCATATAATATAGTAATATAAGCAACTGAGTAAAATTTCAATTCTATCAGACTCACAGGAGTACACAAAACATGTGCATCGACATTCACATAATTTTCCATTTTTTCATGTTCTTCTTCTGTCCACTCCTCATCTCCCCACATGTTCTCATCAACATAATCATCATAATCATAATTATACTCATCAGCCAGTTCATCATTATCCCGGAATAATTCAAATGATGAATCAGCATCTGTGTCCAGACCACCTTCATTTTCCACAGTTGCAGCATGAACACCCTGGTCACCTGCCTTTTCTTCAAGAAGCCTTCTCCTATTGTCAGCCTTCCCAACATTGGTAATTGTCTCATTTGAAGAACCTGGGACAGCATTGGTAATGTTCCTTGACAAATTAGTTTCAGTATCTGTTTGATTATCTCTTCTCTCGCTTTGGTTTTCCACTTTCTCTGCATTCAATGTGTCATTGGAAACTCCAGTTGGCAAAGAAATTGAGTCATTGCCAAGATGAGCTTCATTATGTGTAGACACATTTTCATGGTGAGCTTCTTTGGGTGTAAAATTCACCTCAGGATGAACTTCTGTAGTGGTGTGAGAACTGTTTGCACCATGAGTCACGCTTATGTTTTGTCCTATAGAGGTTTGGAAATTAATGATATATTATACTAAGGGACAAAAACAGTGATAAGAATGTGAATTCAATACATCAACTCTCAAAGAAAGTGATTATTGCAGACAATTGGTGCCTTGAGACAAGTATTTGCAAGAATAACTTGGGTGGGGGGAAAGAGAGAGGAGCAAAACTTACGGGCTAGTGACTCAATGAGGGCCTCCTGGATGAGCTGGTCATCATGAACATCTGGATGAGAGCGATCTACAGGGTCCGGATTTAAACCCACATACCAATTCTGTTTAACTCTTAGCCGCGGAATCACTAATTTATCAGACATCATGTAGCCAGAGACCCTATTTAAAAGTATAAATAAATAAATAAGATAACACAGAAAAAGCAAGTCCAAGAGAAACCATAAGATGTCAAACAATTAAGTTATACTCTGTACACACACACACACACACAAAAAGGGAAGGGGAAGGGGGAGGGAGAGAACATTTGGGGAGAGGGGGAATGAGAGATATAGAGTATTACCTGAAAAAGAGAACCTCACCATTGTATGTGGCCAAGCCTATCTCTCGTACACCATCCTTGTCAATGTCATACTGGAAAGGGCTAGAATGTACAGTTGATTGATGGAAAGCTGGCCATCCTGATGAATATTGCCAAAAAGAAAATGAACCAAACAAACAAATTTAGGAATTCACTAAATTTGCTTCATAATTAGACTGGATCTTAAGTGTCATTCTTTGGCATGCATTATTTTTCATTCACTTTCAATTTACAATATCAAAATAAGAAATTTTAGCATTTCACAATTCCAGCAAGAGTTTAGGCAAACTTTTAACTGTACTCATAATTTATGTTCACAGGTTTGTTTAGTTTATTCTAGCCAGTCAAGCCTGCTTGTCTAAACCTTACAGCCAGCTCAAAAATATAAGTTTTACCTGGGACTTTATCTCCATCAGAACCTTCAAGAACTTCCAAGTAATGAACAAAAGAAGGAACTACCACTTCAAGCTTCCCATCACTAAGAAAAAAACTCATTATTTTCATGATTAATTCATAAAGGAACATTAATAGGAGAGAACAAATAACAAAAACTAGTCATTGATATACACAACTCATAGCCACAGGGAGTAAACACATCCTGTAAAATTCACTCATAAATAATAAATATGATACAGAGTAATAATCTTCTGTAAAATAGATTTTTTACTGTCCACTACAATTCGGGATTCAATGTTGAAAAGAAAAACCAAAGAAAGACAAATTCATTTGTCTCATTTGGACATGACAGGAATTCATCAAAGGAAATAACTTTTATCTTTTTCTGGGATAATAAATTAAACAAACAAAAATAACTATGAAATTGAACAGAAACAAAAAATGGTAGAAACCATGATTTCACAAGAGGTTCATTGGCAAACAGGATACTCACCTTTGAACTTCAAACAATTTGAATACTGTTTTTATCAATTTATTCATATTTAAATTATTCATTTTAACCCTGAGCAAAGGTAGAGAACGGAAATCTTCCTAGAAAGCTTCTCCTACAAGATGATCTCTGTTGGCAATCATCACTGATGATGGCCACCCCCCACCAAAACTACACATCTCAGGTGTTCAACAGCTATAAAAAATCATCACTCATAAAATCTAGAGCAACCAATAGAGACAGATACGAAATTGGGAGCCCAGTCCTTTACTCACTTTTGTTTAATCACATTTCCCTCATGTTTTCATGACTTTGTCTTATTGTTTACTTCCATTTATTTCCCCCCATGCTTCTTTCGGTTCCAAAGGTGAGAAAATCCATATTCAGTATCTTCAATTTCTTATGTACTGAATTCCTTGTTTCAAAATTCAAACACAAAAATGATGGTAGTCTTGCAAGCTACTGATAAAATGAATGTCAGGTGTGCAACAGCTACAAAAAGTATTCATGGTTCATTAAATCTAGAGCAAGCAAGAGAGAGATCAGATTGGAAATTGGGCACCCAGTCCCTCTTTCCTCGCTATTTTCCTGTGTCTGTTATTCTCACTTTTGTTTAATCACATTTCGCTCAGTTTTTTAAATTAAAAAAAAAAATTAAAAAAAACTATTGTTTACTTCCATTTCTTTTCATCCATGTTCCATTTGGTTCCAAAAGGTGAGAAATCCACTTATATTTTACACTATTTTTAATTGCTTATGTTTGCCAAAGTCCTTGATTCAGACACAATAATTAACGATCATGCTTTTTTCCTTATGAGTTGCAGATAGAACTAAGCTCATTTTTTATATTTGATTAGTTTATATACTCCGTATTATTTATTGGTTGGCCTTCAAATCATTATCACTTTTAGTTAGGTGAAGAAGGAAGTAACACCATGTATATTTCCTTCTAATAGTGCAATATTATCAACAATATTCATAAAACTCAACTTGTTATTTATAAATTGTCGTAGAATCAATGTCTCTTCAGCCAGGTGAGCCAGGTATAAAAAAAGATTGTAACACCATGCATATTTCCTTCTAGTAATGCTATTTTATCAATGCACTATTCATTAAACAAAACTTGTGTAATACAGCTCAGGGGTTCAATGCGACTTTCAAGTAAACTTTAAATAAAAAAACTTTTGACCATAAAATAGTAGTAGCATAAAAACCAAAAGAAAACAAAAAAGAGAAAATAAGCATCAAGAAGAATCATACAATAAGTACTCCATAGTAGAATGAACACTAGCTACAAATCACCTAAGATCACAGCCATTTATTTACCTGTTTATATCAGCAACCAGCGGCGAAGCATATATGCTAGAACTAACTTCCGTCTGCCATCTTAGCTCCAAATGCTGAGGGCATTGTGTATTCAACAATTCATCCTCGTCTCTACAGACATAAAACTGTGTTAGAGTAGCATAACAAAAGTGAGAATACTTCATTTCCAGATACCTGACAAAACCCAATTTTAGATACAACACAATCAGCACATGATTGTCTATGCATACATGCACATACACAAAGGCTATAGTATTTCTACACGCACTGAGTTATAATTGTGACTTCACCAAATTATCATCAGCTGTTTCACAAGCAACCAAAAAAAAAAAAAAAAATGAAAATGCATCTCAAATTGCCTACAAGTATTATCAAGCAAAATCAACAAATGACAACAGTTGAAATACATAAATCTTACCAATGATACAGTATGAAAATTCATTAATTTCTCCGATTCAATATTTATTAGGAAAGGAAAAAGTAAAATTCAAGGAAAAGTCAAAAGACACTTACATATTGGGATAGCCGAGGGAATCATCATTAGCCTCCCGCTCTCGAAACTTGTTTTTCGTTTCCTCCGAATGCGAAAAACGAAAATCCGAAGATAAAAGGAGAAAAAGGAGAAGAAAAACCCTACCTTTCATTAAGATCGATGGAATTGAAATTGCTCAAACTTCAGATACTGAAATTTAAAAAGACGAAATTACGAAATGGCGGATTGGAAATCAATGCCCTAGGCCTAAGGTTTATAAGAGACTGTAAACATTAAGCCCTGTGGCCTATGGGGTTTCGTATCGGGGATCTGCGAACGACGGAACTTGCGAAGACTGAAACGAGCTCCAAGCAGCTGAATTTGGTGTTACAGAAGAATGTCTTTATTTTTTATGGCCCCATTATTTTCTTCATATTTTATTTTTACCCCCAGGAAGATTTTTTTGTTAAATCAGGGGAAGAAATTCTGAAAATTGTGACCAAGACGGAAACTTCATACCGTGTTTGGATGCATGGAATCCATCCATGGAAAATAGGGTTGAAATTTTTTAATTTTCTTCTCTTTTTTTTTTTTTTTTTTGCATAAAAAAAATTATGAGAAAATAATTTCTCTATTCCTTCAAATATTTTCCTCTTTATAACAAAAAGAAAATGAGGAAATTTAATAATTTTATATCTCTGAGCATATATACCTACCTTCTCAATATATGCCCTATATATATATAAGTACATCAAATAAGGGTTAAGAAAAAGAAAAGTTATGAAAAACTAGAGTCATATAGTCAAGATTGTATTCTTAGAAGTATCAAAATCACTCAATTAGTTGTGTTGTATGATTGACTAGTCACAAAATACACATTCTAGGGCTAACAAGTGAGGAAGACAAATTCATGTACCGTGACTCACATTGCAAGATAGAATATTAACATATTATCTAAAATTGAACCTGGGTATAGTAAGAATGAACAGTAAAATTTGTCATCATAAATCTTTTCTCCTCCTTCCTCTTGCGTGAGGATTTCATCTCCCTCCTTCCTCATCAACGAAGGCATCCCTTAATGGCCTCTAAGGGTGATCCCATTAGTTGAAATTTGCACAAATATTTATGCATAAAAACTGATGGCTTACTTTTTCAACAGATGGGGGTGCTTGCTTTTGGAGAATTATTTCTCCTGCAAGACCCCAATCTTATGTCAGGATTTTTTAAAAAATAATAATAAATAATAATTGGATGTTGACAGGCAGCCAATCTAACCACCCAATGTGAGGAATAAATTTATAAATTAAATAATTAAAATATAAAATAATAAAATGGTGGGTCTATAAAAATTTGAGAAAAAACTTCAAATTAATGTGAGGAATTGATTTTGTGATTGAGCGAGATAGTGAATGATGAGGTGGATGTTGGGATTCACAAAAAACTGATGAAAAACCCACAACTATTGAGGAAGGCCTAAGAGTATGAATTTGTATATGTAATATTATAATGCGAATAGTTAATTTGAAGCGCTCCTATCTCATATTATGGCCAGTGATAATACAGAAGCGAAGTACAAGTTTGTGGCATTATGTTGGTCTATCTGGGTAAGTAGGAATGATTTGATATGGAATAATAAACTTTGGGATCCTGGAAATGTTAAAAGTTTGGCTGTATCTTTGCTAAATTGTTGGACTAATTTATTTATGCATGGAGAGCAAAGCCGTGGTGGCAATGTACATGCAACAGCTACTGGAAATGATCTTGAAGATTTAATTATTATCCATGTTGATGCAGCGGTTAACCCAGGAGAAGAGAAAGGCTATGTTGCTGCGGTTGTTTATGATGGGAGTGGTGTTTTTTTGGCAGCTAGAAGCTCGTCGGTCCGATGTTTACATGATCCTCACTTAGCCGAGGCTATGGCGATTAAGGAAGCTCTCTCTTGGGCTATGGAATGTGGTTGGCGAAAGGTGATGGTTTATTCTGATTGTCAACTTGTGTGTTCGCTGCTAAAGTCGAGATCCCTTAATTTATCCTACGCAGGCTGTGTTCTTAAGGATTGTCATAATCTAAAACGACACTTTGATACCGTGTCATTTGTTTTTATTCCTAGATCAGCGAATAAGCTAGCTCATGCGTTAGCTAGGGCTGCTATTTCTCAGTCTGGTCCTCATTGTTGGTTTTCTAATTATCCTACTTGTATCCAACATTTGGTGATTAATTAAGTTTTTCTTGGTTGATTTTCAAAAAAAAAAAAAGTTAAATTCCTTTACTTCAATTTAATTCAAAAATTCGTATTTTTTTTTGAAGGCTAGGCGCTTAATTCTAACACAAGTCCAAAATTTGTCATTTCTATTATAACTTCTCTTCATTTTTATTTTTTTTCCAATACAGCCTTTCTTATATTCTCTTCCACTTTCTACCTCCAAACACACCATTAATCTCAATATTCTGTTTTTTTTTTTTTAATTTTATTTTAACGTAAGATGTTAAAACAAGTCTCATATAATTTTAGTCAATGAAATTTATAAAGTCAAACTAGAAGGATGTTACTAACTATGATGATTAATTGATTATCTCATTGAGACAATGTATCGACTAAAGTAAATACGGAGTATTAAATTTCAAATAATAGCAAAGCACTAATTGTAATTAATGATTACCTTCAGAGTTCGTTAATGGATTGACACATTATGACATGAATATAATAAGCTCAATATGGCATTGCTAAAGAACACTTATTTGTAGCAAAAGAGAAAAAAAAAATACTACAAAAGCTAAAAAAAATTCACTGCTTCATAGGATTCATATATGCACAGAAAGAGAAGGCTAGAATTTGAACTTGACTAAAATATCTAACAGGACACCTTTCAATAACTAAGTAAAAACAACTAAAATATACATACTGAGCCTATGCTAATTCATGCAAATTTAAACCTATACGCGAAAGAACCCAAAGGAAGACCTCTGACATTACCATGTAACCAGTATAGCCCGCAGTGATTCAAATATTTCTATAATGACTCTTGTTGGAACTGCTAGTGTTTACTTTCTCCACTTTTGAGAAGTTCATCACCGTCTTCGTGCTGAGCTCGAATGCTGGCGAGCTTTGCTGTCGCTTTGGATCCTGTCCGCATACATCGGCAGCTGAATAATTTCATGGATCTCATTTAATAAAACATCCTCGGTTATGTTGTCAGTAATACTTTTTAGCACCTGGTTGATTCACAAATATAAAACAAGTCATCAGAGAAAGAATCACCAAATTAAGTACCACAAAATAGTTCTATCAATCTTTCCTTTGTTTTCACAATTCCTTTCCTTCAACAGTGCTTAACATTAATTGTATGCAAACTTTTTATGCAATATCACATAAAGAAGAGTGTTTCATGCAGTGGCTAATTGTGGACTTTGTTCACTGTTGTTTCATGGGTTCAAGCCTAAAAGCGTTGTGCTCAAGGCTTGATCTAAATTGAAAAGGTTCCACGAGTATAATAATGACGAAAAGTGGAGTTAAGGTATACCTTCCGATAAGTATGGTAATCATTAGGTGTTCCTTTATCTATCCTAACCCTCATGCACACCCATTCTTGATTATCGGAATTCCAAGAGCACTCTATAATTTTACCCGAGTAAACTGAAGGATCAGAACAATCTGTTACATAGAAAGAAGCCAAATTAAGGAAATTCACCATAAACAAAATTCCAGAAAGAAATCAAAGTACAATGAACTAATGCTATATAGATCAACACCATTAAATGATTCACAATAACCACTGAATAGGGATTGCCATACAAGTGTTCTTAACAAATAAGGAACTATTTGCTGTCTCTCTTATGCCATAATATTGTTCATTTTGACATTTTCTTTAGGACCATAAGAAACACCAAATCCAAACAACACAATGGAGAAAAGATGGTCTGGACCACTATAACCATTTGTCTAGGTCAGTCTTCCAAATCTAACAATTCATTTAGGTATGGTAAATTTCCTACAATTATAAACATGCCACTGAATGTGATCAATGAAGTAAAAATGCAGATGAAAAGTCCAGCTAAAAACACATGGATATGAGAAGATACATAACAGCACTGCCATTTTATTAAAAATCAAATACCGCCTGTGTAAACAATGTGAAATACTGAAACGTGATTCAAACTACACCAAAGATTTTGTTTCCATTTTTCAGCTAAGCATCCCCACTTGCACTGCATTATTATCATAGCATTTATGTCAAAAGTAAGAACCACCAAGATAGAGGCACGCATATCTAACCTGGGAATACAACTGTATTTCCATCCATCAGTTTCAGATTTTTTCCATCATTAAGAAAAAGTAGCTCACGGTCATCACGGATCTGTCAAGACAGATACATTAAACCAGAAAAGGTGTGAAATAAATGCGAAAAAGGAAATAATGATAAGTAATTCAAAACTATAAAACATCAAACAGAAATAGATTAATACAACTCATATTATGACAGTCAATGATACCACCTCAAAGAGGAAATCAACTGAGTTCATTTCTGCGTATTTCCACTTCAAGAGGCCCTCATGTGTTCGAGGAACATACGGATCATCCCAACCCTGGCACACATAGATTAGAAACATTTGTGTACAGCAAGACAATGAAGGAATAAATAACAGAATCAAGGATTTAAGAAATGTGTTTTCAAGGTAGTTACTATGATATATCATAACTAAAAGTAGAGCCCTCAACCTCAAGGCAAACCCAAACCTATCCTTTCTCCCTCCTTTACAATTAGTAGAACATAGTATTAAAAAGGTTACACCTTTAGCCCTTAGAATAAAGGAGTCACTCAGCATAAATGTTTAATTTTCATTATATGATTTAGTTCAGACATATCATTCAAGAGAGTTGTCATATCCTTAAAACCTGAAAAACAAGACCATCAGCATCATGTGAAAGCTTTGGAATGAATTCCTTCAAAAGTTTGGTGACTGCAGAGAGCAGCCAAAAGTCCTTCCTTCTCACCTGGTAGACATTGGGACATTAGTATAACAAGTTCAGCAAGGAAAGACAAGGATTTTAAATCACCTTTGGAGAATAGTATAGAGTTCATAACACATACCCTGAAAGGCTCCAGTTCATATCTGTAATATGGATTTCTGCTCTGAATTATACGCTGACGTTCCGAATTCCGAGGTTCAATAATTTCCTTCTCAATCATTTTCCATCGTTCATAAAAAGGCCTCTGTTTTCAAATCCAATTGCAAGAATATACAATTTTAGCAGGGAAACAATAGATGTACAAGCATCATCAGTGACACCGAAGAGTTACAGAACTTGCAAGTAAAACAATCTGTCAATCCCGTTTGTTTTATGTTTATAAAAACATATTTTGTATTTTAGAATGGGAAATGATGACCAAGAAACTATGCTTAATCATAACAAGGTCCAAGGAATATATAATAACAGAATTGTTTAGTCATAAACAAAGAACAGGGAATAGATACACTGTGCAAAGGAAATCTAGCATGCTATCAATGATTTCTTTGATGCTTAATTATAGCATTTTGGTAAACTTTCCAAGATAAAAACAATAAAAAGTCAAGAAGTTTTAATAATACTATAGCTTTAGATGCACTCAATGCACATGATGTATCATGCATGTATACACTGGTTCACAGTATAGAGCAACCTGATACAACCAAAGCTATACACTATACCTGTAAAAACCAGAATATATTAAAATTCAATTTTAACATGATCTGTATTCAACAATCTAGTCTGAAAATCATTAGTAAATGCATGGGAGTTCAGTAATGTGATTCTCTAGAAGAAACTTTCCAGACTCAAGGACTCAGATCCACTGGAGAAGTTATAGCTGAAGCTGCACTAACTAAAGAATGATCAGAATCACATAAAAGGAAACTATATCATTAAATAGTATCATACATCTACGATAGGCATGTGATTGAGCGCCATCATGTCATAAATCAAGTATCTTCGTTCCTGTTTCTGTGTGTCGGGCAGTGTATCAATTATCATCTCCCCGTCAAGTAATGTGAAGTGATGGGTCTTCTCAGGTAAACCCTGGGGGAAGAGGGAAAGGGGGTGCAAAAGACATGATATTGAGAATCTGAAAATATTTATGTTATACGTATATAGAGAAATCAAGAAGAAATCCTCAAAGCTGGGTGGATGAATGCATACACCACTGGGGGCCCGACAAGGAAATCTCATCTGAACCCTTCGGAATTCAAACTTCCTATCAATTAGGTAACAGCCATCCATTGTAATAAGCATCATGTATCGTGTTCCATCCGCTTTCCAAGTGGCATAATAGTAACGCTGCCTTAACAATTGTAAGTTGTCTCTGCAGCCAACAAATTGAATTCCTTTTAGCTATCTCAATCATAAAGTGACAGATGACATAGATAATACAATTGTCAGTAGGCAACAGTCATAGAGTCCGTCCTTGCATCAAAATGGTCAAAAAACTTGTTTGAATTTTCTACATCACAAGTGTAACCATTAAGCTTCCATGAATGCACATGAGATGGACAAGAAATGGGAGAGCAACCCAAGTTAGTTAATACAATTATCAGTTCATGTATATGAACTTTCTTTCAGGAAAACATGAAATGCTAAATCATGAATGCACATGCAAATCATATGCATCCCTTGTTGCCTGAATAAAATAAGAGGTTACTGGCATACACCAGAACTATGTATGTAGTAAAACCTTTTTATGAACAGTTTTTACAGGATCCCTGAGCATATTATACATGTGAGTGCCTAAATGCACAAGGACAGGACAAGATTGAAGAGCAAACCACCGACCAAGTATCTAAATTCTATAATTAATGAAGGGCTGAATTCCAACCTGTCGAGAGAAACTGGATGTGAACCAGGAAATTTAAGAATTCCTCTTCCCTGAAAAGGATAAGATTAAGAATAAGGAGCATTTGAAGCTAGGAAAAGCAGATTAATCTCCTCTTACATAAACTCTTCAAGATCCATAGACAAAGATTTAATAAGCATTCTTTTATATGAAAGTATATATTATATAAATGTCTGTGTGTCTGTGAATATATGCATATACGTGTCTGTGTCTGTGTCTGTGTCTGTGTTTGGAGTTAGTGAACAAGCATCCCATCCCATGCAGAACCAGAAAGGAAGATAGCTGTGGCTCTACCTCTGTGTAGAGTCAATTTCCCAGGTTTGAAATCCACTATAGAAGTGCCCAACCCAAGTACATTAAAATACATAAAACATATCTCAAAACACAAAAACAAACAAAAATTGCATGTTTAAGTAACTAAGTGCTAATGCGTTCAAAAAAATCTACTCCACATTTGTCAATTAACCACAACTCAACTGAGATGCCTATAGAAGCCCTACCCCAGGTGGTGGTAACTTCAGTGCTTGATAGCAGAACAGCCGAAATGATTCTTGTTGGTCACTAGGAATACTGTCCCCCAGAATGTCATCATTTGTCATTACAGCTTGTGTTGTTTCCTGACTATTCTGAAATAGAAGATAATTTTGCAGGTAACTTTCTATAAATTAAAGGTACTTCAGCAGAGTAGATTGAGGAGTCAAAATAAGTTCATGAAAATTCTACGAAAGGATTCAGATTGTAGAAATAGAAAAACCGTAGACATACATGCGAAGGAGTAACAGCAACACCATCATCATCTTCATCTGGCATTGCGTCACCATTCAAATCAAATTCGCAAGATCTCTTCCACTCAGGTGTTGGAGGGCAAACAACTGCTTCAGGTTTTTTCTCATGATAAAAAGAGTACAAGGCATCAATATAGTCTGGTTTGTATATCCCCGGAGGGCGTGCATCCGCAAATATTTGTATTGCCTGCATGAAGGACATGTCTGATAATTTGAAAAGAGGCCATATAAAAATGGAATTAAGTAATTGTTCAGGAAGAAAAAGCTCACCTGAGTCACAGAGATAGGTAGTGTACGCATAAGATAATGAACGATCATATACCCAGTGCGATTATGGCCATGTGTGCAATGAACTAGAATAAATTTCTTTGAGTGCTTTTGTCGAGCAAGGAATTGCGAAACCTTGTTCAAAGGAAAATTAGTCAGTCTAGACAGCAGCATATTGATTCATGCAAGAATAAATACAACTAGCTCCTTTTCTAAAAGAAAAACAACCAATTAAATAAATGAGCAACATTAGTTGAAATAAAATCCAACAAGTGCACCAAAAATGTGAAAATAGCCCAACAAAATAGAGCTCAGTAACACACAAGGAAAAATTACTCCATACTATGTAGGTCAGCACATGATAATAACACAATGAAAGAGTTCAACAACTATATAAAATGACTGTATGAGTTCAATAGTGTGGCAGAGCCAGAAGTCATGGTTAGGGCTTCACAAGATAGTTTAAAGGTTCAGATCCAATAATTTATATATATTTAGAGCTCATCAAGCTGAAAAGCCATGACAAAAACATGACACACACTATGAGATTGAGAAAAACAAAGAGAAGTCCTCTTTCACTAAATTTAAGTAGAGTTAAAAGAAGTCAATATCAGTATTCCATAGCAAGTATAACAACCACAAGAATGAGAAAAAGGAAAACACTAGCATTCCTATTTCACTGAATTTAAAATAAATACATAAGTAATATCAAAAAGACAAAAACAAAACAAAGAAAAATGCACATTATTAGGCCAATTATATTCCTACATAAGCATTGAAGTCACCAGAAAAGTCACCAGAAAATGGACAATTAACCATGCTTGTGGTGGTTTATTATTTGGCAGAAGTGCAAAGAGAATTAATCCTTGAGACAGAGCAAAAGAATAGCAAAAGATTGTGAAGAAGATTTTCAAGATCCAAAAAGGTGAAAGAAAGAAAGCAGCTAGAGATGGAAATGACACAGATTAGAAATGATAAATGCTCACTTTCCAATAAATTCAAAAGTATATTCAAATAAAATTTTGAAGTCCACGAGGTAGCTTGGGAAAAACATAATAATAGTAGTGTTCATTTTAGGAAAGTGGACAGTATTTTTGGATAGACTAAAAAGGAAAGTAAGACAAGTAAAATATGACAAAGGGAGTACTCATTAATTACTTCTCAACAAAATGATAAAATGATGCCAGGTATTTTATTTTTTGTTTATCTCTGTCTAAGTTGCAAAGTACGGATAATTGGATGAAGCCTAACATGTGTGCTACAATTGTTGCATGTTATCTTAAGTCTGTTTCCAATGTAGGTAATCACTTAAAGGATGTGTAATTATTGTGAATTGAGGCAAAGCATTTGCCACTTTGGTAATTAACTATTAGTCAAATAATCATTGCAAGTAAAATTCTCTCCAGAAAAGCATACCTCATTAACAAATAAATTAACAGACTCATTTTCAGGTACAGAGTCACGTCCCTTGCACTTGATCTAAGACATGTAAAAACATGAAATTAGGGTGCATATACATAATAATAGAGAAATGAGAATCCACTCCCCTTTCCCTAACACAAACTTACCTTGACATGCTTGATTCCATCTTTTCTAAATTCTTCTGTGGAATAGTACCTATTTGTGTTTGTAAGATCAATCACCAAACCCAACTGAAAATGTTCACAATACAAATGATCACTCCTTAGGGGGAAAATCCATCATCAAGATATCATATTCAAAAGAAGAAAATAAAGCAGCAGTGGCAGTATTAGTTGCAACTTGCAACAGTAGTAGTGCCAGCCTTCAACATAAATGTCAGCCTTGTTTAAATTAAGATAAAAACATGAATAGTGTTGTGCAATCATGGTAACAGGAGATTGTAGTCATGGGTGACAAAATCAAAATGTCAGATATTAACCAGTCCAACATACCTTTCTTCCCAAAACTCTCTGTTGATGAAGCACTTGCCTAAATGAGTACCTTTTTCCAGGTGGAACATAAGTATTGAAGGCTTCGCTGAGTGGAACTTTGGATGGAATAATGCAACCAATTTCCTGACCAAATCCAGGGCAGTCCAACCAACCTACAATATAAACAATCCCAAATGTAGGATAAATGAAAAGGAATTAAGGAAACACACTAAAGCATGTCAAGCACACAATAGAAGAAACAAAGAGAATATACAGAACAACCCTGTGATCAACATTCAATTAAGATATGCATTTAATCCAAGGATTACATGAAAAAAATAATTTAGAGTGAAAATTTTTGAAGCATTGGAAGTTCTATAAAAAGGCAATTAACAATTATGTGAATAAAGCTTCTGGAAAGGGCTAAAGGCTAATCAGGGGAGGCAGCAGGCTAATGCTAAAACATGTATTTAATAGGAAAAACAATTTCCCCTTCATCAAGGATCAAACAGATCATAGACCAATGTGATACTTGTAACTACAAAGTATAAAAGTTTCTCCCCATTTACCAACCAAAAGAAAGATGATAAAATTCAGATTAAGTTCAGAATTGATGCAAAACCCCATAAGCTTATCCACTAAACAAAAAAGGTACAAGAAGATGGCAATATTGTACTTCCTCCACCATGGAAATGCAATAACAGATATCTAAATAGCTAGCGTATTCACTGTCAAGCCTGTAAAACAAAATAAAAAACCTGGAGGAAGCTCTTTGGAAGCCTTGTGTTTTTTTTCTTGAAAAATCTCATCATTCAAGCGTTGGTGGGATGCATAAGTTGGCCTGTCATCTGGCCGCTGTCTTTTAAGTCGTTGAATCCTTTCCTCACGCTCCTAAAAAAGTAGAAGTCAGAGCAGATAATCTCTATGAAACTCCACACCAAGCAGAATAAATTTGATAAAAAGATATATTCCATGACTTCTAAAAGCCATTTAGAAGCAAATGTTCAGTTACTGGATGTTCCTACATATAATCATCTCTCTCCACCTCATTTGATGTGCCTGAAGGGAACAGTTAGCAGAAAATAGACAGTGTACAACTAAATTTATTTAATTTTAAATACACTACACAATGTATTATTTCCCTCAAGATTATTATTATTATTATTATTATTATTATTATTTTAAAGGTCTTAAAAATTGGTCAAAGTAAGGTTGCTTGCCTTGACCCTTGCCCCTTGGAATATGAGAACTAGCAAAAGTAAATGGAAACATGTAGGTTTTTTTTTATTGTTTATTTTATTTTGTGTGGGGGGTGGGGCCGTGG
Source organism: Ipomoea triloba (assembly GCF_003576645.1). Taxonomy (NCBI): domain Eukaryota; kingdom Viridiplantae; phylum Streptophyta; class Magnoliopsida; order Solanales; family Convolvulaceae; genus Ipomoea; species Ipomoea triloba. The sequence continues at coordinate 5,514,961 of NC_044930.1, forward strand.
GGTAATGAATGAAAAATAGGAAAGTTCAAATGAAAGCTGGATACAGGGATGTGTAAACCAAATGGATGGAATTGGATTTTGTTTGAAAATTAAGGAGAAGATTGAAGTGTCCTATGCATGATTGGAATAGTACTATGTGATGCATGACAATTGGTAATGGGACATGTGAAGAGAAATGTCTGTATATTTCATAAAACAATGGCTCATTCAAAAAGTCCAGTTAACAATAATAATAATAATAATATAATAATAATAACAACAACAACAAGAACAACTGCAATAACAACTATTGCCATTATTATTATAAAAAAAAGGACAAGCTATTACAGAAATTAGTTTACGGTCAGTTTATTTGCTACCAAAACCAGAATAAATCTTTTGGGAATTGGGATTGGAAGAAAGCAAGGGACCAAGTGACCCTGAATTATTACCTAAGCCAACATTAAAGAGAATTTATGATAAGAAAAGGAAAGTATTAACAATTAGTAAGTTAAAATAAAATTATGTGTCTTAATGGAAAGAATTAAAACATGATTAAGCTACTTACATAGTATGTTAATACAATAATTAATGTCAAATACTAACAAGGTATAAATACTTATGATCTACTAATCAAACTACCGCAAACATGATACATGCTGTTAAATACCAAAATACTCCATGATGTCAGGGAACCATAAAATGCCTACAAACTAGAAGTAAAAGATACAGCATCTTTGAGCATATTTTTCATAATGATTATATTCGGAGTTGGCAGACAGACAACAGTTGGATGCTATGCACACTGACATACTCAAGGAAAGGGTAGGCTCACATAGTTACGACTCAAACTGGCCCAAGTTGTGGTAAGCAAAGAAAGCCCATTAAAAAGTGGCACTTATGCTTCTATACATCTTGTCACATGGAAGAGATAAGGAAAAAGATGTACCCGGCGGGAAATTTCCACAGCACTCTCAACATAATCAGTATGTTCATTGATCTGTTGTACAATATGCTCCTCGGATTCCTCCTCTAATTGATGTCCAAAGATCTCATCATCATCCTCCGGTTGCGGTGATGCATTTAAATCCATGCTGGCAATCATTGAACATTTGAAAATGTACCAGAAATGAACAAAACATATGCCTAGCAGCCACTAAGAAATTTATTACACTTCTGACAGAATTTCCATTGGGCTATTACCTAAACCAAACAATATAAGAATCAAAAGCAGCTCAGATTCATAATGTTTTGAGGTTTACAAACAAGAAGCCAGCTAACTAAATCCATAACTGCAGAAAGAATAAATAAATAAATAAATATAAATAAAATTGTTTTGAAAATGTCCAAGGAAATAAAATGTATGTCTAATAATTGCTCCTTTAAACAAGATTTCAAGAACAAAAGATAGGATTCATATGGACACCAAGCTTTTTAAAAGCAAAAAACACAAAAAAGAGACAAAGCTTGGATCACTCTAAAGTGCAAAGTGAAGTGATGCTTTCTCACCCAAATCAATACAAAGTCAAAAATCAAATTATATGATTCACAATGGTATCTAAATGGTTGATAACGCAACTCCTATTACTATATTTAATACCTTTAAACTTACAATCGTGTAAATTTATACAAAGATGTACTTTATACAATTACAAAATACTATGATTGACATAATAAAAATAACAATAATCATATTGCCATATTATTCATTCACTCATCAATTATCAGAATGAACTTCATTGTCTCTTTCTTCTTCCTCATCATCCCTTTTGACCTTCACAACTTTTTTCATTACAAACATTTATAATGAATTATGATTTATTTAAATAACTGCAAAATTAAAAATAACATTTTGTAACATGTCTAGAGTAGCAGACTCTGCACTTGAAAGAGCCATAGAGAGTTAGTATAACTCTATGCCCACGGAGAGATAACTCTCTACCGACACAAAGCCTCTAACAAATCTTCAAGTAAAAAAATCGCATCGAAGACCAAAAAAGAAAGGCTGGTAACAAGACAGGAGAATAAGTATAAATCGGAGAACAAAAATAACAAAGAAAATAGAGAAAGGCATGAAAGGTGGCAGAAAATGAAGGAAGGTGTGTACACCAGACTAGTAGTTGCTGAGGTCATCCAGGCTCCCAAGAATTGAAGACTGGTTATGTGTGAGATGGACAAAAGATGAGAATATGAGACATACAAGGTTTGCTTATTTTAGCCCTAAGTTTCCTATGTTTACCTGTTTACTTTGCCTTAAATACAAATGCACACTTTTCAAATCACTTCTCACTTTGACCACTTTGGAAAAAGTGAAAGCTTAGCACCACTTTCTTACAATCCAATGCGTCACTCCTGTTGACTTCACCTTATATACAAATGCATGCTTTTCAGATCGCTTCTCGGTTCAACCACTTCAGAAAAAGTAAAAGATTTGCATCTCTTTCTTATAATCCAGCACTTTGCCATTGCAAAGTGTCAGAAACTCAATCCCGATCACTTCATCGCTAAAGCGACAAAGAAATCACATGTAATATCTGAGCTGACACCTGGAATCTTAGAAGCAATAATACATTGATGATTGATCAGAAATCATGTGTAATCACTACATTAAGCCCACTAGGTTGTAATTAATAATTGCATTAACTTCTCTCTTCTTTTTCTGTACACTTGCCAACTTTGGAACAGTCATACACAATTAATTCATAGCATTAAATCACTAAATTCTTTGATAGGGAACTCTAAACAATTTTCCATCGTAATGCAATAAATGTCAAGAAAATCTATGTCTAATCATCCAAATGACCAGAGTAGTGAGTTCTCTAAACTGGGTTTACAAATAACATTCTGATAACTTTAATATACAATGTCTTGACTATTAGAAGCATGTAAAATCTGAAAAGTGATTGTATCCTACCTGAATCCAGACTGCATACTATTTTACCCGTCACTACATAATTATATACAGTTAATATCCATGGAAAGACAAAGTGAAAATAAACACTGACCTTCATTCAACTTTATATGCTATCAACTTCTTTCAAATCCTAAATACCAGCAAAGAATGGTAAAACCTAGCCTCCCCATGAAAAAGAAAACCAATTTCTTGTCAATTTTACTGAGTTTCAATTCTTAAAGGCCTGAACGTTTACATGATAACCCACCCAACCACATTCAGCTTTCCTCCATTTCAAATCATTAAAAGCCTAAGGTAACATCAAATTTGAACGTCAGCATAAAATTTCATGCTCCAAAATGTTTGGAACCAGCCAAAAATCAGTGTAAAAGTAAGTAAACAGAAGGCAGAAGACAACCGCGGCCAAAAAAAAAAAGAGCACAAATTAATCACCAAAAGGCAAAGGAAATGAAAGAAAAAAGCTTCAAACCTTGAGAATTGCAAAATGTCACTGAAACACCCGAACCCCCACAGACAAGGATTATCTTTATTCCAGAGCCACCTCAAAAACCCTACAATTAAGGCGAAAGGAAGATTCTTTCAGAGCAGAAATCCAACTTCAAAACCCTAGATAGAGAAAACAAAGCTCCGTTGTTGTAGAGAGAGAGAGAAACTCGCAGAGATCCCACAGATTCGTTGCGGTAGCTCAATCCATGACGAAGACCGACCAAGTACAGAGAAAAATCAATAAATTGGAAAAGGAACAACGCGAAAAAAAATATAAATAGGAAATTACATGATGTTTCTGTACGTGTATTCGTTGGAGAGAAGCGAGGAGAGATGGTATGATTCAGAGCGCTTTCTCAAACCAGTGAAGAAGGGAAAGACGAGATGGAAAGTAATTGCATATTGGCTATTGCAACTACTAAATTACCACTGTCCTACTCCCAACTACGTATGACGATTGCCCCGTAAGCCGGCAACATGTTGGTCTTTTTAGCTAATGTCGTAAATTTCACGATTCTTGAAATCTTGTGGGTAATTAAGCTATCGAAACCGATACTTAACGCAAATCTGTATAATATACTTCGGATTAGCATAAGATTTGAGTAATGAAAATGTAATCGATGCAATTTTACCTTTCTTAATCAAGTTAGTGCGAGTCTTAAATAGCAAATTGGTCAAAGTACTCAATTGTCTAGCGATAAAAAGATAAGACGGTTTGAATAATCGGTTTCTTTTTAAAGTTTTCTTGTTTATACAAAATAAAGTTGACCACATAACGTGGGCTACAGATAAGATCAACAGCAATGCAGTGAATCAGAGGTTGGCGGGCGGGACACATGTATATTTCTTAATTCACGAATTGTAACGCATACTTTTCACCTAACCCATGCTTCTCACCTACTCAATTATTATGAAATTGGTCAAAGTACTCAATTGCCTAGTCTAGCAATAAGAGCATAAGACGGTCCGTAAAATCTGTTGTTTTTTAAAGTTTTTCCTGTTTATACGAAATAAAGTTGACCACAACTACATATATGATCAACAGCAATGCAATGAATTAGATGTTGGCAAGACACATGTATGATCATACTTTTCACCTAACTCATGCTTCTCACCTACTCAATTACTATGAAATTGGTTAAAGTACTCAATTGTCTGGCGATAAGAGCATAAAATGGTTCGAAAAATCCGCTGCTTTCTAAAATTTTCCTGTTTATACGAAATAAAGTTGACCACAACTATAAATATGATCAACAACAATGCAATGAATTAGATGTTGGCTCAAAAAAAAAAAAAAGTGTTGGCAGGACACATGTATCACGTATGATCCTTAATACACGGATTGCAACGCCTACTTTTCACCTAACTCATGCTTCTCACCTACTCAATTATTATCACTTAGCCACCGGTTGCCCAATTAAGTAAATGACAATACTAAGTTGGCCATCCAAATTGAGTTCTTAAGCCTCCTATACTATCTAGGGATGTCAATCTTAGTCCAAACCTGATGAGATGGCTCAATAAAACCGAAATCGATGTATCAATGGCCTGAACAGACTAGCCCGATGAGCCCAATAGGACTAGCCCGGAATTTAATGGTCTTGTCCGATAATCCAAAATATTGAAAAGTATTCATTGTTAATTTATTATAGAAGTGATGTGAAACATAACATATATACATGGAGTTTATAGGTAAGTTCATCTTTAGTATTTTTTTTTATTACATTTCTAAATAAAGTTTTAGTAAATATATTACAAAATAAATTATTTTTATAATAAAAATATAAAACTTACTATAAATATTATATTATAGTGTAAGTATATTAATTATTTATAGTTTAAAATTTAGAAATGGAAGTTTAGATTAATTGAATAATGTATAAGTTTATATTTATTAGTGTAAATGTTATTGAAATATAATTATTATTTATTTAACAGTAATATAATTTATATGTAATATTTTTATTTTCACTTTATAATTATAATATTATTAAGTTATGAAGTTTATAAAATGTATAGTCTATAACATTACTTAATTTATGTAATAAATAAAATTTACATTAATTATATATATAATTATATTAATATTAATTAAAAATAACAATTAACGTATTTCTAAGGGTAAAGCGTTGATTTATTATGATAAAATAGATACCAACGAGTATATTTGAGCACTCAAATATATCGTTTTCAACGAATTTAAACAAAAGGAACACTTTGTAATTTAGATATGAAGTGTTGGCAGAATATCATTTGAGAAAAAAACATATAGAGATTTCATATGGAGAAGAAAATCATAATTTGAGATGTGTTTTTCAATTCGTATCTTGCAAAATTGGCAAACTTAATCATATTAAATATGGTGTTACAAAGTTAATTCTTAGATTAAAATTTGAAATTAATTATAATTATTTGTTAAATTGATCATAGTAAGAATTGGGATGCATACAAGTCTAAACATTTTTGACTCATTTTGGAATTTGATTTACCCCTCCTCCCACCCCCACCCCCACCCCTTCCTCTTCAACTGGTTACACAGTCCAAACTCTTCATAAATTATTTTTTGAGAAAATGGCACTTTTTCCCCCTATGTTATGTGCTTATAGCACTTTTTCCCCCTATTTTATTAAAGTGACAGTTTTTTCCCCCTCAGTTATTTTTAAAGTGGTAGTTTTCTCCCTTGTAATATTAAATTGACATTTTTGCCCTTAAAAATAAACATTTCATTTATTTTCATTCTCCAACCAATTATTACTAATATGTATGGAAGATCACAGTTCGATACGAACCTAATCGAACACTGTAGCAATTGAACTTAAATAGTATAGACGGTTACGGTTACGATTCAGAACCGAAAAAATAAAATAAAATAATTGTTGAATTTAGACTATTTTAAAATTAGAAATGAAATTATAAAAATTAATAAATAAATAAATAAATAATAAATAAATAAATAAGTTTTGACTGACGGTTCAAAATCGAAATTGGAACCGAACCGTACCAATTTATCAAAATAAGTGTTTGATCATTTTTACTATTTATGACTATATGTGGTTAAGTTCCCGTTTACGGTTCAACAATTATTTTATTTTATTTTTTCGGTTATGAATCGTAACCAGAACCGTCCATACTATTTCGGTATGATTGCTACAGTGTTTGTTAGGTTCGAACCGAATTGTGATCATCCATACTTATAAGTTGGAGAAGAAAAATAAATGAAATAATTATTTTTAAGGGTAACAATGTCAATTTAACATTTTAGGGGAAAAACTGCCACTTTAATAACACATGGGAAAAAGTGCTATAACCACATAACATAAGGGGAAAAAGTGTCATTTTCCCTTTTTTTTTTTTTTTCCAAAGCTTCTCTTCATAAATTTTAGTTGTATATATACTAGTGAAAAATCACATTCATTTTCCAATGTGAACAAAAGCTATTTAAAAGTCTTCCCAACTCTATTTCTCCTAACTCAAATGGACACGTTTTAAGAATCAATTTATCATTCACTCATTATCCATTTCAAGAGTTATAATATATCAAATTAAATCTATCACTTAAGAGAACTTGAATCCATTTTAACTCAACTCAAATTAAAAGTCAATACATTGAAAATTATACCACAAAATTGTCAATTTGAATGTCGTTTTAAGCCAATTTTTTCAATAATTCCCCACTTGACTGAAAATTGATTTTTCAGGATTGGAAAAACAACACAATTGTGTTACCTTTTGGACCTTCCATTGTAAATGTATATTTACTTTACTAGTTGTTTGGTAGAACGTATTGTCTTTGAACTATATTGTCATTTGTGTAAACGACGATAAATCTTACACATAAACACTTTCATGAAGTTGATGTATGTGCTTTCTTGGCTGACAATTTCAAGAAAAAATATGAGACTTTTTGATTTAACCAAATGCGTAAAAGAAGAGAGATTGTTCTATGATCTCTAAGTTTTTTCTTCTATGGGTTTGCTTAATTAATTGTGGAAGATGAAATATAAGCCTTCAATTTTCATGTTTTCATGGTGAAAAAATTAGGTTTATGCAAATAGTGGTTTGAATAATGAATGTTGTACACTAAACATTAACAAATCTAAACACAAGTTCTTCATTAACTCAATAATCTTATATTGAATTTTTATCCTTTATGTAATAACTACAAATAAAACTTCTAGATAAATAATACAATCATAATTCAAGTCCATAAAACAACTACTCAAACATATATGGCACAAAGAACACAAAATAACAAGAACAATAATAAGTAATTGCATAAATAAAGAAGATATTAAAAAGAGAAATTTATTTATTTAATGTATGAAAAATCTTGGAATCACAGCATTAAATATTGAATTACAGAATATAAAATTGTAATAGAACCTAAATATAAACTTAAATTACAAAAGGAAATATAAGAGAATATTTAGAGCTCATCCATGAGAGCATCCTTAGTATTGGAGTTATTTCGCGGTTTTTTATGAGTTTTTGTAAGTGCGGTTAGGAAAGAGAGTGGGAGGGGAGGAAAAAAATTAAACAAATTTGAATTAAAAAATGAAAACACTGTCAGGCACGCTGCTCAATAATGATGTTTTCAATGTTCCTAATAATATGGGCAAATCAAGGCAAAAGTTGAACAAAATATTAATAAGTTGAAATTCATGACAACACGATCACTGCTTAATATTTCGATCGTATCCCAACATATGAATGCCTAATTTGAGTATTTTTTTGCTTCTATGGAAATCCAACTAAAAAGGCTTTCACGAAGATCATCAAGCCCAATTCTAATGCTAAATAGGTCAAAAATAGCAAGGAATGAGTTTTGTCTATGAAGAACGGCATGATAAAAAACTGTTCATCAAGTCATTCCCTATTATTCTATTTTACAAGTTAACTTGCATTCTGTCTGGGCATGAATAAGCTAAGGAATAACGGTTATTAGGTACTTTGTCACTATTTAAGAATGATTTGTACCATTTCTATTCAGCTCTGGCATAATGAATGGACCCTAACATTTTTCATACTTTCCTTTTACTCATTTTAGGTTAGTTTGGCCGTATATTTAATTAGCCAAACATATTTTGGAGTTTGTAATCAAGGATCAACACTAGATTTCAAGATTTATATCATATTTAATAAATACTCCGTAAGTTTCTATTTATTTGTATATCTTACATTTATGCTATTTATGCTTTATTATTGTGTTTTAATGATGTTTATACTTAATATATGCATGAGTAATTAGTTTATGAGATTGGATTAGGGTTGTATAATCTATCTTGATGCTCAATTTGTGATTACTACATAAGGGGTAAAATTTTAAACATAGGGTTCATGTGTTTATGAATGTGTTCTGAGTGTAGAAATAGGAAAATTTAGGGGTTTTGGTGCTAATTGTGCTGGAAGAAAAAGGAAACGTGTTGTGTGTGTATAAATACTGTAAAATTTAGGGGTTTTGGTGCTAATTTCTCATCCTATTAAAGCAATCAATATCGCAACCACTAAGACTCAAATCTATGACCTCGCATTTGAGAGAATCACTTTGTGTCACTATACCACAAGATCATTAACATGTGCATTCCCACTTAATTTCTATGTTTTGGTTCTCCCATAATCTCATAGGTTGTTAAAGAATCTAGTAGATATTGCTCCATAACTCTTTTAGTCATATTTTTTTAATTTCGACTTTAATTCTTGTTTATATGTGTTAGTCATATTTTGTTTAGTTGTTAGTACTCCACGTGTTATAAATTACTTAGATTCTAGTGAATTTTCTTAGAGTTAATGTCTAGTTAATTGTAATTAAATATTACATGCCTCAATCCTCAATCCCTTGATGATGACAAAACACATATGCATAATGCATTCTATAGCTACATCATACAACAAAGCCTTTTAAACAGTCTACAACAAGACCACGTCAGACCTATTGAAAGCTCATGTTTGGGCCTAAAGAAACTATTTACGAACTCAAGCCTTAAGTTCCCATAACAAAACAATGCCTAATTTATTAAGGCATAATTCGACATGACCTATTTCTAACAATACTCTCCCATCATCAACTTCAACCTTGATAAGTGATAACTACTCATTGCCCAAACATTCCACCATGTATCATCACACATCCTTGTGCCTTGCATTACGCTAAGGTCGCACTTACAATGCGTTTGTGCATGCTACACTCCCCGCGCTATGCTTGTGATGTGCTTAGTACTATTACGATAATAAAGTACTATTTGACCTTTTTCTTTAATGTCTTTGATTGAAAAGACTAATAAATAACTAAAATTAGTACTATTACGATAATAAATTACTATAAGTGAGTAATTTTAAAGTCTGTATAGAAAGAAAATAAAAAATTACATTACTTGTAAGATTAGAGTTTGATATAATTCAAAATTGGAACTAATTCATATGTGAGTTAAATGTGTTAAAAGTCCGGCCAAATGATTTATTTGCTTTTGAAGGGGGTGACCGAGGCCGAGTGAGTAAAGTATAATTCTCTTTTTTTTACTAACACCTTCTTTGTCATACTTGTTGCACAAAGTTTTCATAGGGTTTACCTAATTGAAAAAGAATGATTTATTTTAAATGTGAATTCAATTTTTTTTTTCCATCTCATTTGATGTGTGAAAATTTTCTGGAAATATAGAAGCCTGGTAATCAAAACTGAGAATTGGCGAGAATTGGCCTTTGGGCCAAAGGCCCATTCACATACATTAGTAATCCAGCCCAGAAGGAATATACATGAGCCCATCGCTATCCTCACTTGAATTCCATCGAGGCATTGTCCATTTGTCGTTGAGGACAGAGAAGAGAGAGAGAGACTGATTGAGACAGAAGTATAGAGAGAGGAACAGAGAGAGAGAGAGAGAGAGGGAGACATAAAACAGAGTCGCAGAAATTAGGGTTTAAATTTGTTGAAGAAATTAGAATGGAAGGGGCAACAGCTAGCAATGGTGGGATGTTGTACCACGAGGTGCAGGAATCTAAGCTCTGCGCTGTGCATTGCGTGAACACTGTGTTGCAGGGTCCGTTCTTCTCGGAGTTCGATTTGGCGGCCCTCGCCTCCGATCTTGATCGCAGGGAGCGTCAGATGATGCTTCGAGGCGCTGGAACCGGCGATTTCATCCCGGAGGAGTCTCACAATGTCTCCCTCGACGGCGATTTCAGCATCCAGGTTCTATTACCGTCAGTCTTCGCACTCTTTTAGTATATATTTCTATCAGCCACTGATATATTTGAAATGAGTAGTTCAATTTTGTTAGGTTTTATATTCACCCCTATAAAATGATTGAACTTTTGTGGTTGGCGCTGGTACTTTTATGTGTATTTTGCTTCAATTTGAGAAATTGTCTGTTCTATATATGTGTTGAGGACTTGAGGATAAATAAATATTGGTATAATCTTTATTTTGAATGATTGGAAAGTTAATACTGGACAAAAGATTTAAACTGTATTATTTAGTAGGAGTAGTATATGTTTGCTAAGTCTGTACAGTGAAGATCACTTTGCATGCTATTTGCATTTTGATGCTAAGTGATCTTCCAATTCAATTGCAACTATTGTTTGATTTCCTTAAATACTAGGTAGTAAAGACAAAATTGTCTCAGTGTTGTAAAACTTGGCCTAGGCCCGACTCCCGAGTTCCGGACTAGGTGCTAGGCACTCCTAGGCCAAAGGGAAGAATAGGTCTTTTATGTGCTATTGACCATTTGTATGATATGGGAGGAATACTTGCTAGAATTCTAAAAAATCAGGTTTCCTTTTTAGTTGGGTGCCACAAACGCCCGATATTTTTACAACAGTGTATTTTGTTTCTGAAAAATGGGTGGTTTATGCACTGGTGCTTTTCTCTTGTGTGTACCCTCCTTTTTTCTTTTCTTTTTTTTTTTTTAATTTTTGGCGGATACCAGTGTGGATTTACATTATCGACTGTGTTTCCTGGGAAATTTCTATCCCTAAAATGTCATGTCTTATGTATATGAGAGCCTGTATAAAATTTTTCGATTTTTTTCATGATCTGAGACTTTTATTCATATTTATATTTTTCTTTCTAACCTGTACAGTCTATATCTTTTCTTTTTGGAGGAGAGGGTGGGGGTGGTGGTGTCATTCACTATGTAACAATGATAAAATAACAAGAAAGTTGTGGAGTGTTTCCACGGCACTCTCATTGTTTCTGGACCTGTGGTAACTGAATCTGTAGATATCATCTAGTCTAGTAAAGAACCCAATGCTCTTAAGTAATGTTAGGCTTAAACATGGTTACTAGTGCTCCATGTATATAAGCATTAGTTGGCTTCCATTGCATTGCCCCTAAAGATGTGGAACGTTAATTGCATTGCCGATCTGTTCATTTGATTTGGTGAAATGATAATTTTTGTTTTATTGTTGAGCTAGTTATTGAGCATTTAAGTTGAAGTGGCTTTCACTTTATTAAAGATCTCTCAATTCATTAACTGCACTGAATTTAGTGCTGACGATATCTTCTTTAGAACTGGTGAGATATATCTTACTATAACCTTTTGGTACATGTCAAGTGCTTTCAGTGTGATTACATCTATTGTAAGAGCCTGCTGGACAGCCTGGACAAACCCTCAGCCTTGCTTCAATTGAACCTTTATAAAAAATTATAACTTCAATGTGATGTTCCTGTTGTCTATGTTTAGTTGTTTACTCCTGGGTGTTCTTACATTTTGACTGAACAAAATTTGGGAAAAGTGAGTAGTCTTCATTTAATAATACCTACTTCAGTAGTTAATCTTATTGAATTGAAGCTACTTGCAGGTTTTGGAGAAGGCTTTGGAGGTTTGGGATTTGCAAGTCATTCCACTTGACAGCCCAGTTGCTGAGCATGCTCAAATTGACCCAGAACTGGAAAATGCATTTATTTGTCATTTGCAGGACCATTGGTTCTGTATCCGAAAAGTAAACGGGGAGTGGTATAATTTTGATAGTCTTTATGCTGCCCCAGAACACCTTTCTAAGTTTTACCTTTCAGCTTATCTCGACTCCTTGAAAGGTTTTGGCTGGAGCATTTTTCTGGTAAGGGGAAATTTTCCCAAGGACTGTCCAATCACTTCCTCTGAAGCGTCTAACGGTTATGGACAGTGGCTCACGCCTGAAGATGCAGAGAGGATTACAAAGTCTTGCAACTCGGCTGGGAGAACAGGTAACAGACCTGGTGAAAGGCAGCAGCAGTCTGGTATGGAATTCCAGTATAGGGATCAAGAACTCTTACTAGACGAAGATGATGAAGATTTGAAAGCTGCAATAGCTGCAAGCTTGATGGATTCCTCACCTGCTGTCAAAACCGTAGTTAGCAGCAGCACTTCAGAAGAAGAAAATAAGGGAAGCAAAGGAGAGAGTTCATGAAATTAAGCCCTCACCTCCAATTCAAGCTTTTATAAAAAAAGAAAAAAAGGAAAGAAAGAAAAGGGATAAAGAAAAAGAGAGTACAGTTTCATTGAAGCAAAACATTCAGCATGAGTCCCATAATTGTGCGGCATAAATGTGTATGCTGTGTTTTGGATTTTTTCAGGTGTGGTACTGGTACTGTAAAATCTTGAATTTACAACTTACAAGGAAAGAAAATAACATTGGCATTTGCATTAAGGTGCTCCACTGCTCCCTTTTCTCCCTATTCCCAATTTTAAATGGTTAAGGTACTAAAGAAAATAAGTAAAGAAAAAAGATTGGTTTAACTAATATATAGTAAACATAACATGAAAAATTGTCCTTGGGGTTTATAGCTCTTGTCTGACGGCCGCGTGCGATAATTTTAATGCTATAACATGCTTACATTTAGATACATTATGTAATTTTTTCCTAATTTTTAAAATAATTTGTGCTTTGACTCAAGAAAGTCGAGTTAGGCTGGCTTTTTCTAAAAAGTGAAAATTATTATTATTACAAAATACAAAAAATTAGTATTAATTACTAATGTTTAAAAGTATAGATATACAGGGTAATTATAATCAAGTTGGTTGGGATAATGTTTCAAGTTCGACTCCAACGTTTTACTCAATGTACACTCATAGGTAATGGATGTAAGTTTCCCTCGTCATCCAAAAGAGACACGGATGTTTTCCAACAATAAGCCTATTGTTAGCTAGGCAAGTATGCACATAATTATTTATTTAGGTGCCCAAAAACCTACCTTATAAATATCAATTAATCTATCAAACCTATCTTTTTCTTGGATTAGAATGTCTTGTTTAAATTAATTGTTATTACATTTGAGCATTTTAAACCGAGAGTATTTACAAAGTAAATGAATATCCTCTATACGAAGACAAAATGAGCAATGAAGAAAAAAATAATAGGCGTTTGTATTTAAAGTTTATTACATATGACAAATATAAAGTGTATAAACATGACTTTTTATTCACTAAAGGGGTAAGCATGAATTTGTAATGATTATAGCAATGACCAAAGTTCATATTGCATTGTGAACCCTGATACAATTTTTTTTTTTTTACCTTTATTAATCCATTTTGTACCCATAGTTAATAGTTTATGTAAATATAAACAAATAACTTGCGAATTGCTGACACATAATATCATAGCTGCATGTACAGAAACTGTCAACTGCAGGTACATTATGTGTCAACTACAGATACAAAATCTTAATGTTATTTTTGAACCAAAATCTACAATGCAAGGTAGACCTGGTCCATGGTATAATTTGCCATGAATTTGTTAGTTTATTTATTATGTTTTATTTTATTTTAATAATATTTGATACGAGGTTTATGCATATGTGGTGACACTTAACCATGCCGTCTGATTACTACTGTATATGGTATTGTAAATGATATTCTGATATGAATTATTGGGGCAAGGATACTTATGAGATATGAATAAGATGGGGCATGTCTTGTTAATTAGAGATAGAGATCCTATTTGGCATGTATAGCAATATAGGATTAGTTTCAATTCAAAATATTTATTTTTATAAAAAAAAAATATAGAGAGTATAAGAGTATTGACGAGAGTAGAAGCCCAAGGTTAGCCATAATGAAAAACAAAACAAAAACTTGTCTTAATTGTGACAATTGCCTCACGGGGAAAACAATGTGACAACCAATGGAGGTCTCAAATTTTGGTAGTGATAGCATTTCAGTTTTCGCAATTATGCTATTTTATTCACTATCACAATTAATTTGGAGGAAAAAAAAAACTACCAACTGAACATTAAGACTTCATGTCCAACCAAAACCACATTGAATTGTGTCTGCGCTGTAATGACTTCTGTTTTGAGAAACCATACTTTTATCTTCCAGATGACTCTAAATCTCTAACAAACTTCTTAGCCTGCCATACACAACATTTTATCGATCAAAATTCTTGAAAGAGATTATGTAGTAAGAAAAGATAAAAATCTTAAGCCATCCTAAAAGCAAGCAAGCATACAAGTCTTTACCTGCTCCAGAGTTAAAAACATGATCACATTCCATGAGCCTAGACGACCGAAATTTGGTATAAAGCCTTTGTAGAATGCAAGCGGTCCCTGAAGACACAACACAAAAGTTGGAAACGCACAGTGAAGGGATAACACATACACGGTGGTTCATTAAACATAAGTAACCTAGAAATACAAAATATATAAATTATCAACTCATCTAAGTTTAGGGTAGGTTACGTGAATGGATTCTATTTTTATAGTCAAATACAAAATGTGACATTAGACACATAACATAGGGAGAAGAAACTTACATCATTCCTCAAAGTCTTCACAAAGCAATCCAGTGTATTTTTGTATGTTGAATCTCCCATCATTCTTGACTTAACCTGCATGAAGTTAGCAAATTGACATGACTTGGCACTAGTAGCGGTGGAAACAATGACATAAACCATCAGAAGTTGACTCAACAATGAATCTACAGTTACTAATGGGAAACTAAAAAGGGAAACATTAATAACATACCACATCAACTGGGGAGCCTATGCAGACGGCAAAGAAACCAGCTCCGAGACCCGATAAAAGATGAGTAAGGACATTGTCTGTGAACCCAGGAATCTTTAGAATTGTCTGAAAGGGAAATTTAAACAAATAAATTACATAGGCAGGATAAAGTTGATAAACAAACAAAAAAGCATGTCAGAGTATAACAGAAATATTAGTATGATGCAGAAATTTATTGCAAAATCACCTGCTTCACTTGGTCATAACTTGCTAATTCAGCTGCATTTATTATAGCATTTCGCCCAACATTTGGTCCAAGTCCAGTCCACAGGGCTGCAATTCCTTCCTAAAATTCAGATGCAACAAAAACTTTTATCAATTGAAAACAAAGGTTAAATAAACAGCTGGCTCATTTTCTCGAGAAGTAGAAAAATGGATAAAGCCAGAAAACTTACTTGTCTCACTATTGTAGAATAAGCATTTAATGCTCCAGAATAACGCCTTGGCACACCAGGAGGTAATTTGCCTTCAGCTTGAAGCCTCACCTTAACAAGATCAGTAGGGTTTGCAATTGTTATGCCCAGAGCACCTGTTGGATGAACAAGTATGAAATAGAATGTCTCACATAATACAAACATAAACTAATACAAAACACAAATAAAATTACTGTGCAAGTACTGGATATAAAAAAACACATATTGTTGGATAAAATTTATGGTTTATTAAAGATTAGAAAGAACTACATCACTACTTTAATTTTCTGAACTCGAGCAAATAGACCACACAAGCATTGAAAAGATGCCCTTACCAGTTGTGAGTCCAGCAAGGACTTTCTTTGACAGTGGCACATCCCCAACATGATCTTTACCCACATAGAAGTTCTTTACCTGCTCAGAATGAAATTGAGACATAAGGGGTTAAAACTTAAAACCAACAGAGAGTTGATATTAATAACACTATCAGAGAAACCTAAATAGGACATACAGGTTCATACAACCCAATTCGTAAGCCACCAAATAGACATTGACGATGTAACCCTGGTACAATACCCTTCCACAGTGCAGCTAGACCTTCTTCCCTGGCAATTGTTCCAACTGTACCCAACATTCCCCTGTACTTTGGTAAAGTCATTCCATCTCCTTCAACAGCTCTCTTTTGAAGCTGAAGCCTAACCTTAGCAGTATCCAATGGAATAGTACAAATCTGAACAAAGTAAATATATTCATACATAAAAGCACTTTAGAAGAGAAAAAATGATTGACAAAATAACTTAACGCAAATTGCAGTCACAGATATAGCATACAGCCAGTTTTCGGATGTAATCAACTTTCAGTGATTATATGCAGGATGAGAGACCTACTTAAGAATCTCATGAACTCATCCAATCAAAATTTGCTTTCAAAATCAAAAGTATTCTATTACACTACGCACAAGTGCACATAGTAGACCATACAGGCAACAAAAAGGGGAGATCCGATTCTTGCATAGATTGGAATACTGTAATAACTAAAACATCAGAACAATTAAATCTACAGAAGAAATGACAGGCAAAATAGCCTCCATTCAATTCATGCGACGGAACAGATCACATAAATTGATAGGAAAAAAGGAAAACACCAAAAAGACCGGTCCAACTTAGCACGATGTTTACAGCATCAGATTTCTACACATACGAACACAAAAACAAAGGAAAATGCTCAGAATCCGAAAATTCAAACAGCAGATTTACGAAGACTAAAATGCAGTAATATAAGCATACACTGATCAATTTCATTCCAAACCAGAAACGATCTGAGGCAATAATTTAAAGGTAGACGGAGTAAGAAATGAATAATAGTGGAATGAAAGACCGGTCCGACTTAGCACGATGTTTTCAGCATCTGACTATTACACACACGCACACAAAAACAAAGGAAAATGCTCAGAATCCGAAAATTCAAACAGCAGATTTACGAAGATTAAAATGCAGTAATACAAGCATACACTGATCAATTTCATTCCAAACCAGAAACGATCTGAGGCCATAATTTAAAGGTAGACGGAGTAAGAAATGAATAATAGTGGAGTGAAAGACCGGTCCGACTTAGCACGATGTTTTCAGCATCTGACTATTACACACACGCACACAAAAACAAAGGAAAACGCTCAGAATCCGAAAATTCAAACAGCAGATTTACGAAGATTAAAATGCAGTAATACAAGCATACACTAATCAATTACATTCCAAACCAGAAATGATCTGAGGCCATAATTTAAAGGTAGACGGATTAAGAAATGAATGATAGTGGAATGAAAGACCTCGGCGAAGCAAGCAGCAAAAGCGCTACTGGCAAAGGTACCAGCAAACGATATGTCCGATTTGGCGTTCCCGTGATCACCTCCCATGGTTAGC
Organism: Ipomoea triloba; assembly: GCF_003576645.1. Classification (NCBI taxonomy): domain Eukaryota; kingdom Viridiplantae; phylum Streptophyta; class Magnoliopsida; order Solanales; family Convolvulaceae; genus Ipomoea; species Ipomoea triloba. The sequence goes on from NC_044930.1 coordinate 5,532,646, forward strand.
AACGAAGAAATGTGAGCGCGTTAGCGTTTTACGCAGATCAGCGTGAGCGCAGCAGGAAAAATGAGGAAGAAGAAGAAGATAGATTTCGTATATATAGAGAGACGGAAAAAACTGATTCTGGTAAGAATGAAGAAATATAGGAAGAGCACTTGAGGAGACGGGGAAGGAGAGCGTTGCGGGTCGGAAATCGGAATATCGGAAAGCGTAAAAAAAGGCACCCAATTTGCTATGGCGACTTACGCAATGCCCATTAAGTCATTAACATTTAAACCGTGGTCCACTGAGAAAATCACTAAACTCGTGTAAGGACATATTTGACTAACGATACATTTGGACGGAAATAAGGGAATACTATTTGGAGGAATTCCAATCAAATTGATGAAATAATTAATTTGATAATCATTAATTTTAAATTTAATTTTTCATAAAAGTTATTTATTAGTATTTTTAATTTGAACTTATCAATTCTAACCAATTTAAATTGAGTTATCTTATTGAGATTTTTTGCTGGTTAGGATTCCATAAATTAAATAGAGGATTCATTTTATTAAAAATATTAATTATCGTGTATTTTAATTGATGCTTTTAGAAATTAAGGATGACAATGAAAATAATACAATAACAGTGATGGGTAAATACCCCTAAGGACTACGGTAGAAATATAATGTATAGTCCGTGTATTATTGTATCCCTAAAAAGTCGGGTGTCTCTTAGAATTTGTTAAGGGGCAAGTGACCTTTGGGGAATATTATATTCCTGAAGGGTCAGGTCCTATTCCTATATAAAGGACCTGACCCCCGTTGTAATGGCAGACTAAATCCATTCATCCTTTCGCCCCTTCTCGGAAGGAAGCCATGACTTCCTTTCCCTTTCTTCTTACATTCATATATACACACGCTATACACTAAAAATACACAATCAAACACACGTGGTGTAAATCCGTACCATCGTTTACATTTACACCACCATTGGCGCTGTCTGTGGGGAATGCGACGAAATGCCGTGTTCCTCTAATCAACAGGATGATACTCACCATCCTGCTCACCATCATCATCGACAGCAACAAGCACACAACACCATGCACTGTTTTGATCCGTTTTTCCGGACTTTCGACGCATCGAAAGTAGCAGTCGACGTGTCGAAAACCCTCAAAATGAGGCAGAATACATGCGCGAAGAAAGAAGAAGAAGAAGCAACATCATATGCACTGCCACCATCGACCGCCGCACCACCATCATCGGTTCCGATACCAAGTCTTCCTCGGACCACCACGACCGCCGTCGCCGCTGCAGGCTGCCGCGTCGCCATGCTGTCTTATGACTGTCGGTGTCCAAACTAAATAGATGTCGCCAGAGGTAATCACCATCCAGACAAATGCACCAGAAACGGACACCCAAAAGTAGCTTCAAGGATTGCAGGCGAGGTCCGGGATTCCAAAGCCTTCATTTGCTTTTTGAAAGAGTCGCCAACCACCGCCGGAGCTCAACCACCGCTATCGCCAACAACCTCCAGCCGAAACCGCCGCCACGACCTCTACCTCCGCTGCTGCCATTGCCGAATAAGTGCTCCACCATGTCGCCACACCACCAGCTACGGCCTACGGCGCCAGCTCCACCTTTTCTTTTCGGATGGCCATAAAATTGCCTAACGTTTTCCAGCTAGCTCCATCCCAGCCACGTTGTGCACCCGGTCGTCGTTAGTGGCGGAGGTGTCAAAGGGTAGTGAGTTCAAGGACTAGAGAGTGGAGAGACAACGGCGGGTCGGCGTTCACACCGATCGCCTGACTTTCTTCATCAACTGCTCCGGTGCTGCATGGTTTTACCCTCCAGTTTATTCACTGACATTCCATTATGGTGGTTGCAGGTCTCGAGGAAAGAAAAACAATGGAAAGAGACAAAAATAAAAAGAAGAAGAAGAAAAGTGTAAAGTGGTTGTCAGTGGTGGTGGGTTGTGAACCGCAGACCAAGGAAGAAATCAAGGGAAATACTACGAAATACTGGCCATCACCACCAGATTCCACCATCATTATCCATCCAGCTTTTCATATAATATTATGTTATATATGTGTTATAACATTATTAAAAAAAAAAAAAGAAAGAAAAAGAAAGATAGGTAATAGCCTTTCGGCTGCTAGCATACCTTACACATATATAATATACATATATAATATATAAGATGGGGAACATGTCCCCCACCAATATATTATAATATAATATTAATTATATGTAGGTGTCCTAAACACTTTGGAAATATTTTGTCTCAACATGTTTTTACGGAGATCATTGGAGGTCATGAAGATCAAGAATCGAGCAAAAGTTGGAAATGCTACAACAATTACTCGGGAGGTCAACTCAAATGTGCTACGATCAGAACTACAATACCCCTAAAGTTGGCTAGGAATTGAATTCTGTAGCAAAAGATGTAAATTGTAGTATAAGATCATTGTACCGAAAAATATATAAATATATTTTTTATTGGGTAGCACGGCTGCTAGCCTGCTACCCTGTGTGTAGTTCATAAAGTGGGGGACTTTGTCCCCCAACCCCTTCGAAAAAAAAAAAAAAGCACCGGCTCTTCCGTTTGGGGTTTGATCGACCTGCACGGATATGTCCGGTTCCATTTGGGGTTTGATCAACCTGCACGGATTTATAAAATTAAAAAAAAAAAAAAACTTTCGTTTGGGGTTTTGTTCAACCTGCACGAATTTTTCATTTGAGGTTGACCTGCATAAATTTGTCCGGCTAAGTGTGCCCATGCCTCGTCATGGCACTAGATTTTATCCCGCTTCTTAGCGATGCCGCTTTTCAGCGATGATTTTATACTGCATTTTAGCGATGCCGCTTTTCAGCGATGATTTTATCCCGCTTCTTAGCGATGCCGCTTTTCAGTGATGATTTTATCCCGCTTCTTAGCGATGCCGCTTTTTAGCGATGATTTTATCTCGCTTTTGTGCGATGCCGCTTTTCAGCGATGACTTTCCCGCTTCTTAGCGATGCCACTTTTCAGCGATGACTTTATCTCGCTTTTGAGCGATGTTGCTTTTCAGCGATGACTTTCCCGCTTCTTAGCAAGGCCGCCTTTTCAGCGATGTTTTTATCCCGCTTTTCAACGATGATTTTATTCCGCTTTTTAGCGATGCCGCTTTTCAGCGATGAATTTATCCCGCCTTTGAGCGCTGTCGCTTTTCCAGCGATTAATCTATCCCGATTCTTAGCGATGAGCTAATACTGATTCTCAGCAAGGCCGCCTTTTTAGTGATGAATTTATCCCGCGTCTTGGCGTTAATATTAGCTTAAGGCCTTCACACATATCTCATAATGCGGTAGGACTATATCTGCTCGGCATCATATTATTTTCTCCTACCGCTCGATGGTTGGCATTATCTTCTCCATCCATAGATGTTCGATATATTTGCATCTCGACAATGGCAGCACAAGGAGCAACATAACTGCATCAACAACTAGACATAACCCCTTAGTCTTTAATTATTACGCTTTTGGTTGTACTCTTTTTCCCTTAGCTAGGTTTTTTCCCACTAGGTTTTTCTTAGTCTAAGGTTTTTAACGAGGCAATCAGCGTAAATCACGCCCCTCATGCTCAACTCAAACTTGAGGGGTTCATCACAGACTATTAAGGCATTCAGACCAGGGAGATTTTGCTTGTAACAAGTTGGCCGCCCGGAGCACATTTTACTTCTCGAACCTGACGACTCTCGCAGATTCAAGAAGTGGGGGACTTGTGATGGGTAAATACCCCTAGGGACTACGGTAGAAATATAATGTATAGTCTGTGTATTATTGTACCCCTAAAAAGTCGGGTGTCTCTTAGAATTTGTTAAGGGGCAAGTGACCTTTGGGGAATATTATATTCCTGAAGGGTCAGGTCCNTGTAATGGCAGACTGAATCCATTCATCCTTTCGCCCCTTCTCGGAAGGAAGCCATGACTTCCTTTCCCTTTCTTCTTACATTCATGTATACACACGCTATACACTAAAAATACATAATCAAACACACATGGTGTAAATTCGTACCACCGTTTACATTTACACCATCAAACAGTAATGGTAGTAAGAGTGAAAAAATTTAAAAAAGATTACGGAATTTATAATATGTATGGATAAAAATTAAATTTTGTAATCTTTTTCAAATTTTTTCAACATATTAAATTGGAAATACTCTGTATTTGGAAATACGTTTTTTCAAAAAGTATTTCCAACATACTAAATTGGAAATACTCCGTATGAAATACGCTTTTTCAACCATTATTTATATACTCTGCATATTTGAGGGTGTGTTTAGTTTGGAAATTTTTGCATCTTATTATCAGTTTTCATACCCATTATTATGTTTTTTTTTTTTGCCTACTTTTATTATTCTACTATTGAAATCAAATCATTTAGTAATTACAAAACTCATTAGCCTTTTACTCCTCTACTACCAAACAAAGTGACTCATTCTACTTAGAGCATCCACCACTATGGTTTTTTCTTGGAGCCTATGATGAGGTGGATGATAGAGAAGGAGGTAAGGGAATGTAAAATGATCTTGTAAGGTCTTGATTCTTTTGTAGAACCCAAGGAGAGAGGAAAAAAAGGAGAGCATTAGCACAATAAACACCTAGCCAGACGCGTTATAGTTTTTTTAAAGTCTGATTTCACAGTTTTTTTTTTTGTTTTTGTTTTATTTGTTTTCTTTTTTTCTCTTTCCTTCATCTCTCTCCTACTTGGATTATAAAAGATCGTAAAAAAACTAAATAGTGTGAATGTTAATAAAATCATTATTGTTACTAAATATTTGATTTTCATTACATTACGATTCTAATGTTTAAATTAAACACCCTAAATAATTTAATGACTTTGTGGTTTTTTTTTAATTAAAAAGAAACTTGACTTTGGTTTTTATTACTGCATTAATGACTCACCAGCATCCTCTCAAATTTAATTTGATCAGTACACCTACTCCTCTGATCCTCTCACATTTTCTTGAGAATACTGGCCAATTGCCACCAACCACGACCATATATATCATAAGAAATTTAAATTTTATTGTTCATTTAGTACATAAAATGATAATATGAATCACTAATTTTATTTGTTTGAAAAAAAAAGTAGAAAACGTAGACTACATATATTGATTATTGAATGAAATTACATAACTTCTACGATGTCAACAAAATATAAACATATTTTATTTTATTTTTTGACAAGAAATATAAACATATTTAACCCCTTCATAGAAATCTTAGATTAGACATATTACATAAGAAATGGGGTGTTGAATATCGCTCTCCTATTTGAAATCGTGTTATTAATGATATAATTTAACATTATTGCAAAATGGAAAATGACTACTGCCATTATTTGACCATCATCGTTTTCTTTGCTGGAGCTGATTTAATAGTTGACTATGCCGTGAATGAGATAAACATCAAATTATGAGAAACAAAAAATTACGTGAATCAAATTTTTTTATTATTAAACAATCATTTTTTACAAGGTAATATTTGTTGTATACTTTCTCAATCCTTTTATCTTAAAGAATCAATGCCTCCGCCTCAAGGTTCAATCTTATGATTATTAACGATTATATTTATCTATTGTTTAGTCTGTTATCTTGGCACGGACATTATTTCTCAGAAGTCTACACGACAAAAGACGATGTCTCGCTCGTCTATGGAACCTGAGTATCGCGCGTTAGCTCGCGCAACGATTGAACTGGTTTCGGTTCGTAGTTTACTCCAAGAGGCTAGTATTGTCTTGACCCGGACACCTACATTGTTCTGCTATAATTCAGGTGCAACATGTGTGCAAGAACCCGTTCTTCCACTCCAGGATAAAGCACCTAGCGTTGGATTATTTCTTTGTCGGAGATATGGTTACTGATGGTTCACTTTGTGTTCGTCATGTCTCGTCATCTGATCAAGTGGCTGATGTGTTGACAAAGCCATTAGGCCAATCATAGTTTCTATGGTTCCGTTCCAAGATTGCATCGCCGACGGTTCCTCCATCTTGCAAGGGCGTATTAAGGATTATACTTTATCTGTTGTTTAGTCTTTATTATTATCTTTATCCTTCATTAGAGTAGGTATTCTCTTATGTAACTTATCTCATGCAATACCTCTTGTTTGTACCTATATATGTTTATGCACTTTAATGCATAATACATCAGATTTTCAAACAAAATGCATAATACACCAGTAAATATTTTTCCTTCATAATGACTATCCATTTAAAAAGGTAATAGAGATGTCATCGCATAGACTTGTATTGACTGATTACTAATGAAACAATTAATTTACTATGGAGTATGAACTACTTAAATAAAATTATATCAACCAATCGGATTTGGGGGAATGCCTAGGGTGCCCATATTTTTTTTTAGGTTGTACGGCAATAATATATGTAAATAGGATTAGTTTGTAATTAACTTAAATATTTATTTACAAAAATATTAATTAAGAATTATTTTGAAAAGATGGATATTATATAGTACAATGATTCGTTATAATGTAATGAAAAATTTGTACACACATGTAGTGTAGTAAATATTTAGTTATCCTAAAATAATATAATTCCCAATAAGTGGTGTGATTTTGGATCAAAATTATTATATTTGTTTGTACTTTCGAGATAATGGTTTGAATTTGAACATTTTAATTTTACTAGAGTTTTTAGACTAACTTAATATTAAATCTTCAAATCAAAATTTATATGTATTAAAGGTAATTTGAATTTAATTTTACATACAATATATGGATACATATTTTTTTTCGAAGGTCTTAAAGATAATACAAAAACATTGTGGATAGGGGCTTCAAGTTTTTTATTTTTTTAATTATTTTTTTTGGGACATTTGCGTATTGTGATTTTATCAGAGTAATGTTACATTCCTTACAAAATCACTTCATAATATTCACTTGCTATTTATGTGAACTTTTTTATTAATTTGTAGTGCATATAGTCAATTGATTTACGAGCAGGCAATAAAAATATTTTTTCTAAAATTATAAACAATGACATGAATTATGCATTAAGTTGTGATTTTTTTTTCTTTTGATCATTTATTACATAAAAAAGCAGAGTCCGATTGATAAGTGCAAAAGATGCTACACTTATAGGGTCGTTCTCGGGTCACATTGCACGTAATTGCTAGCTTTTATGATTGATTTGGGGCTTAATTGCGTTAAAATGCTTGTTAGTGCTATTGGACCCTAGTCCACACATGTTTGATCATTTTGTAGGTAAAACGTTGTGCAAAAATGTGAAAAAATGCATGGATTTCAAAGGTAGAGTCACAGGCCAACATTGGAGCAAAGAACAGGACACGGACGCGCCTTGGACGCGCGTCCGCCAAGGCGTCCGGAATTTCTTCCTCTGAAGTTTTGCACAGCCGAACCAAACTCTGCTGTGGACGCGAGGCGGACGCGGCTTGGACGCCCGCGTTCGAAAAATGGCTCGACGGACGAAGGTCGGACGCCCACGTCCGAAAATCAACTCTCTGAAGTTTGTTCGCTCTGCTGAGGACGCGCAGCGGACGCGGGTCGGACGCCCGCGTCCGAAAATCACCTCGCAGAAGTTTCGACGCAACGCAGCAGAAACCCTGCTGGACGCGCAGCGGACACACGTCCAGTCAGGCGTCCACAGCGTAATATTTTGGCGGTTTGACGCGATTTAAATAGAGATTGGGGGCATTTTTCCAGGGGATCCCACTCATTTTTCCAGATTAGTCTAGTCTAAAATTTCTCTCTCTAGAATTAGGTTGAAATTCCCTCCCAATTCCACTTCAATTCCACTCACATTTCATTTCAAGTAGCTAGATTTGGAGAAGATTGTGCACATCAACTTTCAATTGATCAAGATTTGTAGAAGGATTCCATTTACATTCAAGTAATCTTCCAATTTCCTCTCTTGTTATTCAATTTTTAGTTTGTGAATTGATTTGTTCTTTGAATTGTTATTTGATTTCAATCCTTGTAGCTTAAGATTTGTTCAATTGCTTTGATGATACCTAGTTTAGAGATGTGTGGCTGGTTACCTAGTGGATTTGGACTAGTTGAACATGCATGTTGTTCTTGAGCTCTCATATCATATATCTAGGGTAGAATGATGCTTTTTGGATATCTTGACTGCGGTTTGGGGTGTTTGTGTGACCTCTACTCCGATTAGGCCGATCGGACTTGAGAGTTAGTGTAGAAAGCTTTCACCTATGAGAATAGGGAATGCGTTAAGACCTCACCAACCTCTTTTCCTTCTCACCTTTGAGAAAAGAGAGAAGGAAGGCAAGAGGCACATAACGTGTTTGTCATAATGCCTCTTCTAGCCTAATGTTCACAAGGATGACGTTACAGTCTAAGAAGTGAGTCCATTGACCACGAGAGTGGCGGTGGTGTGAGTGACCTTGTCTCATGTGAGTCCTTTGAGCGTTCTCAAGCCCTAGTACCTTAGGAAATCAAGAGTTGCATGTGTGCTAGATTAGTCCGAATCCTCCCTTCCAATACTTGTTTTACAACACCTTTCGTTTTAGTTTTTGAGACATCTTTAGAATGATATACACAACCATCTTGTTAGGACTAGCTTTTGAAAAATAGGAGCTCTTGTGGCTAATTCCTTGTCTATCAAATCCTTTCTTACCGTTCCTTGAGACGATACTCGGGAACTTCTTCCCGTTTTACCACCTAACTCTTTCCAGCTCCCGCGAAAATACAACTCATCACCGATTATAGTGGATTTAGAATCTCTCCAATAAGGCATTTCCCAATAGTATGTTTTGGATGGATTTTGGAACAATAAAACACAATGCAATGGATTTTAAACTAATGGGAATGGGTATTTTATTATGGGTTCTTTCTCCTGCAAATGAGAGTTTTTTGCAGGTTATGGTCGGCCCCATTGGAAAAGGAAGTTGCGCCTCACGCGTGCGTGAGGCCTAGATTTCTGCGCCTAGGCGAGCGCGTAATTTTATATATATTCAATATTTTTTTCCTTTTATTTTTTTTCTCCACACCATTTACTCTTTTCTAATCATACTTACAAAAATTCCTCAAAAACCACACTCAAATTTAACTATTGACGAAGGCCTAATGACATTGTACTTTTTTTTTCTTTTTCACTTTTCAAGACTTGCAATCCTTTCTAATACTGCAAGCCACATCATGTTTAAAAAAACTTTTAATTTATATGTCCTATCATATTACTTTGAAAGGGAGTAAATTTTAGAGATAAGAATAACCTTACTTGGATTAGTTTGATGGTAAAAAACTTAGAATTCAAATGAAAGGCTTATGATTCAATTCTCAATGTAAACAAAAGATAAACGTTTTAGAAAACAGATACAACATTATAATTGAGTCAATAATACTAAAAAAAAAAAAAAAAGAATAATCTCACCTGCATTAATGACGGGGAGATCTTAGGCTTTAGATGTCCCAAGATTTAGTGCAAGTTGGGAGAATTACTATCTGTATGGACATGACATTCATGAAATCGTGAGAGGAATTTTTGGTTCACATAGTGGAGGTACACGACAATTGGCGGGAACGCTGAACGCATATTGTGTCTCACAATTGAGAAGAGAATATGTCCTATGTACTATGTAGCATCAGATTCCACCAAAATTAACAAACTGTTGGAAAATAAGTATGAAAAATGTAGAATATAACCAGGTTTTCAGTCACACATAATTCCGAAGGCAAGTAAATTCTTTCGTTTGATTAGAAGTAATTACAATTATGTGGAATTGAAATTGCCTCATTTTCATGGAATTAGAATCTCATACCTCCGATATTTCAATTCTATGGATTTTAGAAAAAAAAAAAAACTTTAAGACAAAATTGCCTCTCTCTTTTTAACCTAAAATTAATTTTTGACATCTCTCTTTCGATTATAGTGTCTTTTTCTACTCTCAACACAGAACACCAATTAGTAGATCAACCTCAATCAAAATATGTTTTTTCAAAACTACCTTATATATATTTTATTGCTTTCGTAATTTCGTTATACAATTATAGAGTTTATTTACAGTGTGTCACATAAATTTTCAAAAGCAAAATTTGAATTTGGTCAGTTATGAATAATAATAATAATAATTTGGGCAGCATTTTTGACTGTATACTATTTATTTCTATGTATACCAAAACATTAAAATTGAAATTTTCAGTAATTTGATTCCTTCAACTAAATACTGAAATTTAAATTACCACTTTATTTCCACATTATTCATTTCTCATAAAATTCCTTTCTCACATAATTCTTCTCTGGAACCAAACCCCTTAGGTGGAAAATAAATAACAAGTAATGACATATAATAGAATGATGTAACCACATTTGACATTAAAAAAAAAAACACAATCATCTTCATCTTCAACCAAAGATCTCCAAGACAAATTTTAATTTCTTGAATGATCAAGGCTACATACACTAAGAAACAGTCCAATCCAAGTGCCGATAATTATTGGCGTTTGGCAAAGTGATCTTTTCTAGTGAATTTGGGGTGTTTGTTGTATCATAGAGCTGTTTTAGGTAGAGAGATAGTGGAAATTGTATTGCGTTTCTTTTCCTACTTTTGCCTCTCATTGTTATAGTCAATAAAGCAATCCAATAATTCAGATTCACGGGAGAAAAGAGCACAAGCAAATTAGCCAAACCAAACCGAAACAAGGGCAATATGATTGGACTCCAAAAAACATGTCTTCAAACAACAATGTCAAGGAAATACAAAATACAAAGAAGTGAAATAAGGCTACAAATTATCAAACCCATAATATCTGCTACTTCTCCAAGAAGGTGCTTAATCCATTGGTGAGAGCGGATGATGGCGATGTAAGAGCTGCCTTCAGTAAGCTCAATGCCTGTAAGCATGCAGGAATAAAAACTTCAAATTTATTACCTATATATGCATCTGATCAAGTTGTGTATTATAATGCAAATCTAATTAACCGGGTTTAATTACCTCTTTCATTCCAACAGTGATCACTTGTTCTTCAATAACACTGAAAGGCACTTTCACTTCCCTCAGTAGTTGAAAACTTGATGCAAAAGATAAAGGATTCACTTCCAAATCGTCTGAAACTATGAATAAAGAAGGTTCCTCTGCAAAATTATTGCTGTTCCTTGGGTCAATCATACAGAAACTCTCGATACGATCCAGAAAATTGAGGGGTTGCTTCTTGCAATTATGATGCTGCGCAAACCCAGGGTCAAGTATGATGTCCTTAACACCCGAACCAAACCATTTTTCGTCCAAGTCTTCCACACTTGTGTATAAGTTATCAATGCATCCTAACTCCGAATTTCCTTGCAAAGCTCTTATCACTGACCCAATGGACACGGTTAGCAAGCTACACAGGAAATCGAAGAACTCATCTGTGGCTTCAGCATACAGTATCTTGTTCGTATTCTTGTTTACTTTTACTTTAAGATACAAAACGGAATCATCTGTCCCAATCACATCAATAGAGGATGATGGCGAAGTTGTTGTTTCAGGTTTCGAATGAATGCTCGTTGCCCCTTGATTAGGCAGAAAGACATCGCTTAATGGAGACTTTGAAACCAGTGAACGTGTGAGCAGACAAATTACCTGCAAATTAAATGAATAGTTTCAAATGTTCAATCGAAATACAAGCAGATGAGAGAACTACATACTAAGGTACCTGCTCCTTACTAACTTCAACCGGCATCTCCCTGATTCGACTCGTTTCGCTTAAACCCAAACCGGAGAGGAGTTGAGCAAGAAAGTGTGGGGAAGCAGGTCTGATCTGTAAATCATCACTGATTAAAAACATTATCGACCCATTCTGCAAAAACGCACCCCCGTACCTGCAATTCATTACTGACGACCCCGAATTATCAGACTTAATTTCTTCGGTAGTCCTCCCATTAGAACAACTGCACATAACATTTTGGTACTTGCTCAAATACCGGCAACCCTGGCGAGAACACATGTACACCGTCATCTCCGACCCTGAGTCATCAATGTTCATTTTCAAGTTGTTGCAATACCAAGCACATGGATTTCTTGGGTTCAGCACCATGGTTTTGCAGAGTTGTGTGTGCCAATTTACTGGGCTATTTTGAATGCTACGGTACAAATTGTTCATACAACCAATAGTGACAGGGATTTTGATCTGTTCACAGCTGGTGACCCGGATTATCGTTCCCATGGGGAAGGAGAGGAAGCTGAAAAGTATATCCACAAAGTCCTTTTCTGCTTCTGCAGCAACTACTCGATTCGTTTTCTCATCTATCAACAGCTTCAAGGAAAGTCGCGATTCTTGCTGCTTAGTCGCCATGTTTATGTTATGACTTATGACCAATCTGATCTCCGCAAACACTGAACCGATTCTATAAAAAAAACAAGATGATTGGCGTGGTGCAGTATCAGGTATAAGTGTATAACAGAATCAAAGTCTGGAAGGAAGATATTCAATCTGCTCCCACTTTATCAAGATGACTAGTAAATTGAGTGCTTTGTTTTAATTAAGCAGGAATTAGGTTTCTTAATGATGAAGCACCCAACAGAGGCAACATGGTGATTGGTTGTTTCAATAAAGTGAAGAACAAATTATTACCAACTCTTGATAAGACATCAACTTTTTGACAAATTGGGTTTCAAGAAAAAAATATTCAGCCACAAATCAGATGATGTGACCACTATTTTGTCTATTTTCAGTTTTTTATTTTTAAACATCTATTTTCAGGTGCTTATAAAAATTTCACAACAAAAAAGAAAGGGTATGTCTCTTTCAACGCACAAAGACCTTTTATCTCTAAACTAGTATTTCACCGGGATAAATAATACCAGCGCCTTTGGTTGGGAGAAGCGAATTAGGGTAAAAATAATGGTAATTCGGTGGGAGAAAAATAAGGCTGGAATAAAGTAAGAATTGAAATTACACTGTTTGGTATGCAGAAATAGGAGTACATGGATGAAAAGGTAAAAAGTGATAGAATGACTAAAATGCCCTTATGTTGTAGTAATAATAATAATAATAATAATAGTAATGGTGCGTTTGGTTGACAGATTGTTAGAATACTAGTATAGGTTTGAAATACTCCATTAATTGAAAAATTCATACCCTTATTAAATAAGGGTTTCAATTCTCTTACTTCTTTCTTCCGCAAATATTAATAATCATTCACATTTCACCCTATTACTAAATATGTAAAATACTTTCACCAAAACCCATTACCCTTATGTAGTACTCCGTATTTGATACTCATACCGATTTTGATTCCCATGTACAAAACCAAACACACCTTAATATAATAATAATAAAAGACAAAGGAGCATTAGAGGAGGGGCAAAAAATTAGACAAAAAAATAAAAGAGGAGGGGCAAAATTATCTTTACACAAACAAATTTGTCCCTCTCCTCCACCTAATACTAGGGATGACCACGGTTCGGTTCGAACCGAACCGTGTACTAGACAAACCTAACCGGAACCAGAACAACCCGTACGGTTCCGATTCTGGAATCGTGAAATAATTAAAAAAAATATTTAGGCTACTGCCTACTGGCAGGCTAGAGCTATGCACATTATACATTATATTATATTTGTTTATCTAGTATATACACACTAACACACACACACACACACACACACACACACACACATATATATATATATATATATATATATTATACACACACACCCCACGCACATAATATATTATGTTATATACACAATTTCACACACTGTCACATTGATATATATATTTATGTATATTATATTATTTACACACACACCATACTAAACAAAAAAACCCAAAATACAAAAAAAAAAAAAAAAAAAAAAAAAAAAAAAAAAAAAAGGTTGAACCGGAACCGGATCCTTAATATAAGGTTCCGGTTCCGGTTTGTGTAATCTCAAAACTGTGAACCGGCGGTTCGAAACTGGAACCGAATCGCGGTCATTTCAGGACTCCATCAATTACAATTCCTCATTTGGAGTTAATTCTCTCCAACCAAATGGTGCGATTGGGGTGTAATTGAACAATTCATTGAATTTCAATTCATTTACAATCAAATTACGCACAACCAAACACCCCATATGGGTTTTTCCTTAGTTTGTATGGTTATTGAAAGATTTTTACTCAGATGGAAAAATAGCAAGAAAAAAGAGAAGAACAAGCAAATTAGCCAAAACCAAACCAAGGACAATACAATTAATTCCAGGACTCCAAAAAACACGTCTTCAAACAACAACGTAAAGCAAACGGACACTGCTACATCGAGAGTTGAGATCAAGGACAAAATTCATCATAAAACTCATACTCAAGATCTTCCTGCTTCTTCAAGAAGGTGCTTAAGCCATTGGTGAGAGCTGATGATGGCGATGTAAGAGCTGCCTTCAGTAAGCTCAATGCCTGTAGTTGAGTAAATTGACAATTATTTTTAAACTTTTGTAACATATGTTAATATAGTTGAGTAATTTTTCAAAGTTTGAGGGGTAAATTTAAAAAATAAATATAAAAGGTATAATGAAGATAACACAGAAAAATGGAGAAAAAAAGGAGGAAAAAAAAAAGAAAAAAGAAAAAAGCATTACAGTGAAAAAGAAAAACTAAAACAGAAGAAAAGAACATGGGCAGATTACACAAACCAAACAAAGAGGACTTAATTATAGGACACAAACAAACATTGGTTTCAAACTACAAAAGCAGAACGCAGAAGTATAACAAAAATACTACAAGATTATAGAGCTGAACTTCTGAGGCTTTAATTAATAAAACCACCGACGATTTTCATAGTATCTGCTATTATGCTTCCTGCTTCTTCTTCTTCTTCTGCAAAAAGGAGGCTAGGCCATTTGTTAGAGCTGATGATGGCGATGTAAGAGCAGCCTTCAGTAAGCTCAATGCCTGTAAACATGAGAAGTAACTATAACTATAACTATATATATATACACATACACTGTAGTTACTGTACACATACATATTTAAGTGCAAATATGTTCAGTGGTCAATTACCTCATTCATGCCAACGGTGATCACTTGATCTTCAACATCTCTGAAAGGCACTTTTAGTTCCCTCAATATGAGGGAACTTGATGCAGAAGACAAAGGCTTCACATCCAAATTGTCTAAAACTATGAATAACAAAGGTTCCCCCGCAAAATTCTGGTTAGGCCTAGGGTCAAGCAGAAGTTTGCTCTCTATTAGTTCATCCAATTTAAGAGGCTGCTTCTTGCAGTTATGATATTGCGCAATCTGAGGATTGAGAATAGCAGACTTAAGGCAAGAACCAAACCATTTATCTTCCAACTCCTCTACACTCGTGTACAAGTTGTATATGCATCCTCCAAACCCCCCCAAGTTTCTTTTCAAAACATGTATGATTGATCCAACAGGAATGGTAAGAAAGGTACAAAGGAAATCAAAGAACTCATTAGTGGCCTTAGCAAACAATAACTTGTTTGTTGACTTGTTTAATGTTACTTGAAGATTCAGAGTGGGGGTGGGGGTGGGGGTGGGGGTAGGGGCGGGGGGCTCATTTTGTTCAGTTGTCTGCAATGTCCTCTCAGGCAATTTTGTCTCATGTTTTGTAGGGTTAGGCAGAAACACATCACTCAAAGGAGATTCTGAAACCAGTGAACGAGCAAGCAGAGAGATTACCTGCAAAAGGCCGGCCGGCATCAGGGAAGTGGATTCATTCATTCTTAATCATTATATTTTAAAAAATAGATACAGATGAGATCAGATGAGATGGAGAGTAAAAATTAAAGGGTGGGAGTTACCTGCTCCTTGCTAACTTCTATCAGCATCTCCCGGATTCCATCCATTTCACTTAAACCCAGATTGGATAGAAGTCGAGCTAGAACGCTTGGACAAGCAGGTCTGATTTGTAAATCGTCACTGATTATGAACATTGTCCTCCCCTTCTGCAAAAACGCACCCTCATTATTTACCCCATACGTAATTTTATGGTTCGAGGTCTTCCCTCCACATGTGCAGCTTACATTTGGGTACCAGCTCATCCTAGAACAGCACCAAGAACAACGGTACTTCGTATTGGACCAAGAATCATCGATGTTCACTTTCAACTTCTGGCAGTAGTTCCCTAGTGGATTTCGTGGATGCAGCACCATGCTCTTGCAGTTCTCTGTCTCCCAATTTTCATTGCTCAGTTTTTCAACAACACGGCACAGATTATTCATACACCCGATTTTTACAGCGTTTTTTGTGCCTCCACTGCTGGTGACCCTGATTACCGTTCCCATGGGGAGGGTGAGGAAGCTGAAAAGTATTTCCACAAACTCCTTGTGCGCTTCCGCGGCAACTACTCGATTCCTCTCCTCATCTATCAACAGCTTCAACGAAAGTCGCGGTTCTTGCTGCTTAGCCGCCATGCTTATGTTATGAGCAATCTGATCTCCGCAAATTCTATACACAAAACAAGATGATTGGCGTGGTGCAGTATATGGTATAACAGAATCAAAGCCTGGAAGGAAGATATTCAATCTGCTCCCACTTTATCAAGATGACTAGTAAATTGAGTGCTTTATTTTAATTAAGCAGGAATTAGGTTTCTTAATGATGAAACACCCAATATTTTCAAAAAAAAAACAAATGATGAAACACCCAACAGAGGCAACATGATAAAACATTGATTGGTTGTTTCAATAAAGTGAAGAACAAATTATTACCAACTCTTGATAAGACATCAACTTTTTGACAAATTGGGTTCAATAAGAAGAAAATATTCAGCAAAAAATCAGATGATGTGACCACTATTTTGTCTATTTTCAGATTTTTTATTTTTATTTTGCAAACATCTATTTTTAGATACTTTTAAAATTTTCACAACAAAAAAAGAAAGGGTCTGTCTCTTTCAACACACAAAGACCTTTTATCTCTAAACTTGCTAAAATTGTATTTTGAGCTTAAATTGCTTAGAGAGATTTTATTGAAAGAAAAGATAGAGCAGTGAGTATATTAAATTCATTGAAACACATGAGTTGCTTTTCAAATGCTATTATTGCATATCGAATATTATTGGCTATCTCGATTAATGTTGCATTTGTAGAAAGGAGTTTTTTAAAATTGAAATTGTTAAAATCTTACTTCCGATCGAGTATGTTGCAAGAGAGACTCAATGGATTATTAGCTTTAAGAGTTAATACCACAAATGGTCCTCTGACTATTGGGCTAGTACTCCTTTTAGTCATCGACTTCAATTCGACCACAAATGGTCCCCTGACTTTCATTTTTTACCACAAATAGTCCTCTGTTAAAATTTTTGTTAAATATGTGTTAAATCTAGGGGTAATATTGTCAAATTGATTAATATTATTATGATTACTTCTTTTTTAGAATTATATGACAACATAATTAATTTCAAACATTAATAAACATTAAGTTAATAAATATAAAAACAAAATGGGCGTGACAAATTACATAAATGAACAAATTAAATAAAAATCCATGATTAATGTTCGCAATTATTTGATTAATTATATTAAATTATTAATTCAACGGTGATAACCTTCAGTTATGTCTAGAACAAAATGTTTGATCGATTAATGAAAAGTGAAAACTATTAATCGGCCATGTATGAACAACCATGAAAATGATGAAAGCAAGGTTTTTGGGAGAAGAAGTAAGGTTTTAAAAAAAAATCTTCCATTTTAATCTGTTGGTTAAATTAAAACAAATAGCTCTAATATTAAATCTTTATTTTGTACGCATAATTACGAGAATAAGGTTTATTGTCTTTTTATTTAGGAGTATTTATATTTAATTTGTTAATTGTTTCAATTATGCTTGTTGGTGAAAAATTCTAAACATTTTTATTTTATGACCATTATATATATTAATTTGACGATAATACCCCTAGATTTAACACCTATTTAACAGAAATTTTAATGAAGGACTATTTGTGGGCAAAAATAAAAGTCAGAGGATCATTTGTGGTCGAATTGAAAGTCGAGGACTAAAAGGAGTACTACCACAATAGTCAGGGATCATTTGTGGTATTAACTCTAGCTTTAATCTCCATTGAAAATGAGCTTTTGGAAGAAGTTAATATCAAAATTTTAGTAGATGATGTTGGGTCTAAATATGCACGGCGCATGTCACTATTTAAATGAACTTTTAGATGTATTTTTATAGAATATTTATATTTTTGAATAACTATTATTTACATATAAAAATTACTTAAAAAATACACCAAATTTATATATTGTACAGGGCCCCAATTTTTATTAGGACGACACTGAATCTTCCAATTCATGAACACCTAATAAATAGAAGTCTCATTAAATTTACCTAGAAATTTTAAACCGGTATCCAAATGTATGATTTGGGCAAGGCCAATCTTGTGAACTTAGCTTGCAAAGGATTACAAATAGAAAAATCAATCTTGATCGACTCAAACAGATAAAATTAAACTTGTTTGAACACATTTTGATTATCAAGTTAATTGTCTAACTAACTTAGATTGGATAGCCCAAAATGCAATAAATTGGGACAAAGAGCAGAAGAGGTTATATCATGCAGGAAAATTCTACAATAATTAGAAATAGAAAATGATGCATATTTAGTTAATTACACAATTTCAAAAGGCTTCAAGTATATTATTGTCACTCTGAAGTACAGCAAGAATACTACAAGATTATAGAGCTGAAGCTGTGAGGCTTTAATTAACAAAATTAAACCACCGAAAATTTTCCTAGAATCTGCTATTATGCTTCCAGCTTCTTCTTCTGCAAAAAGGAGGCTAGGCCATTTGTTAGAGCTGATGATGGTGATGTAAGAGCAGCCTTCAGTAAGCTCAATGCCTGTAAACATGAGAAGCTAAGTAACTATAACTATATATATATACACGGATGCAATACAGATTCTGCTACCAATATACTTAGATATCTTATTTCCTAGTTTATTAGTAGTTGCCTATATTACTTTAGGTAAGTATATTTTAGAATATTGTTTCCTTATGTCCTAAAGCTTTTAACTCCTATATATAGGGAGAGTATTAGATTGTCTTAGGAAGTTGGAATTGAATAAAATCAAAAGGAAGTTTCTTCCACCAACTTCTCTCTCCCTCTCTCACTGTTATCAGCCACCATAGGTAAACCCTCTTCATCTGTCAACCACAGACCTGTGATGCGTAGTCAAAGTACGTAGTCAAAGTACTGAAACATATCATACACTGTAGTTACTGTACACATATTTAAGTGCAAATATGTTCAGTGCTCAATTACCTCATTCATACCAACGGTGATCACTTGATCTTCAACATCACTGAAAGGCAATTTTAGTTCCCTCAATATGAGGGAACTTGAAGCAGAAGACAAAGGCTTCACGTCCAAATTGTCTAAAACTACGAATAACAAAGGTTCCCCTGCAAAATTCTGGTTAGGCCTAGGGTCAAGCAGAAGTTTGCTCTCTATTAGTTCATCCAAATTAAGAGGCTGCTTCTTGCAGTTATGATATTGTGCAATCCAAGCATTGAGAATATCAGACTTCGCACTAGAGCCAAACCATTTATCTTCCAACTCCTCTACACTAGTGTACAAGTTGTTTATGCATCCTCCTAACCCCCCAAAGTTTCTTTTAAGGACATGTATGATTGATCCAAGAGGAATGGTTAGAAAGGTACAGAGGAAATCAAAGAACTCATTAGTGGCCTTAGCAAACAATATCTTGTTTGTTGACTTGTTTAATGTTACTTGAAGATTCAGAGTGGGGGTGGGGGCCTCATTTTGTTCAGTTGTCTGCAATGTACTCTCAGTCTCAGGCTTAGGGAATTTTGTCTCATGTTTTGTAGGATTATTAGGCAGAAACACATCACTCAAAGCAGACTCTGAAACCAGTGAACGTGCAAGCAGAAAGATTACCTGGAAAAGGCCGGCCGGCAGGGAAGGGGATTCATTCAACCATTATATTTAATGTCAAAAAATAGATACATATCAGATCAGATGGAGAGTAAAGGATTGGCGTTACCTGCTCCTTGCTAACTTCTACCAACATCTCCCGGATTCCATCCATATCACTTAAACCCAGATTGTATAGAAGTTGAGCTAGAACGCTTGGACAAGAAGGTCTGATTTGTAAATCATCACTGATTATGAACATTGTCCTCCCCTTCTGCAAAAACGCACCCTCATTCTTTATCCCAGCCGTAGTTGTACGGGTTATCTTCCCTCCACATGTGCAGCTTAAATTTGGGTACCAGCTCATCCATATACAGCACCGAGAACAACGGTAGTACGTATTGGACCAAGATTCATCGATGTTCAGTTTCAACTTCTGGCTGTAGTTCCCTAGTGGATTTCGAGGACGAAGCACAATGGTTTTGCAGTTCTCTGTCTGCCAATTTTCATTGCTCAGTTTTTCAACAGCACGGTACAGATTGTTCATACACCCGATTGATGTTACAGGGTTTTTTGTGTCTCCACTGCTGGTGACCCTGATTATCGTTCCCATAGGGAGGGTGAGGAAGCTGAAAAGTATTTCCACAAACTCCTTGTGCGCTTCCGCAGCAACTACTCGATTGCTCTTCTCATCTATCAAAAGCTTCAAGGAAAGTCTCGATTCTTGCTGCTTAGCCGCCATGTTATGAGGAGCTCAATTCAGCTTAACTCACTCTGTACACAAAATAAGATGATTGGCATGCACTATAACAAAATAGATGTCTGGAAGGAAGATATTTAATCTGTTTCCTGAAGCTTTCTTAATGCTGAAGCACACAAATCAATGAAGTGAAGATGAAAGGACTATATATGAATACGAGAAGTCGAACATGCAACACGGATATATGCACACATAGATTATACACCATACACTCTTTCCCCATAAATTAGAGTGGAATTGTTGATATTCCCTATGTATTCACTATTTCCCAAACTCGTTAAATTACTAAATCTTCAATAATACAGAGTAAGATTTTTTTTTTTAGAAATATCATCTAAATCTCTTATAGCACCTTTGGCTAACGGAAGACATTTTTGAAAGAATAGAAATTCTATTTTATTAGAAATTGGATATGCAAAGAAAGATAAATGTCACATAAACATGGTATTTGCAAGTAACCCGCAGAATAAGTCAAGATAGAGGGAAAAAATGACTTCTACTGATGGTTTTTGTGAGACCCACTTCCCACAAAAAATTTGCTTGTTTCGCACAAATTATTTTGTGAACTCGAATCCACATTGCAAGATAAACACGGTTCAAAGATATACAAATTACATACTAAATGTTCATAATTTATTTTTTAAAAATTCACAATTTATGATGACTCACAATTTATGATGACCATGTATTGTATTCACAAATTTTCAAATTAGAAATACAATTTATATTTTAAAAGTTCATAATTCCAATACTAAAAATACCCAATTTAGAACCAATGTCCATCTTGCAAGGTAGACCATGATCCATGGTATAACAAATGGTTTCGCCCCGGGTGTGCGTGATGTACACTTGGAGCGTAAAACTTTTTTTTTTCTTTTTTTTTTTCCTCCACTTGTTTTCCCTGGTGGAGTGAAAAATTCTAACAGAATTCATTGCTGATGGGCTTCCTCTGAGTAATATGATTGCATTTTTATATGTAATTCAATGCCTAATTTGATTTTTTCCTTATGATTTTCATAATCATTGCTTCTGCTTGATTTGAAAATCTTTAATATCTTCTTAGACTATGAAACTGCCTTAATATATGATGAGTTGTAGTTTTCGCGATGGATGGAAAGAAATCGGTGTTAAAACGGAAAGATTTCCGAGTATCGTTCTCAAAGGACGGCAATGAGTGAATTTGAACGGTAAGGGAATTAAGCACAAGAGTGTTTAGTGTTTGAAAGCTAACCCAAACATAGTAA
This sequence comes from Ipomoea triloba, assembly GCF_003576645.1. NCBI lineage: Eukaryota > Viridiplantae > Streptophyta > Magnoliopsida > Solanales > Convolvulaceae > Ipomoea > Ipomoea triloba. Next base: position 5,554,460 of record NC_044930.1, read on the forward strand.
GAAAAGTGCATGAAACATAATGAAAATAAGGAACAAATATTAGAAACAATCAATTGGAAAGGAGGATTTGGATCTTGCAACTCATATAGGTATCCTTGATTTCTTAAGATATTAGGCTAGCAACACTTAGATAACGAAAATGAGATAAGGTCACCAACACCACCATCACTCTCGTGGTCAATGGACTCACTCCTTAGACCGTAATGTCATCCTTGTGATCACTAGGCTAGGAGAGGCATTTTGTCAAACACGTTATGTGCCTCTTATCTTCCACTTCTCCCTTTTCTCAAAGGTGAGAGGGAAATGTACTAGGCTAGGCTAAGGAGTAACTCTACTCTCATAGATGAGACTCCTTCTCCAAACACCTCTCATATAGGTTGATCACCCCTACACAAGAGTCAAAGAGGATCACCACTCACACAACCAAACTCATAATCAAGCAATTGCAACCTAATTGATCCATTCAAAGCTCAAGAACATCCATACAACATTGCTCAGTCCAAATCCACAAAGATCTATCTAATCATACTTGGAATTGAAATGGCAAAAGGTAAAAGGAATACAAGAAATTAAAAGGAAGACTTAGCTTGAAATTAAACTTTGAACTTGAACTTGAATATAGATCACGATGCTTGCAACAATAGAATTCTTCTCTAATTCTAATCTAAACCTAAGTATTGCAATGTGGAGTGAATTTGGAGAGATCTCTCTAGGCTAATCCTAGAGAGAGAAAGTCTAGGGTGTGGAATGGTGGATGAATGGAGTCATCCCCTTTCTTTTCCGCCAAAATATCTTAAATATGGAGTAAAATCGCCGGGTGGACGCGCGTCCACTGGCGCGTCCATCAGACTTCTGCTGCACAGACTTCAACTTCAGAGAGCCAAAAATCGGACGCAGGTGTGGACGCGCGTCCACGGTCCATTATGCACTCCGACTTCGACTCGTGAATCCTTCTCCGAAATGTTGCCATGTTCTGCCTTTTTGTACATCTTTTCACCTACAAAACGATTAACAAAGCGTGGAACGGGGTCCGATGATAACATCAAGCATTTTAACTCAATTGAGGGCCAAAATCAAACATAAAAGCTTTCGATCATGTGCAAGATGATCCTAGAATGACCTTGTAAATGTGGCGTCTTTTGCACTTATCAATATATTAAAAAAATCACCAACAACATTACATAATCTAAATTAGTTTATACTTAAAAATGCATTCGATGGTGGGAAAAGCAGTTAAATCGCTACAAGAAAGGTAAGCTCACTATCAGTTCACCATCCATCACATTTGCAACCTAAATGTGTCATAACTAACTTGAATGTCCAATCAAGGAACATTATAAAAGCTCCATTAGCAGCACGTCATCATTATGTCAACATGTTATTTGGTATAAATAAGATCTCCTTCCTAGTATAGTGTAACGAGTTTGATCCTTATCCAACAGGTACTGTTAACCGAAGCCTCTCTATCTGACTCTCCCCGCTCTCCATCCCCATCCCCATATCATTGTACTTTATATGCCCTCTAATTTCAATACTTAGACTAAGCTATTGTTGTACTAATTCGAGCCTAGCTTCCGAATATTACGTGTAGTTAGACCCTTTTCGGCCACCATGCTTCTTACTTTAGGCAATAATAAAATCAACCTTACCTACCATATTACACTATTGTGTCTTAGTATAACTACGTAGCATATTGTAATACTTTCATTATGCATTGAAATTCATGAACACTATCAACTTCAATACAATACTACATTTACAAAGCTCAACATTGTTAACAAAAAGTAATGCTACACACCACTCCTATTTTTCATTCCAATATTCTCTCTAATTGGACAACAAAATCCCTTTTTAATAGTAGTAGAATCTTCCAATTCATGAATATCCAATAGATAGAAGACACATTTGATTTACTGAGAAGGCTTAAACTTCTTGTGTCCCTAGCTTGCAAAAGATCACAAAAAGAAAAACCAATCTTGATAGACTTAAACTAAGAAAATCAGTAAACGGCTTCTTCTTCAGCCAAAAGGAGGCTAGGCCATTTGTTAGAGCTGATGATGGTGATGTAAGAGCTGCCTTCAGTAAGCTCAATGCCTGTAAGCAGCAGGAGAAATAACTATAACTGTAACTATATATACATTATACATACACTACACATAATTTAGTGCAAATATGTTCCTTCAATTCAATGGTAGCTTAATTACCTCTTTCATTCCGACGGTGATCACCTGTTCTTCAACATCACTGAAAGGAACTTTTAGTTCCCTCAATATGAGGGAACTTGAAGCAGAAGACAAAGGCTTCACGTCCAAATTGTCGAAAACTATGAATAAAGAAGGTTCCCCTGCAAAATTCTTGTTAGGCCTAGGGTCAACCAGATATTTGCTCTCTATTAGTTCATTCAATTTAAGAGGCTGCTTCTTGCAGTTATGATATTGCGCAATCCAAGGATTGAGAATAGCAGACTTAACGCTAGAACAAATCCATTTATCTTCTAACTCCTCTACACTGTTGTACAAGTTGTATATGCATCCTCCTAACCCCAGCTTTCCTTTGAAAACATGTATGATCGATCCAAGAGGAATGGTTAGAAAGGTACAGAGGAAATCAAAGAACTCATTAGTGGCCTTAGCAAACAATAACTTGTTTGTTGACTTGTTTAATGTTACTTGAAGATTCAGAGTGGGAGTGGGGGCCTCATTTTGTTCAGTTGTCTGCAATGTCCTCTCAGTCTTGGGCAATTTTCTCTCAGGCATGCTCAATAATGCTCCTTGATTAGGATTAGGATTTGGCAGAAACACATCAGTCAAAGGAGACTCTGAAACCAGTGAACGTGCAAGCAGACAGATTACCTGCAAAAGGCCGGCCGGCAGGGAAGGGGAAGGGGATTCATTCATTCATTCATAAGCATTATATTTAATTTCAAAAATAGATAGAAAGGATTGGCGTTACCTGCTCCTTGCTAACTTCTACCAACATCTCCCTGATTCCATCAATTTCACTTAAACCCAGATTGGATAGAAGTTGAGCTAGAACGATTGGACAAGCAGGTCTGATTTGTAAATCATCACTGATTATGAACATTGTCCTCCCCTTCCCCAAAAACGCACCCTCATTCTTTACCTCACCCGTAATTTTCAGGATTGTCTTCTGTCTACATTTGCAGCTTAAATTTGGGTGCCAGCTCAAACAAGCGCACCGAGAACACTTGTACTTCGTATTGGACCAAGAATCATCGATGTTCACTTTCAACTTCTGGCAGAAGAACCCTAGTGGATTTCGTGGATGAAGCACCATTCTCTTGCATTTCTCTGTCTCCCAATTTTCATTGCTCAGTTTTTCAATACCACGGTACAGATTGTTCATACACCCGATTGTTACAGGGTCTTCTGTCTCTGCACTACTGGTGGCCCTGACTATCGTTCCCATGGGGAGGGTGAGGAAGCTGAAAAGTATTTCCACAAACTCCTTGTGCGCTTCCGCAGCAACTACCCGATTGCTCTTCTCATCTATCAACAGCTTCAAGGAAAGTCGCGATTCTTGCTGATTAGCCGCCATGTTTATGTTATGAGCAATCTGATCCCAGCAAACACTCAACTGATTCTATAGTCTATACACAAAACAAGATAAGGTATAACAGAATCAAAGTCTGGAAGGAACATATTTAATCTGCTCACACTTTATCATGATGACTAGTAAATTGAGTGCTTTACCTTTCAAAAAAAAAGTAAATTGAGTGCTTTATTTTGGGCTTGTCTTAAGCAGGAAGAGTTTGCAAAGCTTTATTAATGGTGAAGCACACAACAGAGGCGACAGGATAAAACACAAATCAATAAAGTGAAGAAGAAAGGTCTATGAATACGAGAAGTTGAACATTCGCGGGTGCACCCATACATTATATACTCGTTCCCCACAGTTACGACAGATCCAGAAAAATAATGTCCGGAACACCAAAATTATCGATAAAATTTACAATCTCAATTAACTTATATTCATTTTACTTGTTTAAAAAAAAAAAAAAATTCATTTTACTTATTTGTGAGCATATAAATATAATATAAACATAAATGTCCAGTCCAACTATCAGTTTAGGTTTTTTAGTTGGATGGAGCACATGATTCAATTTTATTAACTTAATATTCTAAAATTTGAAGTACTGAGACAAAACTCATAATCAAGAATTAAAGAATTAATATTAACATTAATTTTTTTAATTTAAAACTAATCCTTTGAATTAACACATGTAAATAAATATTCCATAATAAAACCCATAAATGACATAATAAACCACTAATTAATTAATCAACTAATAAAACTAAAGCATATGCTCTAGAAATTTTTAAGTGGAAATAAATTCATAAAGAAAGAATGAAGAATTTGATTATTTGATTTATTTCTCTTTATTTAGTCAATTTGGACTTCAATATATGCTTTGAACTTATTTAATATCCTAGTTTTTCAGGCGCATTACGCAAATGAGATAATGTTCAATATTTATTTTTAAAAGTACCTCAAGTATATCAATGCAAGATTATATAAGAGATGCTCATGCATAACTAATTGAATGTTGAATTTGTTTATTTAAATCAGTAATTCAAATTATATGAATGCAAGATAATATAGGAGAGATTGATTATATTATAATTGTCGGATGGTTGCCTTCTTGTGTGTTTGTAGCAGCGCAGTGGAGATGGCGTCCAAGAGAGCAAGGAAGACGGTAGTTCTTCATCCGAGAAAGAGGAAGGAATTTTTATATTTAAAAAAAAAAAAAAAGAAGAGAAAGATGCGCGACGTGCGTCACGCATCTAATGACTTCATATCTCCTTAAATGGAGAGATGACGTCGTTATGGACCATGGTCCACATAGATGGTCCATGCAATAACAATTGATAGTCTCATTTTGTGGTCTTTGATAGGATTCAAAATCTGTACAATGTGAATACTTAACAATAGAATGTTTAATTAATTACATAATTAATAAAACTCAACGTCTTTTTGTTAAAAAATCATTTTTAATTAATTTTCATATTATTTTGTTAAAAAAAGGAAATATATTTTGATCAACTCTATTGAAAATATTATTTTAAACGCTAATTTTGGTAATGATAAACAATAAAGTATATTAATTTGTTTTTTTTTTAATTTTAAAAAGATAAATGTCACATAAGCATGGTATCTGCAAGTAACTCGTAGAATAAGTCATTTGGGTGTAATATCACAATCTTGGCTTGTTTGCAAACTTAATTGCACTTTTTTCAGTCTGGACATCCAAATCTATGTTTTTTTTTTTCTTTTTCTTTTGTATAAGTGGAAGGGAGGGGAGAAGAGTAAATATAGAGGAAAAACATGACTGCAAGTGATGTTTTTGTGAGACCCATGGTCACACAAAAAATCTGCCTGCTTCGCCCGACAAAGTGAATCTGGATCTAAAATACACAATTTACATACTAAAAGTTCATAATTTACCTTTTAAAATTTTACAATTTATGATGACCATATATTGTATTCACAAATTCTCAATTTAAAAATACAATAATCTAGAAGTTCACCAATTCTAATACTAAAAATACACCCAAGGTTCACCTTGCAAAATAGATCCTGGGATCCACGGTATAACAAGTGGTTTCACCTCAGGTGCGGCGCGTGATGTGCACTTAGAGCTGCTAAATACCTTTCTTTTCCTAACAATGTTTTTTTTTTCACCCTCTTTTTCCCTTCATTTCCTTTGGTAGCGGCCTGGAAAAAAAAATGACAAAATTCATTGCTGACGGGCTTGCGCTTAGTGATATGATTGCATTTCTATATGTAATTCAATGACTAATTTGAGTTTTTCCTCATGATTTTATAGTCATTGCTTCTGCTTGATTTGAAAATCTTTAATATCTTCTTACACTATGAAACTGCCTCAGTAGATTTTAAAAATGACCAACAACATTTCATAATCTAAAGTAATTTATACATAGAAATGAATCCGATGGTATAAAAAGCAGTTGAGTCGCTATAAGATAGGTAAGTTCTGCTATCATTTCACTATATGAGGTTATGAGGTTAATTTTTAATAAACAACTCTTATAAGAAATTCTTAAAAGTAGACACCCTATGATTATGAGGTTAATTTTTAATTAACTTAGCTTGGATTGCCCAAAATGCAATAAATTGGGACAAAGAGTAGAATAGGTTATATCATGTTGGAAAATTCTACAATAATTAGAAATAGAAAATAATGCATATTTAGTTAATTACACAATTTATAAAGGTTTCAAATATATTGTCACTCAGAAGTATAACAAGAGTACTACAAGATTAGAACCCAATGGGGTAGCACAAGTGGCAAGTGAGCTCTCTTTGTGGTGAGGAATTTCGGGAGAACCTGGGTTGAACTCCCATAAGTGACGATTCCCCTGGACCAGCTCCCGTGCCTCCCGGAGCAAATATAGGTGGACCCCGGACCTTTAGACGGACAGAGAGAAAGACCTTGTAAATTTACCAAAAAAAAAAAAAAGAGTACTACAAGATTATAGAGCTGAACTTCTGAGGCTTTAATTAATAAAACCAACCACGACTTCCATAATATCTGCTATTATGCTTCCTGCTTGTTCTTCTGCAAAAAGGAGGCTAGGCCATTTGTTAGAGCTGAAGATGGTGATGTAAGAGCAGCCTTTAGTAAGCTCAATGCCTGTAAACAGGAGAAATTGTAACGATATATATATACACATACACTGTAGTTACTGTACACATATTTAAGTGCAAATATGTTCAGTGCTCAATTACCTCATTCATTCCGACAGTGATCACCTGTTCTTCAATATCACTGAAAGGCACTTTTAGTTCCCTCAATATGAGGGAACTTGAAGCAGAAGACAAAGGCTTCACGTCCAAATTGTCTAAAACTATGAATAAAGAAGATAGCACAGCAAAATTCTCGTAAGGCCTAGGATCAAGCAGATATTTGCTCTCTATCAGTTCATCTAATTTAAGAGGCTGCTTCTTGCAGTTATGATATTGCGCAATCCCAGGATTGAGAATAGCAGACTTATCGATAGACCAAATCCATGTATCTTCCAACTCCTCTACACTCGTGTACAAGTTGTATATGCATCCTTGTAACCCCCCTGAGTTTGTTTTAAAAACATGTATGATTGATCCAATAGGAATGGTTAGAAAGGTACAGAGGAAATCAAAGAACTCATTAGTGGCCTTAGCAAACAATAACTTGTTTGTTGACTTGTTTAATGTTACTTGAAGACTCAGAGTGGGGGCCTCAGTTTCTTCAGTTGTCTCACTTTTCTGAAATGTCCTCTCAGTCTCAGGCTTAGGCAATTTTGTCTCATGTTTTGTAGGATTATTAGGCAGAAATAAATCACTCAAAGGAGACTCTGAAACCAGTGAACGTGCAAGCAGACAGATTACCTGCAAAAGGCCAGCCAGCAGGAAAGGGGAAGGGGATTCATTCACTCATTCATTCATTCATTTGTAATCATTATGTTTTACAAAATAGATCCAGATGAGATGAGATGAGATGGAGAGTAAAGGATGGGCGTTACCTGATCCTTGCTAACTTCTACCAGCATCTCCCTGATTCCATCAATTTCACTTAAACCCAGACTGGATAGAAGTTGAGCTAGAACGATTGGACAAGCAGGTCTGATTTGTAAATCATCACTGATTATAAACATTGTCCTCCCCTTCTGCAAAAACGCACGCTTATTATTTACCCCCCCGGACCTCAAATCAGCAGCGGTAATTTCCTGGGTTGTCTTCATTCTCCATGAGCAGCTTACATTTGGGTACCAGCTAAACCTAGAACGGCAACAAGAACAACGGTAGTACGTATTGGACCAAGATCCATCGATGTTCAGTTTCAACTTCTGGCAGTAGTCCCCTAGTGGATTTCGTGGGCGAAGCACCATGGTTTTGCAGTTCTCTGTCTCCCAATTTTCATTGCTCAGTTTTTCAACACCACGGTACAGATTGTTCATACACCCGATTGTTGTTACAGGGTTTTTTGTGTCTCCACTGCTGGTTACCCTGATTATCGTTCCCATGGGGAGGGTGAGGAAACTGAAAAGTATTTCCACAAACTCCTTGTGCGCTTCCGCAGCAACTACTCGATTGCTCTTCTCATCTATCAACAGCTTCAACGAAAGTCGCGATTCTTGCTGTTTAGCCGCCATGATATGAGTAGATCAAGTCAGCTTAACTCACTCTATACAGTAAACAAGATGATCGGCATGCACTATATATAACAGAATCCAAGTCTATTTAATATGCTTCCATTTTATCAAGATGACTAGTAAATGGAGTGCTTTGGGCATTTCTTAATGCTGAAGCACACAAATTAATGAAGTGAAGATGAAAGGACTATATATATGAATACGAGAAGTCGAACATGCAACAAGGATCACGGAGATATGCACACATAGATTATACACTCTTTCCCCATAAATTAGAGTGGAATTGTTGATCTTCCCTATGCATTCACTATTTCCCAAACTCGTTAAACAGTAAATTAAATGTTCAAAAATACAGAGTAAGGTTTTTTTTTTGAAATACGGAGTATCATCTAAATCGCTTATAGCACCTTCTAACGGAAGACATTTTTGAAAGAATAAAAATTCTATTCTATTAGAAATGGGATATGCAAACAATAAAATGGAATTTGAATTTCATTGTTTGGTTCATGTTAATGTGAATGATTTCTTCCCTTTGTCGTTTGCACAGTCAGTTTGAATATGTCCATAGTCACGCACTTGTTATTCGCACATTCAAATGTCTTCAACAATTTAAAATGCATTGTTAATATTAACATACTCCGTAATTTGTTAGTGGTGGATGAAAAATGTCACTTGACACCTAATTAAAAGAATTTTTTGTATATGGTAATAATTTATTGATTGAATATACAATATGAGTATCATTAATTGAATAAAATCGTGATTTTTTTTTTAAAATAGTAAAGTTAATTCAACTTTTGGTCTTAAATTTATAGGTGAAGACTATTTTTAACGACATTTGACAATTGACACTCAAAATAAAAAATCAATCATCTCTATATGGTTATTGACGAATTTTTACTCCATGTAAGAATAGCTCAACATAGCAAGAAAAAAGAAAAGAACACAAGCAAATTAGCCAAACCAAACCAAGGGCAATATAATTCATTCCATGACTCCAAAAGACATGTCTTCAAACAACAATGCAAAGCAAACGGACACTGCTACATCGAGACTTAACATCAAGGAAATACAAAGAACTGATGAAATAAGGCTACAATTTATCAAACCCAATATTTTCTTAGTATATGATAGACTGATACTATGCTGCATCCTGCTTCTTCTGCCAAAAGGAGGATAGGCCATTTGTTAGAGCTGATGAGGGTGATGTAAGAGCTGCCTTCAGTAAGCTCAATGCCTGTAAGCAGCAGGAGAAATAACTATAACTATAACCATATAAACATTATACATACACTGTACTACTGTACACATAACTTAGTGCAAACATATATGTTCCTTCAATTCAATGGTAGCGTAATTACCTCTTTCATTCCGACAGTGATCACCTGTTCTTTAATATCACTGAAAGGCACTTTTAGTTCCTTCAATATGAGAAAACTTGAAGAAGACAAAGGCTTAACGTCCAAATTGTCTAAAGCTATGAAAAATGAAGGTTCCCCAGCAAAATTCTTATTATGTTCTCTATTCGTTCATCCAATTTAAGAGGCTGCTTCTTGCAGTTATGATATTGCGCAAACTGAGGATTGAGAATAACAGACTTAAGGCAAGAACCAAAGCATTTATCGTCTAACACCTCTACACTCTTGTACAAGTTATACAAGAGCTGTCTCACTCTATACACAAAACAAGGAAAGTCGCGATTCTTGCTGTTTAGCCGCCATGATATGAGGAGCTCAATTCTGCTTAACTCACTCTATACACAAAACAAGATGATTGACATGCACTATAACATAATCGAAGTCTATTTAATCTGCTTCTATTTTATCAAGATGACTAGTAAATGGTGTGTGTAGACACGGAAAATTTGAACCCGGAGAATGGATTAATAAATTATTATTGGGCTCAGTTTGAGATAGGATTATTGGACCAATTTAATTAATTGGGCTTTGAAAATTAAATTAAAATGATTAGCCCAATTAAAATTGATGTTGGGTTGTTGAGTTAATTAATGGTCCAAGCCCGATTCATATTTGAATTTAATAATAATTATAATTATAATTTAAATATAATTTTATTATATTTGAATTTAATAATTATAATTAATTTGAATTTGAATTAGATGATAGAGTTTTGAACCTGGACTTGATTATGGAAATGTTCATTCCCTTAATTAATTAATTAATTATTTAATTAATTAATTAGGGAGTTTGTTGAGGGAAATTGGTTGCACACTCCACTATAAATAGAGCCCCTCATTTCACATTTAAAACACACCTTGAGGATTGAAGACTTGAGAGCTTTTGAAGGCTTTGAAGGCATTCTGAAGCAGTTAGAAACTTGAAGTACTTTGACGGTTCCGGTTGAATATCACGCCCTTGAATCCCGGAAGGCCACGCCGTTTGAATTCCGGAAAACTACGCCATTTGAATCCCGGAAGCTACGTCAGTTGAATCCCGGAGGCTACGCCACTTGAGACCCGGAGGCACTTCAGTAGAACACGTTAGTGAAGAATCAGAGGACTATACAGAGATTTTGTACAGAGATTTTGTACCTGCAACTTGAATTACACATACACTGTAACCCAATTTTGTGAATATATACAATTTCGAATTTTTTGTGTTTACAGTGTGCTTTGGGCTGAAGCACACAAATCAATGAAGTGAAGATGAAAGGACTATATGCACGCATAGATAAATTAGAGTGAAATTGTTGATATTCCCTGTGCATTCACTATTTCCCAAACTCGTTAAATAGTAAATTAAATCTTCGAAAATATATACACAGTAAGATTCTTTTAGAAATATCATCTAAATCTCTTCTTGGTCTCGAGAAGAGATTTAGAAAAGAATCTAATCTAATTATAGCACCTTTGGTTAACCGAAGACATTTTGAAAGAATAGGAATTCTATTTTATTAGAAATTGGATATGCAAAAAATAAAATAAAATTTGAATTTCCTTGTTTGGTTCACATTAATGTGAATGGTTTCTTCTCTTTGTTATTTGCACACTTAGCTTGAATATGTCCATAGTCACATACTCCGTACTTGTTATTCCAACATTCTTCGTAATTTGTTAGTGGTGAATGAAAAATGTCACTTTATACTTAATTAAAAGAATATTTTTGTATATGGTTATAATTTATTGATTGAATCTACATATGAGTATCATTAATGGAATAAAATCATGATTTTTTCTTAAAATAGTATAGAGTTAATTTAACTTCTAATCCTAAATTTATTAATTCAACTTTTAATTCTCAATTTATAGGTGCCAATCTATTTTTAATTTACCTTTGATCATAGTATATTGTGGGATGACCACTTTTTGTCCTCCAACAATTTTATTTTCGGAGAATAATCTTCACTCACCTCCAACCATGTTTCTCTCCTTTAATTTTCACTATTAGAGATGCTCTAATCCTTCTCCACTTATTTTCCATTTATATTTCATATAATTTTTTTTTGAAAACATATTTCATATATTTAATCATTCTTCAAAAACAATCTTAAAAATGTCAAGCCAATAATTTTTAGTCCTATAGAAGTAAATGGTTAGTGAATGTCGTGCTTCACATATTGGGCTTTACATAATCTTGAAAGCCTTAGACCTTTCACATAACCCAATGACCAATGAGCAGCAGGAGTTGAAAGCTCTTCGGTCTTTACTTCTCATTTGTGTAATTCACTAAATTGAGATACAATTGTATGTTACTGAAATATTAAGTCACTTAATTGGCTTTCAAAAAAAAAAAAGTCACTTAATATTTATTTTTTTTTGAAAATAAGTAACTTAATATTTTAATCAATCAAATTTAAACATTATAGAAAGTTACAAATTTATGTTTAACCAATTACACAAACTATAGAAGTTACAAATTTATCTCTCCATTTGAAAATTTTAACCTTAGATGTTTTTATGATTAACATTGTAAAATATTATTCATTAAATTTCTTATTTTAAAGAGTGGTAAATTAAATTGCACACAAAAATTTGGTAAGCTCGTTTCAAGCAAATTATTGTACTATTTTATAGTACTATAAAATAATGTACTATCAGTACATGTAAATATGTAATGCAGAATATCCACGAATAAACACTATATTTAACTAGGGAAATAGGCAAGAGACAATTACTCTTGATAATACTCCTAATAGATATAATGTAAAAAAAAGAACGCACCAATTTAATAACGCAGTTCGGAGAACACTCCTAATCTGCGGGGCCACGCCCAAAAATTTCCACTAGATCAACCCGCTGGTTTTTACAAGTACAAGGTTCAACCGATTTACAAAACTAGGCCTACCACCTATTTTAACGCCAACCTTATACAATAACTCAGTAAGAAAATTTTAAATACAATTTGAGCTAATCTACCAATTACACAAATTGTATGCCAACCTGGATTTCGACTCAAGGTGTACTAGTACTGCGCGGAGCTGCTTCTCCAAATTTAGTACTCGTTTCTAGACCCGAACATTTGAAGTTTCTTTTGTGTAGTCACTGACTCTTGAATTGTTACTCCCTGAAACTTCACTTTGATCTCATTACATGACTCCCCTTTTATAGTGTTTTGTAGACCCTTGTTTTTAGGAAGTCCATCCCATGATCAGGCATGTTGCATGGATGTGAGAAAGGGAATTAATCTTGATCACATATTTTTTCAAGACTAATTCATTAAATGCCACTTGCTGACTTTTCTTTAAAAACACCTCCACATTTTGTGCCACACTTCATATTCCTCATTTTACTCCACACATCATATTTTGCTCCACACATCATATTTTGCATTCATAATTCCTTTAGTATATGCTTCTTAATATTGTTTGATTTTATATGCCAATACACATAACATATGCCAATTAATTTGTACCAACAATCTCCCCCTTTGGCATATGTTGATCAAACAAACTCCAAATAACTTAACTCCCCCTTACTTTGTACTCCCCCTTTGTATGCTCCCCTGACTTGCTTGCTTTGACTCCCCTTACGTATACTCCCCCTTTTGATAAACAAGTGCCAAAGGCAACTCAAGCATAGTATTAGTGAAGTAATAAAGTCGGAATTCAATCAAGAGCAATATATAAGCAATAAGTGGATAGAAGGGAGTGTAACATTGTTTTCAAGGGCTTTTGGCAGTTTAGCACCGATAGGATATGTTGTCTATGAAGCCTATGTGTAGACACGGATAGCATAAATGAGGTCGCTTAAAAAGAATCACATTAGACAGCTTTCACACCGGACTCTTCTCATGTTCTTTTTGAACCATATTAAGTACGGGTAGCCCTCTTCTAAGTGAAACGTACACTAGATAGCTTTCACACCGTACTCTTCTCAGGTTCTTTTTGAACCATATTAAGTGCGGGTAGCCCTCTTCTAGGTACACCTCAAGAAATGTAGCATGTCACATAGGTAAGACAACATTGATCAAGAATATGGATTTTGTTTGCGCATATAGTAAGAAGAACAGCAAAGAAAGCAACATCAATCTCAATCAAAAGGTGCAATGCATTTCTATTTCTGAGCACGTAGAACAATGTAGGATTTGAAGGCTTGAATTTGGTGATGGATAAATCAAGTCATGTGATCGGGGAAAAAGTTTCTGATACAGGTTCTATCCACCAACTACTAATATACTACTTCATGAAAAAAAACAACATTATTAAATTCACTAAGACCAAAAATTGAGAGAAGTTACCCATGGACTATTCATCAAAAAGAAGAGGAAGCCGGTGAGTCATCATCAGAGGACGAAGCCGAAGATGACGCAACCTCAGAAGGAACATCTATATTCTCTATGTCTTCATGACGAAGCTTTGCCAGAATATTATCAATCTTCACTTTACAATGAACTTCTCTTCATCTGGTGTACAAGGTCTGATTTTTTCTTCTCTTTTTTTTTGTTGTTTTTTTTTTTTTTTTAAACAAGTGTATAATTGAATCTGCAAAACAAACTAACATGATGAAAGTTAAATAATTAAAAAAATAAAACAAAAAATAAATTAAGCATTTTTAAAAAATCATTTTATCGTCAAGCAAGTTTGCTTGGGTCGCCACACTTGCCGTGGTTTGATTTGTCCGCAGCTTCTCCAACCATGTCCTTTCATGGTGCATCTGAAACATCTTTTGTTAAGAAATCTGTTTATGTACCTTATGCCTTCTGTGTTTCTCCTGGACTTCATTTCGGGCACCCATGCGGTTTTATGATTTCCCTGCCTGCTTGTGAATCCTAGACCTGCTTTGTTATGGTTGTTCCCTTGGGACTGAAGAATTTCATTTAGACTATTGGTCCCTGTGTTCAACATTCTAACACGTTTTTTGAAACTTTCCAATTCCTTGTGCAGATATAGTTCATTTGAAACTTTTGCATCTAAATCAGTCTTAAGTTTTTCTACTGATGATTTCAGTGCTGAGTTTTCTTTTTGCAGGTGTTGTTCATTTGAAACCTTTGTATCTAAATCAATCTTAAGTTCCTCTACAAAGGTCTTTAGGGCTGAATTTTCCAATTCTAGAGACTCAACATTCTTAATTAACTTAAGATTCAGCTTACTTACCTTGTACCAGTTTTTGTATAGCTCTTCATAAGCTTCTGCAGGGTCAACATCCTCATCGTCGGTCTGTATCTCCTCAGCTACCTCTTGTGTGATAGGTTGCACCTGATTTGAGTCTCTTGTTACTTCACTGTAGTCTACAAAATCTGGGATTTTGAAGAACTTCTCGTAGTTTGCACGCTCTTCAACGTCATCAGGGTGGTACATATTTCCATGGAATGCAACAAAGTTTCCTGTCTGTGGTTCTGCTGGTTCACCATTGTCAGAATCGTCAGAATCACTCCAGGTAAGTGTGTACGATTTCTTACCTTTGTTGTTTCCACAATCTGCAGCAATATGGCCATAACCACCACATTCATAACACTGAACGCCCTTGGACTTGAAATCTTGATTTTGACCTCTTGGTCTTTGAGTATTTCCAGTTCCAGATCCTTTGGTATTTGGTTTCAGCTTCCCTTGTCCTTTAGCTTTTCTGAGCATTTTCCCAAACTTCTTAGACAACATGACCATGACATCATTCATTTCTGTATCGGAGTCAGCTCTTGCAGGTACCATAGCGTCAAATGCAACCCCTTTGTTGTCCTTGTTCAGGTACCTATCTTCCTCCTCCATTTCCAATTCAAAAGTCTGCAAATTTCCCATTAAAGCATCTAACGTTAGAGTTTTTAGATCTGTCGATTGCTTTATAGCAATAGCTTGCATTTTGAACCTCGGGGGTAAGGATCTCAAAACTTTTCGAACCACTTTTTCTTCCTCAAATGGTTCACCCAAGTTTTGTGCGTTGTTTATCAGGTTTTTTACCCTAGCACTGAACTCAGAAACTGTTTCAATTTCTTCCATCCTCAGATTTTCATACTTGGTCATGAGCAATTGTAGTTTTGAGACTTTGACGGATCCTGTACCTTCGTAATGATTCATCAGTGCATCCCAAGCAACTTTTGCAATATCTGTGGCTGAGATCAATACAAATTGATCTGGTCCAAGTGCACTATGAATAGCATTCATAGCCCTATTGTTTGCTTGTGAGCGTTTCTTTTCTTCTGATGTCCACTGACTAAGGGGTTTTTTCTTCTCTTCGTTCTCGACCTTCATCATGGGCGGAGTCCATGCATTTTCAATGGCATCCCAACATTCCTCGTCCAAAGATTTTACAAAGGCTTTCATTCTAGCCTTCCAGTAGGCATAATTACTGACTCCCTTTAACAGTGGAGGTCGTGTAATGGATGCACCTTCTTCCANTTCTTCTGATGTCCACTGACTAAGGGGTTTTTTCTTCTCTTCGTTCTCGACCTTCATCATGGGCGGAGTCCATGCATTTTCAATGGCATCCCAACATTCCTCGTCCAAAGATTTTACAAAGGCTTTCATTCTAGCCTTCCAGTAGGCATAATTACTGACTCCCTTTAACAGTGGAGGTCGTGTAATGGATGCACCTTCTTCCATCCTGCAAAACAATTTCTCGAGGATCCCTAGG